>NC_045441.1:4004159-4022028 GCF_002776525.5 Piliocolobus tephrosceles | reverse complement strand
TTGCCCAGGCTGGTCTGGAACACCTGGGGCCAGTCCTCCCACCTGGGCTTCCTACAGTGCTGGGATTATAGGCATGAGTCTCGCATCCAGACCCTATTTCCAGATAAGTTCATCTTCACAGGGGCAGCAGGTTAAGACTTTAACACATCTTTTCGGGGCACACCATGCAGCCGCTTGAGCTGCTCCAGCTGTGTGACCGCGAAGGAGTTGCCCCCCAGCACCCAGCGTCCTGTCTATGACCCGAGGGTCACACAGCAGCCTCTCGGAGTCGCGGGAGGACCCAAGGCTGCATGTGTAGAAGCTGGGGGCCTGTGGATGAGAGGCAGGTGCCAGGGACGGCTTTGACAACCATGCCTGCCAACAGCCCTCAGGGCGGGGCACCCTCAGGGTCTGCAGCCCTGCCCTGGTGCGGACTGGGTCCCCAAGGCTCACACTCGCACACGAGGGCCTCCCAGGGCCTGGCACAGAAGCTTCCAGAAGCAGCAGCAGGAGGAGGAAGCCCGGAGAGTGAGCACCAGGAAGTCGGGGGCAGGACCCCATCCTGCCCAGCGGAGCCCTCCTGAAGCCCCTTATCACCTGAAAACCAGTACTGCCTGGAGCCCGCCCCACTCCCACAGCCCCAGAGGGGCCGCACTGACACCCCCATGTGGTCACAAGGAGGGGGTCTTCGGGCACCTGGCAGCCAGGACAGAAAGCCACCACGAAAGCGCCAACCACACACACCTCACCCCATACCCCAGGATGTGTCCCAAGTTCCAGGGCTCCGGGGAGCCAGGCTTCAAGGACCCCCACAACCAGCCCTTTAAAGCCGGGGCCTGAGGGTCAGGTGGGTCCCCTCAACCCAGAGCAAAATGTGGGCTGGGGGCAGGGGGTTGGGCAGGTGCTCAGAGTGACGGCCTCCCCTAGGTGTGGACTCACAGGGGAAGAGGCTCTGAGCCCCAGAACCCACCTCCCCACAGGGCTCCCCTAGTCCAGAATGCCATGGGAGATCCTCCCCGCTTTCCCCAGGGCGGGTCCCAGTGGCCACTGTGGCCTCCACAGGGGGTGCTGTTCACGCAGCTGGCAACTCCATCCCTGAGGGTCCACTCCTGAGTGTGCCTTCTGCCCGAGTTCTGCCGGTTTCTACCACAGGGAGTTCAGGACACGGTCAACACCCTTCCTGGAGGCTTTGCCTCTTGGGAAAGTGACCCCCCAGGGCCCCGGCTTTGCTTCTGCATAGTGGACCAATGGCTCACTCAAGTGGGTTTTTTCCCTTTTTATTATGGGAAAATAGCCAGGGTGGTGCTCACAACTCCTGCCTTTCAGCTCCCGCCCCGCCCCCCCCCCCCCGCCCCTGCCCCGCCTCTCAGTCCCCAGCTCCCGGCCCCGCCTCCACCGTCTATCCTGGGTGTTTCTGAGGCTGCCACCACCTGAACTGTGACCCCATCCTACTGGGAGCCCTGACCCCCGGGCCTGAGGGTGCCTTTATTTGGAAATATCGTGGTTGCAGATTCTTTGAGGCCACACAGGAGCAAGGTGGCCCCCAATCCAATGTGCCCGGTGTCCTTAGGAAGGGGAATTAGGACACAGACAAGCACACAGGGCCCACCATGTGAGGAAGCACCCCAGAGAGGCCTCGGGAGAAGCAGCCTCGAGCCTCCAGCCTCCAGAGCCAGGAGAAAGTAGATTTCTGTTGCTCTGGGCTGCCGGGCCTGTGGTACTCTGTTCCAGGAGCTCCAGACAGGGATGCAGAGCCCTGTCCAGCCCGGACACCTGCCCCACAGGGGGCTTGCTGGGGCTGGGGGGCTCCAGAGCTTTGCTGGGATGGGCAGAGAGGAGCCCCCAAGCAGGTGCTGCCAGCAGCCAAGGGTTCCCCCTGCAGCTTCCCTCACTTGCCCTGACCACCCCTGGCCACACAGGAAGCAGGGAGGGGCCGGTTTCCACCCAGAAGTAAAACCAAGCAGAGCAGCCACACGACTTTCTTTCCCCCAATGTCAAGATAGAAACTGGAGAGCTCTGAGGGTGACACAGGAAGAGACAGGTCCCGGCCTCTGAGTCACAGGCCACTGCTAAAGATAATTGCACGCAGGACCCTCTGCCCTCCCCTGCAGGCTCACCCTCCCCTCTTATAGCTGGGCAAACTGAGGCCCTGAGCCTCTGCTTGGCTGGAGGTGGGCATGGTGCTCATCCTGCCTGGGGGGACCCCCAGTGTGTGCCGGAAGGCCGCAGGCCATGCCATGGGGGGCCTTCCAGGACCCTGCTCCGGGTCCTGCCCGCCACTCTTAGCTCCTGTGAAGATGCCACCCAGACGTCTGTGCAGCAGCACTTTCCCGTAAAGACCTTCAACTCAGACCCGGGCTTGTCCAGGCTGCACGGAGGCCGTGGGCACCAGGGCTGCTGGGGGTGGGAGAATCTCTGTGGGGGCAGAAGTGGGAGGAAGGGGGACAAGGCCCCTGTCCACCTTGCCAGGCTGGGTGGTTGGGCCCCCCGGGCCACAGAGCTGGACCACAAAATGGCAGGATGTAGGCACCTCCCGCCCTCCAGGTTACACAGCAGGTCCGCACTGCACCCCCACCCCCAGGTTACACAGCAGGTCCGCGCTGCAGCCCCCAACCCTCCAGATCCATACTGCACCCCTGCCACGCCACAGCATCCACAGCTCATACAGGGATTCACACCTCACCCCAGATGGTGGGCGTCACCGTGGGAGTCTCCTCACCCAGGACCCCACAGCAGCAGCCCCCGAGCCCACAAGCGTGTCCCCGCAGCCCCCTACACCCACGTCTGCCCCTGCTCCCGACTCAGAACAGCCAGGGAGTGGGAGGAACTCAGATGCAGTGACCCAGGCCACAGAGCAGCCGGGGGCGGGGTGATAAAATAATGTCTCAAAAATAGCTGTGCTGGGGCTCCGTGATTCATACCGAGAGCCCGGGGCAGGGCCAGGGCAGGGTTCCCCTGTGAGGGCTTGGCCGGGGAAAGAGCAGCTGGCACCCGGGGTCTCAGAATGAGAGTATGGGGGGCCAGGGCCCCAGGCCTGCCCAGGCGGGAAGGGAGAGGTGAGTGCCTGGGGCTGAGCTGCCAGCCTCGAGCTTCTCAGCGGCGATATGGGGGTTACAGCCGGACCTGTCTCCAGGCTCACGGGAGGTTCATCAAGAAAACGCCTGCCAATCACCTGGACTGGGGCCTGGCATCGTGGCCCTTTACCAATAACAAATCAACATGCAGTCAAAGAAACTGAGTCGCTCGTGGCCTGAACATACTTCCAGCCCCTGCTCTCCAAAGACCCTGGGAGGGCCAGTTCGCGCTGCAATCCCAGCTCTTTAGGAGACTAAGGCAGGGGGATCACTTGAGCTCAGGAATTTTGCAACCAGCCTGGGCAATGTAGGGAGACCCCATCCCTATATTTAAAAAAAAAAAAAAAAAAGGCCCAGGGTGGTTTGTAGGGTTGCAGCCAGGAAGTCCGTCCTTCCTCCCATTTCCCTCCTCCCTCTTCCCTCTGGCTCCCCTCCACCCTACCCTCCAATCCCCACCCACCTTCCAGAGGCCTTTGGATCCAGTGAGGACCCCTGACCCACTGCCCCCTCATGGAGCTCACTGGACGGGACACAGACCCCAAACAGGGCCCCAGATGCGGGGAAAGGCCCCCCTGGTCACTGTAGTCCCCACCAGCAGCTCCTGGGCGGGCAGAGCCCAGGCTGTCTCAGCCCCCGAGTCAGGGCAAAGCCAGCAACAGCACCTGGGCCCCTCAGGGCCTGGGAGGCCACGCGCCCGCCGCTTTCCTGCAGCGCCGTTGGGTCACACCCAAACCCTGCACCCAGCTCGTGCCCGGGGTGTCTCTGTGGGGTGGGCCCTCCACTCGGTGGGTTCATGGAGTGAGTCAACGGAGGGAGGTGCTGAGCAAACAGGAGACTGGGCGGTGCCCGGTGGGGCTGGGATTGAACCGGAGCAGGAAGTATGGGGAGCCGGGAGGGCACCCAGTGGGCCACACGTCCTTCCCCTATGACAGGTGTGAGAGGGTCAGTGCGAACAGTCAGGCCGGGCCCTGTGTGGTTGTCACCTGTCATTCCCACTGTCCAGGCAGATGGGGAGACTGAGGCTTGGAGGGGTGGGTTTTGGTGGAGGTGGCTGATGTGAGGCCAAGCAGGCCTCATTCCCTCCCTCTCTGCAACCTCCTGACCCTAGGACACCCAGAGGACTGGCTCTCAGGCTTCCCCAATCGGCCACCGGTACCCACGTCTGCTCCCGCCCCAAGGAGCCAGGGCAGGCCCCGAACAACAGCAGCTCCTCCCGTCCTCCTCCCAGACCGCCGGGAGCACCTGGGAGGCCCCCTCAGATCCACCTGAGACCCTCAAGGCCCCAGTGAACCGGGGTGGGCTGCAGCTACTGATGCAGAATGACCTTTCCAGCCCCACCCCAGCGCCCACCGCCCCCCGCCCCAGAACCAAAGCCCAGTGGTGGGCAGCGGACACAGGCAGCACCTCGGGATCCGGGGGACTCAGCTGCGGCTGGCTTCTCCCGGACCCTGTGGGCGGCACCCAACTCCCCACCCTGCCGGGTCCTCCCGGGGCCATCTCGGAACCGCCCAGCACTGTTGACCACGGCCCTGACAAGGCCCCTTTGTACTCACTGGCAGTCGGAGGGCGTGGGCCGGTAGTAGAAGGAGGGTACTTTGGACTCGAACCTGGCTCTCGCGGCATCGTTCCCGTGGGAGGCCATGAACTGCAAGAGAGGAGCGGCCAGGTCAGAGGCCTGGGGTCCCAGGGGTAGTCCAGGAGGTGTTGGCTGCGCTCAGGGCCGTCACCGCAGGGACCCACAGACCAAGGCTCCGAGGCCTCCGCCAGCGCCAGGACGGGAACCCCCACCTCCTCCTGCCCCAGGGACACCATTTCTGAGTGATGGACCCTCCCCTGGCACAGGGAAGGAGCCAGCGTCCGATGGGGTCCCGGCAAAGGGGGCCCAGGGGCCAGGCCCTTCTTGAGGATGGGTCTGAGGTTTGCCCCACTGTTTCAACCCCCAAGTCCACCCACACTGCACGTCCCGTAGGAGAGAGCTGGCTGCATCCTGTGACCCCCATCTCTGCCCCAGAGAGCAGGGACTTCCCCGTTCACCCAGCTCCCCAGCTCACATTTAGCAAAGAGCCAACAGGCACCAGACATGGGGGCCTGGAGATGGGCTGGTGAGCGAGAGACCCAGATGTGGCCAGGACAGAGTCTCCGAGAGGACTCTGCAGGGACACACTGCAGGCACCCACAACACATTTACAAAACAGGCTGATGGAGAAGGGAACGGCGCCGTGAAGCAGGGAAGGAGCTCCAGGAAGCTGAAGTTCCAGGAGGCTGGCACATGGACTGTGCTCCTGGCAGGTGCAAAGGCCCTGAGGGTGGACGCTGGCATTGACCCTGCCACCAGCCAGGTGTGGTGAGCCTCGAGCGGGGCAGGAGGGGCCACCACATCCCACACCAGCCCCGAGGGCATGGGAGAGGCTCTGCTTGCTATGCTGTAAGCCCCCGAGGGAGCCACACTGTTTGCACCTTCAAGCTCCTGAATGCAGCTTGCCTGAGGCCACGGCCAGGCCCAGCCAGCCAGACGTCCCCTAACATCACCCTGCTCCAAGGATCACACGGCCATAAACAGGGAGGGCCCAGAGGAGTAGCTGGAGAAATCACAAGCAACAAGAGGCTGGCACCAGTTTACAATTCGAAAATGAATGGCTTTTCCACGGAAAACTCAAATACAAGGAGAGATCCTGTCACCAACAGCAACAAGACAAATTGTCTGAGTCGCTGGATGGGAAACATCCCAGGTCTCCACGGGAAAACTGGCGTGTGCTCCCAAGGATGCAGAGGAGCCTCAACCAGAGACACAGGGAGATGGAGAAATGTCTCCTCACGGGAGTCTACGTGTTTTTTATAATAACTGCCAAGAAACAGCAACAAAATGTATTATTATTATGTATTTTTTTTTAACCTAGAAATGGTTCTAAAGTTTAAAAAATTAACAAGGGCCGGCCGGGGACAGTGGCTCACATTTGTAGTCCCAGCACTTGGGGAAGCGGAGGTGGGAGAACCACTTGAGCCCAGGAGTTCAAGACCACTCTGGGCAACATAGTGAGACCCTGTCTCTCAAAAAAAAAAAAAAAAAAAAATATTAGCCAGGTGTGATGGCGCACACCTGTGGTCCCAGCTACTAGGGAGGCCGAGGTGGGAAGATGGCCTGAACCTGGCAGTTTGAGGTTGCAGTGGGCTATGATCGTGCCACTGAACTCCAGCCTGGGTGGCAGAACAAGACCCTGTCTCTACTGGATGCAGCAGCTCACGCCTGTAATCCCAGCACTTTGGGAGGCCGAGGCGGGAGGATCCCTTGAGCCCAAGAGGTCAAGGCTATGAGTTCTGATTACACCACTGCACTCCAGCATGGGAAAAAGAGCAGGACCCTATCTCTGCAAAAAAAAAGGAAAGTAAAAATAAAAAATAAATAAATGGGTAAGGGTTTTTAAAATTAATTTTACATATATATACATATATGTATACTTTTGATTTGTTTTAATAGAGAATAGATTCCACTCTGTTGCCCAGGCTGGTCTCAAACTCCTGGACTCAAGCCATCGTCCCACCTCGGCCTAAAAATGGGGAAGGATTTGAGGCCAGGTGCGGCGGCTCACGCCTGTAATCCCAGCACTTTGGGAGGCCGAGGTGGGCGGATCACGAGGTCAGGAGATCGAGACCATCCTGGCTAACACCGTGAAACCCCATCTCTACTAAAAATACAAAAAATTGTATTTTTATAAAATCGCCGGGCGACCTGTAGTCCCAGCTAGTCGGGAGGCTGAGGCAGGACAATGGTGTGAACCTGGGAGGCGGAGCTTGCAGTGAGCTGAGATCACGCCACTGCACTCCAGCCTGGGCAACAGAGCGAGACTCCGTCTCAAAAAATATATAAAATAAAATAAAAATAAATAAATTAAATAAATAAATAAATAAATAAATGGGGAAGGATTTGAATTGACATTTCTCCAAAGAAGATGCACAAATGGCCACTCGGCCACGCAAAGGCACTCAGCACTGTTAGCCGTCAGTGGAACGCAGATCAAAACCTCAATGAGCCACCACCTCTCCCCCTAGGATGGCAAGGTCAAAGTGGCACAGGGGAGTGTGCTGGAGAGGATGTGGAGAGATCAGAGCCCCCGTACGCTGCTGGTGGGAACCTCCGGCTGTGGTGACTAACAGTCTGGCAGTTCCTCAAAATGGTAAACAGAGTTACCATAGAGCCCAGCAATTCCTCTGCACCCTAAGAGATGTGAAGACCCAGAGACATGCACACGAACGTTCACGGCGCATTCTTCGTGACAGCTAAGAACAGGAACAAGCCCCAGGTCCATAAACGGAAGCACAGATAAATTAATGTGATTGAGCCACACCACCGAGGGTTCCTCAGCCATAAAGAGGAATGCCGGCCGGCTCATGGAATGCCAGTGGCTCACGCTTGTCATCCCAGCACTTCGGGAGGCAGAGGTGGGCAGATCATGAGGTCAGGAGTTCAAGACCAGCCTGTGCAACATGGTGAGACCTCGTCTCTACTGAAAATACAAAATTTAGCCGGGCGTGGTGGTGGGCGCCTGTAATCCCAGCTACTCAGGAGGCTGAGGCAGGAGAATCACCTGAACCTGGGAGGCGGAGCTTGCAGTGAGCTGAGATCGTGCTACTGCACTCCAGCCTGGGCGACAGAGCGAGCCTCCGTCCCCCCGAAACACGCAAAAAAAAAAAGAGCGGCCGGGCGCAGTGGCTCATGCCTGTAATCCCAGCACTTTGGGAGGCTGAGGTGGGTGGATCATGAGGTCAGGAGATCGAGACCACCCTGGCTAACACGGTGAAGCGAGGTGGCGGGCGCCTGTAGTCCCAGCTACTCGGGAGGCTGAGGCAGAAGAATGGCATGAACCCCGGAGGCAGAGCTTGCAGTGAGCCAAGATCGCGTCACTGCACTCCAGCCTGGGCGACAGAGTGAGCCTCCGTCCCCCCGCCCCCTGCAAAAACAAAACAAAACAAAAAAAAGAGCAACGCAATTCTGACACACGCTACTACCCAGGTGATCCCTGGACACACGGTGCCCATGGAGGAAACCAGACACAAAACACCATGTGTCAGCCGCACGTGGCATCTCATGCCTGTGATCCCGGCACTTTGGGAGGCTGAGGTGGGAGGATCGCTTGAGCCTGGGAGTTCAGGACCAGCTTAAGCAACATAGTGACACCCTGTCTCAAAAAAAAAAAAAAAAAAAAAAAAATCACATATTGTGTGATTCCATGTGTTTGAAATGATCAGAACAAGCAAATCCACAGAGACATGAAGCAGCTCTGTCTACATTCAGGAACGGCTGGGGCGGTGGCGATGGGAGGGGGGTGAGTACGGGCTGCGTTGGGATATTAAAACGTCCTGGACACGAAGCAGCTCTGTCTACATTCAGGAATGGCTAGGGCGGTGGCGATAGGAGGAGGGGTGAGTACGGGCTGCGTTGGGATATTAAAATGTCCTGGAATTAGACAGTGGTGATGGTCGTGCAGCCCTGTGGCTTCACTAAAGCTACTGAACTGTACACTTTACAGGAGTGAGTTGTGTGTGAATTATACCTCAATAAAGAGGTTATCAAAAAATAACCCTCAGGGTTGGGTGCAGTGGCTCAAGCCTGTAATCCCAGCACTTGGGAGACTGAAGCGGGAGGATCAGTTGAGGCCAGGAGTTCAAGACCATCCTGGGCAACATGGTGAGACCCCGTCTCTACAAAACATACAAAAATTAGCCAGGTGTGGTGGTGCACGTCTGTAGTTCCGTCTGCTCGGGAGGCTGAGGTGAGAGAATGGGTTGAGCCCAGGAGCTTGAGGCTGCAGTGAGCTGCAATTGTGCCACCGCCCTCCAGCCTGGGTGACAGAGCAAGACTGTCTCAAAAAAAACAAAAAACAAACAAACAAAAAAACACAAATAAACAAACAAAAAAACCCTCAGGCAAAGAAGGCCTCTTTATGTATGCTATAGACCCTAAAACCACAAAATAAAAGGTTGACCACTTTGACTATGTCGAAGTAAAAATTTCCATGGCAAAAACCACCATGAGCAAATTCGAAAGACAACCTAGAAAAAAATGTTTTTGGTATCTCAAAGGATGAATTTCTCTAACATACCAGGAGCCCCTAGAAGATGAAAACAGCTAACACTGCACCAGAAAGGCAGGCAAAGGTGTGAAGAGACTTCACAGGCAAGAAAATACAGGGCTGGGTGTGGTGGCTCACGCCTGTAATCCCAGCACTTTGGGAGGCCGAGGTAGGTGGATCATGAGGTCAGGAGATCGAGACCATCCTGGCTAACACGGTGAAACCCCATCTCTAATGAAAAAAAAACTAGCCGGGCCGGGCGTGGTGGTAGGCACCTGTAGTTCCAGCTACTCGGGAGGTTGAGGTAGGAGAACGGTGTGAACCCGGGAGGTAGAGCTTGCAGTGAGCTGAGATCGCGTCACTGCACCTGGGCCTGGGCAACAGAGTGAGATGCTGTCTCAAAAAAAAAAAAAAAAAAAAAACAGAAAAGAGATCCTGAGAACAACTTCTCACTCATCAGAGCAGCAAAGGAGAAACCCTGGGCAGGCAGTGTGCTGGGGAGGAGGTGGCAAACACCCCCACGGCGTGCTGGGGAGGAGGCGGCAAACAGCCCCACGGCGTGCTGGGGAGGAGGCGGCAAACAGCCCCACGGCATGCTGGGGAGGAGGCGGCAAACACCCCCACAGTGTGCTGGGGAGGAGGCGGCAAACACCCCCACGGTGTGCTGGGGGCATGTGAGCAGTTACAGTAGGGAGTTTGGCAAACATCTCTCCAAAATTACCAAGCCACATAACTTTTGAACTTGCACTTTCACTTCTAGGAATTTAGGCCACCAATGTACTTCCATATGTGCAAAGTGACGCATCAGTGAGGCTGCTTGCCGGCCCAGTGGGAACGGCAGGAAGAGTCTGGAAACAACTGGTATGTGCAGCCCAAGGGGACGCGGCAAGCAGGCCGTGGTTCCCCCTAGGAGGGCGAGGGGCTCCGCTTGCTCTCAACAGGCAAAGAACATCTCTCAGAAGCACACGCTAGGCCCGGTGTCATGGCACACACCTGTCATCCCAGCATTTCAGGAGGATCATTTGAGTCCAGGAGTTTGAGACCAGCCTGGCCAACATAGCAAGACCCCATCACTAAAAAAAATTTTTTTTAAAAATTTAGCCAGGGCTGGCGCAGTGGTTCACATCTGTAATCCCAGAACTTTGGGAGGCTGAGGGGGGTGGATCACCTGAGGCCAAGAGTTCAAGGCCAGCGTGGCCAACATGGCAAAACCCTGTCTCTATTAAAAATACAAAAATTAGCTGGGCATGGTGGCACGCATCTGTGATCCCAGCTACTCGGGAGGCTGAAGCAGGAGAATTGCTTGAATGTGGGAGGTGGAGGTTGCAGTGAGCTGAGATCACGCCACTGCACTCCAGCCTGGGCAACAGAGTGAGACTCTGTCTCTAAAAAAAAAAAAAATTAGCCAGGCATGGTGGTGTATGCCTGTGGTCCTAGCTACTCCTTGGGAGGCTGAGGCAGGAGGATCATTTGAGCCTAAAAGTTCAAGGCTGTAGTGAACTATGATAGTGCCACTGCACTCCAGCCTGGGCGACAGAGTGAGACCGTGTCTCAAAAAAAAAAAAAAGAGAGAGAGAAAGGAAGGAAGGAGGGTAGGGAGGGACGGAGGGAGAGAAGAAAGGAAGGCAGGAGGGAAGGAGGGAGGGAGGGAGTGAGCGAGGCCCACACAGACCCCTGGCTGCCTGGCCAGGGTGGGGGCGGTGCTCAGAGGCGGGAGACAGGGAAGCAGACACGATCCCTTCTGTAACTGCCCTTGGAACCTGCTGAATGTGTCCCTAAATTGTCGAAATACATTAAATAAGGTAGAGATGACCGACGTGTCCATCCGAGGGTGAATGAATAAAGCAAAGGTGTTCCATCCACACAGGGCACGTTCTCCGGCCTTGATAGGGACGGAAGCTGTCACACAGGCTGCAGCGTGATGGGCCTCCGGGACCTGGCACAGTGGGAAAGGAGTCAGACACCGAAGCCCACACACCGTGCGATCCCGTTTGTAAAAGTCCAGAACCCACAAATCTACACGGAGAGAAAGTGGATTTGCAGCTGCTTCGGGCTGGGCGGGGTGAGAGCCAAAAGGCACAGACTTTCTTTCTGGGGTGATGAAAATGTCCTAATATTGGCTGCAGTGAAGTTTGCACAACTCTGTGAATTTACTAGAAAACCTTCAACTGTGCACTTTACATGGTGAATCGTAGGGCTGTGAATTGCATCTCAATGAAGCAGTTGTTTTAAAAGGTATTATCAAGGAATAGAAAGCTGGGGGGGGGGGAAAACCATAAAATGTGAAGAAAAGGAAAATACAAAAAATTAGCTGGGCGAGGTGGCGGGCGCCTGTAGTCCCAGCTACTCAGGAGGCTGAGGCAGGAGAATGGCGTGAACCCGGGAGGCGGAGCTTGCAGTGAGCCGAGATCACGCCACTGCACTCCAGCCTGGGGGACAGAGCGAGACTCCGTCTCAAAAAAAACAAAAATGTGAAGAAAAGGAAAGAAGAGGAGAATCCTCGGTTCCTGGCCCTTTAACCTTGGTCCGGTTCTCAGCGATGACCACCTCAGGCCCGTTTCTCCCTTAGGGGTGGGAGCAGGCTTAGCCCCCGGATGTCCCCACTGACCACCAGCCCAGGAATGGCCAAGGGGCCTGAGTGCAGGGAGCCACAGGGGGCCCAGTGCAGCCCCCGCCCCACAGAGTCCCTGGCAAGAAGCCGGACTGAGACCCAGCTCTGCCCGGGGGCCAGGGTGCAGATGCTTTCAGGGGCCAAGCCCCCAGGCCCGCCTGAGATTCATGTTTGATTTTCATCGCACGAGTGAACGTGCAGACAACAGAACGGGGATGGAATCTCCTTGTGGCCCCCCACTCAGTGCTCTCCCAAAGTCCCCATCACACTGGACCTCTGCAGCAGGAATCAGGGGGTTCTTTTTTTTTTTTTTTGACAGAGTCTTGCTCTGTCTCCCAGGCTGGAGTGCAGTGGCACCATCTCAGTTCACTGCAAGCTCCACCTCCCGGGTTCGCGCCATTCTCCTGCCTCAGCCTCCCGAGTGGCTGGGACTACAGGCACCCGCCACCACGCCCGGCTAGTTTTTTTTGTATTTTCAGTAGAGATGGGGTTTCACCGTGTTAGCCAGGATGGTCTCGAACTCCTGACCTCGTGATCCACCCACCTCAGCCTCCCAAAGTGCTAGGATTACAGGCGTGAGCCACCGCACCCAGCCAGGGGTTTCTTGGTAATATCCACGGTGGGCCCTCCCCAGCCTTCCTCTCCAGCCTTCCCCTCCGGCCATCACCCCAGGCAGATCAGGATGGCACCAAGGTGGCCCCTGTCCTCTCCTGCTGATTACATTTAGGGTTTTTCCAACAACAGTGAACGCCCCACCCCTGGGCCTTTGCCCCATTTGCCCTGTAATTATGGGGACAATGGGCAGGTCTTCTCCCTGAGCCGAGGAGTCTGTGCCCCCGTAGACCCTCCAGGGACTCACCGCTGTTTCCTCCAGGAGTGATGGCAGAGTGACTTGGAGATGGGACACCCATCCCATCATCTTTCTGACATTGGCCATTGGTCCCCTGTTGACCAGGGAAGGGGACGGTCCAGGGGCCACCCTGCCCATTTTTTAGGGAAGGAAATGGAGGCTCAGACAAGCCCACGGCCTGGTGAAGGGACGGATATCACATCCCAGTGTCCCCCCCGGGTCAGTGAAGGTGGGTCAAAGGCGGTGAGCCCAAGGTGGGCCGGGGTCCTGAGGGGATTCGCAGGGACACCCTCAACTCAGAGTGTGGGGGATCACGGCGTGAAATGCAGAAGCTGATTTGGGGTTGCCCTGGGTGGGTCAGGGACGCTGCTGTCCCTGGGCAGAGGTGCCATCACAACCAACTGCAGCCTCGAGTTCCTTCGTTCAGCCGGGCGTGGTGGCTCAGGCCTGTCATCCCAGCACTTTGGGAGGCTGAGGTGGGTGGATCAGGTGAGGTCAGGAGTTCAAGACCAGCCTGGCCAACATGGTGAAACCCCATCTCCACTAAAAATACACAAATTAGCTGGACATGGTGGTGTGCACCTGTAATCCCAGCCACTCGGGAGGCTGAGGCATGAGAATCGCTTGAGCCCTGGAGGCGGAAGTCACAGTGAGCTGAGATCACTCCGGCCTGGGTGACAAAGCCAGACTCCGTCTCAAAAAAAAAATAATAATTCCTGGGCTCAAGTAATCCTCCCACCTCAGCCTCCTGAGTGGCTGGGATTACAGGCACCACCCCCACGCCAGGCCAATGCACTGGGATCCCAGCTGTGATTTCTAACAAGCCCCAAGGTGTGACCCTCGCACCAAGGCTGCCTGTTAGAAGCAAATGAGCTGCTCCCAACCAGGGGCCGGGGCCAGTGGTGTCGGGGAGCCGGGGGCTGGGGTCAGTGGTGCTGGAGAGCCAGGGGCTGGGGTCAGTGGTGGTGCACTGCCAGGGGCTGGGGTTAGTGGTCCTGGAGAGGGGGTGCTAGAGTCAGTGGTGTTAGAGAGTAGGGGCCCATGGTCAGTGGTGCTGGAGAGCAGGGAGACATGCACAGGAGGCCACCAGCCTCTATGACCCTCCCCATCCCCACAGCAGCCCCCAGACCACCGCTCTCACCTCCATGCAGCCCCTAGGTCCCGCTCACCAGCAGCCGGGCAGATCAGTGGCTCCAAGACCCCAAGTCCCACAAGTGGGGCTGGGGTGACCCTCCCACCGGGGTCTTCAGGCCCCAGGCTCCATCTGAGCTGCAGGCCCCAGCCGGGGTCTTGTTCCTTCTCCACCACTCTTGGGGTCTTCCTATGGGGGCCCTTCCTGCCGTCTCCAGCATGCCTGACCTCCCCCTGCATGTCAGGGCTTCCTGGTTGGCTCACACCCGTCTCCCTCCCCAGAGGGGCGTCTCTAGGGCCCCAACAGGCATCTGTGGCCTGAGTCCCTGCCTGGCCGTGCTAAGTGCTCCATGAAGTTGCTTCAGGTGCACGGGTAAGAGGTGGGCAGTGGTTGTGTCACCTCAGAGGACACCCAGGGGACAGGTAATGGAGCTGTACACGGACGGCAGCGGGTCGGGGTGCACGGGGACTGCCGGGTAAATGCGACCCTGACTCTGGGTCGCGCAGCGCGGCCTGGGACGCTGCATTCTGTTTCCTTAGAGACAGGGTCTCTGTTACCCTGAGCCGAATGCTCCAGGAGTGGGGATTTGAGGGGAGCGCTCTCGAGCTCCCAGGGCACGGGAATCGGCGACCCGCCTTCACTACCTGGCCCACCACACACACCTGGAGCTGTTCACAGAAGGGTTGGACCCAGCAGGGGGTGGGTGGAGCAGCCACACAGGACAGGCCGCTGGAGAGGGGGCAGGGTCCTGCACCGCCCTGGCCTCCGCAGCCTCGGTCCAGCCAGTGAGGCCCCTCAGAGCAGTCCAAGGCCCCAGGGGGGCACAACCAGGCCCTGTGGCGTCTCAGGCTCCAGAGGCCTGGGCTGGGGCCACCCGGGGACTGTGCGGGTCCCCCCGCCCCTCCCCCGCCGTACCTCCACTTGGGCCTCGTCCCAGGCGTCCAGGCGGACGGACTTCACCTTGCTGACCTGGGGGATGTTCCGGTGGATTCCCGAGCAGCTGAGGCAGATGAAGACTCCCAGAGTGTAGGAGGCCCAGTCGGGATCTGCAAGGGAGAGCCGGACGTTCACAGAGGCTCAGCCCAGGGACCCCGGAAGGACGGTGGTCGGAGCCTCGGGTCAGGGTCAGGAGCCCCCGGCCATGCCGTGGAGGCTTCAGAGGAGACCCCCGGGGACACCTGGCTCCGTGCGCCCCCAGGCACCTAACCCCAGCTCCCCCTGCCCTTTGCCGGGTGCAGACAGAGCTGTCCCCAGACACCCCCCAGCATCTGAGGAAGCCGGTCTGCACAGGCTCATGCTGGGTGCCGGGAACCTCCAGCAGAGGCTGGCCCACAGGAGCCCATGCCCCGGGGTGGAGGGCACCCGGGCTGGAGGGCACCCAGCACTCCTGAGGACTGGGTCACGTGCTTTCCCGGTGTCCGCTGCCCTGGGAGACGTCTGTGGGCCCGAATCCTCCTGGGTGAGGGAACCAAGATTGGAAACTTCAGATAGGATCTGAGTGCGGGGGGCGCCCCCGAAGGACGGACCGTAGCCGCGGATGACGATGCACCGTGCGTGGGGTGACAGCTCGTGGGATGACAGCGCGAGGCCGGCACTAACTTTGTGATAACCGCGCTGTCGCTTCACCCTGCACGCGGCCTGTCCAGTGATTCCACGTCTCCATGTCTGGTTTGCCTTAAACGGTCCAACAAAGCTGGGCACAGTGGCTCAGGCCTGTAATCCCAGCGCTATGGGAGGCTGAGGCAGCAGAATCTTTTTTTTTTTCTTTTTTTGTTTTTTTGAGACAGAGTCTGTTGCCCAGGCTGGAGTGTGATTGATGGCATGATCTCAACTCGCTGCAACCTCTGCCGCCCGGGTTCAAGTGATTCTCCCGCCTCAGCCTCCCGAGCAGCGAGGCACGCCCCACCACGCCCGCCTAACTTTTGTATTTTTAGTGGAGATGGGGTTTCATCATGTTGGCCAGGCTGGCCTCGAAATCTCGACCTCAAGTAATCCACCCACTCGGCCTCCCAAAGTGATGGGATGGCAGGCGTGAGCCACTGCGCGGGGTGTGGGTGCCACAGCTCAGTCTTTCTGCTGCTGCACGCGAGAAACGTCTCATTCTGAAATGGCAAAGTGAGTCGTGGGGAACGTCCAGCCCCACCCTGGGGCGATGGCCAAGAGGGCTGCTGTGTGACTCTGGTGTTTTCTTCTGGCCCCCAACGACCCTTCACATTTCAAGGGAGTGAATGGCTGAAAGGCGCCCTAGAGAGAACAGTCTCTGGGGAAGATGAGTCATCTCTGAAATGCTTTTATTTTTAAGTGGAGGCTCTCCTGGGTGAGGCTGGTGGGAATCGAGGCACTCCCCACAAGAAGGTGCGGCTGTGGGCCAAAGCCTGTTTGGGGAATCATGAGTGGAGAGGACCCCACCCTTCAGGCCTGGCTGAGGATACCCCCCCTCCCCACGCTGATCGGGGCCCACCCTTGGCTGGTGGGGGACTCCCATGCCGGGCAGTGGAGGCCCAGTGGGGCTGGGCCTGGGCCCCGAGTCACTGCCAGGAGGAGAGGCACCCAAGCGAGCCCCAACCGGAGATGGTGTGCATGAGAACCAGCAGGCCAGGCCTCTGGGATGTGGGGGTCATGCCGGGTTTCTCGGATCTGGGGTTCACGCCGGGCCTCTGGGATCTGGGGGTCACAACCGGCCTCTAGGATCTGTGGGTCATGCCGGGCCTCTGGGATCTGGGGGTCATGCCCGGCCTCTGGGGCTTGGGGGTCACGCCTGGCCTCTGGGATTTGGGGGTCACGCAAGGCCTCTGGGATTTGGGGGTCACACCAGGCCTCTGGTATTGGGGGGCCACACCGGGCTCTGGGATCTGGGGGTCATGCCGGGCCTCTGGGATTTGGGGGTCATGCCGGGCCTCTGGGATTTGGGGGTCACGCCAGGCCTCCAGGATTTGGGGGTTGTCTGTCACAGCTGTTAGGCTCCCTGATTAATGAAGTCTGTCTCCCCATTAACGTGGGCTTCTTGAGGACCCCAGACCCAGCACCCCCGGATCTGGCACGGAGCTCAGTCCAGAGCAGGTCTCCACAGGGGTTGTGAATGAAGGAGCCACCGACACTCCGACTTCAGCAGAGCCCCTGTCTTCAAGAGAGACCAAAGGCTTTCTCCTCACCCCTCGGTCAGTCGGCAAACATTTGCCAAGTGACCCTCTCGCGAGAACCAGGAGTTTTGCCTGTGCTGAGTAGGGAGGCTTTTGGGAGAAAGAATTCGGCTACAGGATCAGCAGTTGTTTGGTTTCGTGGATTTTTTTTTTTTTTTTTTTTTTTTGAGACAGGATCCTGCCCTGTCGCCCAAGGTGGAGTGCAGTGGTGCAATCACAGCTCACTGCAGCCTCCAACTCCTGGGCTCAAGTGATCCTCCTGCCTCAGCCTCCCAAGTAGCTGGGACTGCAGGCATGCACCAGCATACCCAGCTAACTTTTACAATTTTTGGTAGAGATTTTTAAATTTTGGTTGCCCAGGCTGGACTTGAACTCCTGGGCTCAAGCGATCCTCCTGTCTTGGCCTCCCAAAGTGCTGGGATTACAGATGTGTGACGCTGTGTCTGGCCGGGAAAGTATTTAGTTACAGACTCCTCTGGAGAACAGGTGGGGAAGAACCACACTGAACTCCCAGAAGAGAGAGACCTGACTCCTCCCCCCGGGCTCCGTCCTCTCCCGAAGCCTTCATGAAAGATGCCGCAAATGCTTGGTGCATGGCTGTGCACGGGGCACCCGGCAGGCATGCCATTCTCCGGGCCTTGGCCTCCTCATCTGTGGGATGGGACAGCACGAGCCACTTACAGGGGTAGTGGGCAACGTGAGCCCAGGTGGGAACACTGCTGCTCGGGGTGCAGTGGGGGCCCCCCTTCTCACAGCATGGCAATGCTGTTGGGTTCTGCTCTGACTGTGGACCACGGACCCAGGCTTCCTGTCTCATGGCCTTTATCTGCCCGTCTGGAAGTCCTGAGGGAGGCTGAGCAACAGCCAGCAGCAGCTCCCGCCCAGCCCAGGGTCCAGAATGACTGTGTCCACCTCCATCCTCACTCAGGCGCTCCGGGACAGGCTGTCCCTCTCCTGGCCTGGAAGGAGGCCTGTTCGCGGAACCCGCGGCGGGAGCTGGGCCTGGAAGGAGGCC
>NC_045441.1:4000005-4004149 GCF_002776525.5 Piliocolobus tephrosceles | reverse complement strand
TTCGCGGAACCCGCGGCGGGAGCTGGGCCTGGAAGGAGGCCTGTTCGTGGAACCCGCGGCAGGAGCTGGAAGGAGGCCTGTTCGTGGAACCCGCGGCGGGAGCTGGGCTTGGAAGGAGGCCTGTTTGCGGAACCCACAGCGGGAGCTGGACTCTATGGGCGTGGACCAGCTGCCTGTTGTTGTAAATAAGGTGTTACTGGAAGTCAGCCATGCCCGTTTATGAACTGTCTACAGCTGCTTTTGTGAGCAGTCGTTGACTAGCTGTGATGGAGACTCTACGGCCCTAAAATATTTACTGTCTTTTTTGTTGTTGTTTTTTGGGACAGTTTCGCTCTTGTTGCCCAGGCTGGAGTGATCTTGGCTCACTGCAACCTCCGCCTCACAGGTTCAAGTGATTCTCCTGCTTCAGCCTCCTGAGTAGCTGGGATTGCAGGCATGCGCCACCACGCCCGGCTAATTTTGTATTTTTAATAGAGATGTGGTTTCACCATGTTGGCCAGGTTGGTCTCAAACTCCCAACCTTAGGTGATCCGCCTGCCTCGGCCTCCCAAAGTGCTGGGATTACAGGTGTGAGCCACCACGCCCAGCCTGCTACCTGTGTTTTTAAGAAAAACTTTGCTGGCTGGCACAGTGGCTCATACCTGTAATCGCAGAACTTTGGGAGGCCAAGGCGGGTGGATCACCTGAGATCAGGAGTGTGAGACCAGCCTGGCCAACATAGTGAAACCCCGTCTCTACTAAAAATACAAAAATTAGCCTGGCATAGTGGCAGATGCCTGTAATCCCAGCTACTTGGGAGGCTGAGGCAGGAGAATCGCTTGAACCCAGGAGATGGAGATTGCAGTGAGCTGAGATCGTGCCACTGCACTCCAGCCTGGGCCACAGAGTGAGACTTTGACTCAAAAAAAAAAAAAAAGAAAAAGTTTGCCAACCTCTGCTTAGAGGGAAAAATGGGTGTGGCACAGATGAGTGAGCCCAAGAAGGGCTTGTAAGTAGGACTGATAGCTTACAGCCATTACTAATATAGCCTATCTTTGACAAACCAGATACAAGTGAAGCTAGGGAATGGTTACAACCTGTTCTGACCTCTTGCAACTGGCATGAGGTCCCCCTGGTGTAAAGTTAGAGATTGTCTGATGCAAACCTGTCACATCCTCCCGGTATTCATGTGTGAGGATATACATGCGTGCATGCACACCCACAGACACAGTATGAACAGCCTACTGGGGAGGGCTCAGGGAATATAATATGAAGAAATAGAGACACCAGCCAGGTGTGGGTGCTCACACCTGTCATCCCAGCATTTTGGGAGATTGAGGCTGGAGGATCACTTGAGCCCAGGAGGTGGAGGTTGCAGTGAGCCGAGATGGTGCCACTACACTCCAGCCTGGGTGTCACAGACCCTGTCTCTCATACACACACACACACACACACACACACACACACACACACAATATGGAGACATGAAGACCTTTTACATAAGAATCAAAAGACAAGAGCCAGTTAAATCAAGTGTGTTGGAGACAAGAGCAATACAAGGTTGTCACTGGAAGGGCAGGAAGTTTGTACCATTTTTAAAAAGCTTTTGTGGAGTTTTACTAGGATGACTAAAATTTAAAAGATAGATACTACCAAGTGTTGATGAGGATACAGAGCAACTGGAACTCTCATCCACTGCTGGTAGAAGTACAAATTAGTCCAACCCACTCTGAAAATAGCTTGTCAGTTTCTTACATAGTTAAAGATATATCTCCCATATGACACAGCCACTCTACTCCTAGGAATTTGCCCAAGGGAAATCAAAACATAGGTCCATAAAAAGATGTACATCCAACAGTATATAAAAAGAGTAATAATACACCATGATCAACAGGGGTTTTTACCAGTAATGCAAGGTTGGTTTAACATTTGACCATCAATCAATGTCATTCACCATATTTACAGATTAAAGAAGAAAAAACATACAATCGTTTCAACAGATGCAAAAAATGTTGGCAAAATGCAACATCCTGATAAAACTCTCAGAAAACTAAGAATAGAGGGGAATTTCCCCAATCTGATATAGAGGATCTATGAAACATTTACAGCACATGTCATACTCAAGGGAGAATGACTGACTGCTTTCCCCCAAGATCAAGAACAGGACAAGAATGTCTGTTCTAACCACTCCTAGTCAACATTGAGCTAGAGATTCTAGTCAGTGCAATAAGGCAATATAAAGAAAGAAAAAGCATCTAGATTGGAAAGGAAGAGCTAAAACTATCTTCATTAACAGACAACATGATTGTCTATGTAGAAAATACAAGAGATTCTATTAAGAACAACTATGAGAACAAGTTTAGCAAGGTTGCAGGATACAAGATAAATATACAAAAATCAATTGTATTTCTATACACTAGCAACAAGCATTCAGAAATTGAACATTTAAAAATACCATTTATAATAGCATAAAATGTATGAAAGAGGGATAAATGTGATGAGATATGAAACACAGGACACTGAAAACTACAAAATATTGCTCAGAGAAATTAAATAAGACCTATAGATTTGGAAAGAGATAAAGTTTTCATGGGTTGGGAGACTCAACATTAATAACACATATATTCTCTCCAAATTATAGATTCAATGCAATCCCAATCAGAATTTCAACAGGATTTTAAAAATAGAAATGAACAAGCTGATTCTAAAATTCGTATGTAAATGCAAAGGACCTAGAATAGCTAAAACAACTTAGAAAAAAGACAAGGAGGGGGAACTAACACTACTTGTTTTCAGAACTCATTATAAAATTACAGTTATCAAGACAGTGTGGTGGTATTGGCACAAAAACAGATGAACAGATCAATGGAACAGAATCGGGAATCTAGAAATAAACCCACACATATGTGGACAACTAATTATCAGCAAAGATATAAAGCCAGTTCAGGAGAGAGCAAACAGTCTTTCCTACCAACAGTGCTGGAACAATCAGGTAGCATCCACAACACAGTAAACAACCCATACCTCTCACCATATCCAAAAATTATCCCAAAATGCATCATGGTGCTAAAGGTAAAACCTAAAACCATAAAATTTTAAAAGAAAACAGGAGAAAAGTCTCTGTAACTTTGGGTTAGGCAAAGATTTTTTCAGATACAATAACAAAGGCAGAATCCACTGAGAGAGAGAGGAGGAGGAAGAGAGAAAGAGAAATTGACTTCATCAGAATAATTATTATTATTACTATTATCATTATTATTATTATTATTGAGACAGGGTCTTGCTCTGTTGCCCAGCCTTGAGTGCAGTGGGGCAATCATGGCTCACTGCAGCCTCAACCTCCTGGATTCAAGTGATCCTCCTGCCTCAGCCTTCTGAGTAGCTGGGACTACAGGTGTGCGCCACCATACCCAGCTACTTTTTAAAATTTTCTGTAGAAACAAGGTATTGCTATATTGCCCAGGCTGGTCTCTAACTCCTGGGCTCAAGCAATCCTTCCACCTCAGCCTCCCAAAGTACTGGGATTACAGGCGTGAGCCACTTCGCCTAACCAAGTCCCTGTTTTATTTATTTTTCTTTCTTTTTTAGCTTTTTTTTTTCTGAGACAGAGTCTCACTCTGTCACCCAGGCTGGAGTGCAGTGGTACGATCTTGGCTCACTGCAACCTCTGCCTCTTGGGTTCAAGCAATTCTCCTGTCTCAGCCTCCCAAGTAGCTAAAGGTAATTACAGGCGCCCACCACCATGCCTGGCTAATTCTTGTATTTTTAATAGAGAAGCATTCACCATGTTGGCCAGGCTGGTCTGAAACTCCTGACCTCAGGTGATCCGCCTGCCTTGGCCTCCCAGAGTGCTGGGATTATAGGTGTGAACCACCGAGCCTGGCCTATTTTTAACAATTTTTAATCTTTAATTTTGTGGGTACACAGTAGGTGTATATATTTACAGGGTCCACGAGACATTTTGCTACAGGCATAGCAATGTGAAATAATCACATCACAGCAAACAGGGTACCCATCACCTCAAGCGTGTATCATTTCTTTGTGTTACAAACAATCCAATTATACTCTTTTAGTCATTTTTACAAGTACAATAAATTATTGTTGACAATCGTCACCCTGTTGTGATATCAAATACTATCTCTTTTTTTTTTTTTTTTTTTTTTGA
>NC_045441.1:3996200-3999905 GCF_002776525.5 Piliocolobus tephrosceles | reverse complement strand
AGGCTAGTTTTTTGTATTTTTTTAGTAGAGACGGGGTTTCACCGTGTTAGCCAGGATGGTCTCGATCTCCTGACCTCGTGATCCGCCCGTCTCGGCCTCCCAAAGTGCTGGGATTACAGGCTTGAGCCACTGCGCCCGGCCGAAATACTATCTCTTATTCTATTCTTTGTACCCATTAACCATCCCCACTCCACCCACCCTGAGACCCTGTTTAAAGAAAGATTCAGACCCTGGGAGGGAAGAGCCCGGCGGCGGGGGGGTGACTCTGGGCAATGTCTTAAGGCCTCGGGTCACTGGGAGAGTGACCCTCACAAGCCCTTGAAGGCAGTGAAAGAGAAGGTGACCTCCTGGTTTGACTATGCTGAAGCTCTGCAGGGTGGGCTCGTGTGTGTGTGTATGTGTGTGTGTGTATGTGCGTGCAGGGAGACGGGGAGCTAGAGGCCCCCCAGCTTCCAGCAAGGAAAAAGGCTGGCTGGTCCCCGAGGCAGAAGGGACAGGATCACTCTTCTGTTTTCCATGTGGCCGAGGCTGGGCTGGGCAGGCCTCCTCCTCAGGCTGCTGGGCATGGCCAGGCCTGCCTGCATCTGCAAATGCCCACAGCCCATCGGAGCGAAAAGGGGCGGGGCGCCCAGTCTCAGGGACCCTCCAGGGTGGAAAGGGAGCTGGTCTGACACTCCAGCCGCAGGGCCCCCATAGGCCTACGCAGGAGGGCCTCTCCCTAAGCCTGGCTCCACTCCAGCTGCCCTCCACTTGGGGCGTGGAACTGTGGGGCCGGCCCTGCTTCTGCCCAGGACCACTTCTGGGTTCCCAGGACTGTGGAATTTTCTTCCAAAATGCCTGGAGTCGGCATCCACGGCCTGTGTTCTCCCCAGGACAGGCACAAGGCCAGCAGGTGCACACTGGGCCCAAGGGTGGCTGCAGCATGGCTGATGTGGTGGTGGAGATGGAGGCCCTGAGTGCCAGGTGGGGAGGGGGCAGGCCCAAGGCTCCAGCCCCCACAAACATCCAGGCTGCCAGCACCATCTCCAGGAGCTGCCTCCTCCTCGGAGACTCTGCCCACAGCCGCCAGCCTCTTTCCCTCCCTCCTCCCAGCCCTGCTCTGCCCTGCCGGCTCCCAGGCTGCCCGAGGTGACTCAGCCGCTCACCATTTCCGGAGCTGGTCTGGGGCACCTGGGCAGGTGAGCCACTTCCTTGGACTGAACCAGGTGGGGCAGGCGTGTCCCCCAAGCCAAGGCCCAGGCTGGGGCATGGGCAGGGGGAAGGGCAGCAGCCAAGCCTGGCTCCAGAGACCTTTGCCCTCCCAAGGCTGAGGCACAGCAGAGATCCCGGTGCGATCAAGGCTGGGTTGGACGCTGGCTCTGGCCAGGCAAGCAAGGGGAAGCCAAGGTGGGAGGGCACCCTTGGGGGAGGGACTCTGGTGCCCACTGCCCTTTACAGCTACCTGAGGTGGGGCATGCGTGGCTGTCCCCCAGGCACACAGTGCCCAGCCCCACTCCGAGACCCAGGCCCCAGGCACACAGCGCCCAGCCCCACTCCGAGACCCAGGCCCCGGGCACACAGCGCCCTGCCCCACGCCCAGACCCAGGCCCCGGCCCCGCCCCCCGCCGCCCCGCGCCCGGCCCCAGGCCCCGCCCCCGCCCCCCGCAGCCCCCTCACACTCACCGTCGGCCCTGGTCCCACTTCACTGTGAGGATGGGGCCCATTGGTCCTAGGAACAGGCCCTCCCATGACCCAGATCCAATGGCCCCTACCTGGTTCAGGGGCACGTGCCCCTCTCCTGGATCCCTCCCAGCAGCACCTGGACACAGTCCACTTTCAGAATCCCCCCAGGACCTCCCCAGGCTCTGCCCTGCCTCTCTCCCTCCTGCTGCTCCAGCCCCATAGCAGGAATCCCATGGTGAAGGCCATCCCCAGTCCTCCCTGGACCCACCTGACCTGGAGCCCACTCCCTGGGGCCCCCACCCCGCGCCCCTCCACACTCTTCGGGGCCCTCGCACAGGGCCGGCTCCTCTGCAGCCCATCTGGTCGCTCCGCTGTCAAACCCTATTTTTGGAACTCGATAGAGGTGGTGGTTGAACAGCATGGTGAATGTTCTAAATGCCACTGAATTTTCACTTTGAAATGATTAACTTGAGGCTGGGCGGGGCGGCTGACGCCTGCAATCTGAGCACCTTGAGAGGCCAAGGCGGATGGCTGGAGCCCGGGGTTTGAGACCAGCCTGGGCAACATAGTGAGACCCCAAGACTCCAATCTTTATGAAAGAACTTCCTATAAAAGGTTAACTTTTTCGTATGAATTGCACCTCGATTTGGGGTTTGGTTTTTTTCAATTTTTGCTTTTTTTGAGAGAGGGTCTCTGTCACTCAGGCTGGAGTGCCGTGGTGCGATCACAGTTCGCTGCAGACTCGGCCTCCTGGGCTCAGGTAATCCTCCCACGTCAGCTTCCTGAGTAGCTGGGACCACAGGTGTGCACCACCACATCTGGCTAATTTTTTGGTAGTTTTTGTCTGTTTGTTTTAGAGATGGGGAATCTCACCATGCTGGCCAGGCTGGCCTTGAACTCCTGGGCTCAAGTGATCCTCCCACATCAGCCTCCCAAAGTGCTGGGATCACAGGTGTGAGCCACCGCGCCTGACCTTGATTTTTTAAAAGAGGAGAGAGAGAGACAATTCACACACTGGCCACCCCTGTCTCTACCTCGGGCCTCTTTCCTCCAAAGCTGTCCGTGCGGGCTGGTGTCCTCTCGGCAGCCACAGCGGCTTCTCACAGAACCTCACATTGCAGGCCCCTCCCATCTCCCTGGACGCTGCTCCCATGTCTCCTTCTCAGCCAGTGAGGTGCTGGCTAAAGGCCTGGGCATCTTCATTTCTACTCTGCCCACCACACCCCGACATCCCGTTGACCAGCAAATATTTTGAGACGATCCAGGCTTTCACCCTCCCCACACTCGCTCCCTGCCCTAGGCTGAGCCATTGCCACCCAGCCTCGGTCACTGCAGCAGCGTCCCATGCACCTCCTGTCCCTGCGCTGACCCTACTTGCCCCAGATCCTACGACGCGTCATGGGCTGGGACCCTCCTCAGCTCACACATTTCCCATGGTTCCCATCTCACCGAGTCACAGCACAGCCCTCACGGTGTCCCCCAGCCCTGCGTGGCCCCACAGCCACCTCTGACCCGTCTCCCCGCCCTGCTCTGGGCACACTGGCCTCCTCGCTTCTCCTTTGACGTGTGAGGTGCACGGCTACCCCCACCCCCCACACTGCCAGCCCCTTTACTTCATTCCCTCTTCCGGAGGGGCCGTCTCTCTCCTCCACTGAGGACCCAGCACTGCCAGGGATCCGCTCCTCACCCCACACCTTGGCCACCCCACAGCCTGCCCTGAACCCACTCTATTCCAGCTGGGCCTTTCCCGCTCACAACCCTGAGCCCCAGCCCCCATCCTGAATCTGGAGGACCTGACCCAGCCACGTCCGTCCCTCCCTCCTCACCCCACGTCTACCCTGTCCCCTTTCCTGGCTGGGATCTGAGGTCCATCAGTATAATGCCCTCTGCCCCTCGCCCCTCCCTCCGTCATTCAGTACGGAGCCCATTTCTGCACCCACCAAACAGAATACGCCCTGCAGAAGGCGCTCCATGTTGGCCCAAGTTTCGGCTTCCCTCCCCTCTAGCCCATGGCCTGGCCCCGTTTTTTTTTTTTTTTTTTTT
>NC_045441.1:3965016-3996100 GCF_002776525.5 Piliocolobus tephrosceles | reverse complement strand
GGGGTTTCACTGTGTGAGCCGGGATGGGATGGTCTCGATCTCCTGACCTCGTGATCCGCCCGCCTCGGCCTCCCAAAGTGCTGGGATTATAGGCGTGAGCCACCGCGCCCGGCCTGGCCCCCTGTTTCTATGAGGAAAACAGTCACTTCCAAGGCCTTCTCCTGCACGCCAGGCTGAGTTCCCACTGCAGGACTCTGCCCCGGTCTAGCAGAACTCCTCCAAATGCATCTCCAACCCCCTCTGGCCTCTCATCCCCTGGCCAAGCTGTCACCACCACCACCTGCACAGTGACTTGGGGTCAGTTTGCTCCTCCTGACCCACCTCCCAGCCCGCAGGTGCCTAGTTCTCCTTCCTGAAAATGTGTTTATGTGGCATCCAAGATTCTATGTCCTTTTTTTTTTTTCTTGAGACAGAATCTCACTCTGTTGCCCAGGCTGGAGTGCAGTGGCAGGATCTCGGCTCACTGCAACCTCTGCCTACCAGGTTCGAGCGATTCTCCCGCCTCAACCTCCCAAGTAGCTGGGATTATAGGTGCACGCCACCACACCTGGCTAATTTTTGTATTTTTAGTAGAGATGGGGTTTCACCGTGTTAGCCAGAATGGTCTCGATCTCCTGACCTCACGATCCTCCCGCCTTGGCCTCCCAAAGTGCTGGGATCACAGGTGTGAGCTACCACGCCCAGCCCTCACTCACAATTCTTACTCCACCCTCAGCCCTCCCTGTCCCCGAGTGCTGTCACCATCTGTCTGTCTTTGTCTCTCCTCCAAGGAACAACAGATGCTGAGAGCAAAGGCCCGGTCCGGTCCGGTCCGGTCTCCCTGAGCCCCGGTGACAGCGCAGGGCAAGACACTCAGTACATGTGCACGGAGTGGGAGAAGGTGCCTTGCCCAGCTGGAGTCCAAAGGAGGGCGCCGCTGGAGTTCAGCCCTTGTGGGCCTCTGCCTTCCGGGGGCGCGTGAGCACACACCTTCTGGCCACACGACCACGTGCCGCCTCAGCCACTGTGGACCCCGCCAAGTCCCTTCCTGTTTCCTCATTCTTTCATTTGCAAAATGGGGCCATGCAGCCACCTGACGGGTGACGGGAGAAGCAGTCGGGAGATGCGGCTGGCTGCCAGGTACTGCCACAGAGTAAGGCTTGGCAAATGCCTCTGAGTCTAAAACGGCAGTGGCCCTAGGAGCACAGGGCCTCGGGGCAGGGGCAGCGCCACACCTCACCTGAGATGTGTCCAGAGCTGAGGTCTAACTCAGCGTCTGTGCATCAGGGGAAGCTGGCTGCGGTCACAGCCAGCCCAGCGGCTCAAGGAGTCCACAAAGAGGTCACCTTGGCCCACACCACAGCTCTGGTGCATCTGGAGAGGGGGGTTGGTCTAGGCTGAAGTCGGGGGGAGCCTGGCCAGGGCCTGGGCACCAAGCACAGGGCAGAGGGAAAGGCCTCCAGCTCCTCCCGGCCCTGAGCACCAGCTCATCGCCCGCACCAGCCCTCCACACCCGGCTGCAGGGCAGGCAGGCAGGAGGGCGGGCACGTGTGACCTGCTGGCCTGTGGCTTGAGCGCAAAACCAGGTAGGGGAGACCTGTCTAGCAGTTCCTCAACCAGTTAAACACAGAATTGCCAAAGGACCCAGCAACTCCCGTCCTGGGTACAGACCAAAACAACCTGAAGCAGGCTCTCAAAGAGGCGTCTACACCCTCGCACTCACACAGCAGGATCACAACGGACCTGAAGCAGGCTCTCAAAGAGACGTCTGCGCCCTCGCGCTCACACAGCACGATGCACAACGGCCCAGAGGTGGGAGCAGTCCAGTGTCTGCCTGCAGACAAACGGGCACATGCAATGTGTTCCTCTACACAGGATATGATCCTGTCTTCACACACAAGGAAATCTCAGCGCTCGCCACAGCATCCGTGAACCTGGAGACATTAGCCTGAGTGAAACTGGCCAGTCACAAGAGAATGAATACCGCACTGTTTCACTCCTACGAGGTCCCTGGAGTCATAAGATTCATAGAGACAGAAAGTAGAGGCTGGGCACGGTGGCTCACGCCTGTCATCCCAGCCGTTTGGGAGGCCAAGGTGGAAAGATCATCTGAGGTCAGGAGTTCAAGACCAGCCTGGCCAACATGGTGAAACCCTGTCTCTACTGAAAATACAAAAATTAGCTGAGCGTGGGGGCCTGTGCCTGTAATCCCAGCTACTTGGGGGACTGAGGCAGCAGAATCGCTTGAACCCAGGAGGCAGAGGTGGCAGTGAGCTGAGATCGCCCCACTTCATTCCAGCCTGGGGAACAGAGCAAGACTCAGTCTCAAAAAAACAAAAAAGAAAGAAAAAAGAAAGTAGAAGGGTGGGTGCCCCAGACTGGGGAGAGGAAATCTGGAGCCGTTGCTGAATGGGGACAGAGCTTCAGTTTGGGAAGATGAGGAGGTTCTGGAGATGACAGTGGTGGCAGTGGCACGGTGAGGTGAATATGCTCAAGGTCCCTGAACTGTGCACTCAAAATGATGAGAAGGTAAATTATCCTTTTTTAAAAAAATCCGGCCGGGCGCAGTGGCTCATGCCTGTAATCCCAGCACTTTGGGAGGCTGAGGCGGGTGGATCACGAGGTCAGGAGATCGAGACCATCCTGGCTAACATGGTGAAACCCCGTCTCTACTAAAACTACAAAAAATTAGCCAGGCTTGGTGGTGGGTGCCTATAGTCCCAGCCACTCGGGAGGCTGAGGCAGGAGAATGGCGTGAACCCAGGAGGTGGAGCTTGCAGTGAGCTGAGATGGCGCCACTGCACTCCAGCCTGGGCGACAGAGCGAGACTCCGTCTCAAAAAAAAGAAAGAAAAAAATCCAACCTAGTTTGGCTGCTGCCCTGGGGAGTGAAGGGAGTCTGCCCAGCCCTCGCCCACATTCAGCAGCCTTCTTCCCACCCTCACCCATGCCAGGCCAAATTCCTGAAACTCCTCTCCACCAAGGGAATTGCTACCAGCAATTTCTGAAATGTCACCTCGGCCCTGAAGCCTTCCTGGGTTGAATGAGGAGGCTGAGCTGTGAGTCTGCCCCATCAGCCTTGCAAGCACAGGCTCGGGTTCCACCCTGAGCCTCAAGGACTGGCCTCCAGGGTCACTCATGCCCCATTATCCCTGGGGCTGGGGCCACCCTGGAGCCTGGATCTGGCTGGGGCCTCAGGTGTGGAATGAAGGAGCAATACCTGAACCACCAGGGCCTCCACAAGAGGGTCCCAGCCATCTTCCTGCTTCCTAGGAACAGACTTCCTCTCAGAGCCAGGCCTCCAGAACCAGGGGCCCAGGGTGCCCCTGGGATTGCCGGGTCCATCTGGTGCTCCAGGTGCCTCAGACACCCAGGTGACACGAAGTACCAGTCACCACCTGCTCTCCAACCCAGTTAAAGAGCCCAGACACAGGCCAGGCGCTGTGGCTCATGCCTGTAATTCCAGCATTTTAGGAGGCCGAGGCAGGAGGACTGCTTGAGGCCAGGAGTTCGAGACCAGCCTGGCCAACATGGCAAAACCCTGTCTCTACCAAAAAAAAAAAAAAAAAAAAATACAAAAATTAGGCTGGGAGCAGTGGCTCACACCTGGAATCCCAGCACTTTGGGAGTCCGAGGCAGGTGGATCCCTTGAGGTCAGGAGTTCGAGACCAACCTGGCCAATATGATGAAACCCCATCTCTACTAAAAACACAAAAATTAGCCAGGGGTGGTTGTGCACGCCTGAAATCCCAGCTACTTGGGAGACTGAGGCAGGAGAATGAGAATCGCTTGAACTGGGAGTTGGAGGTTGCAGTGAGGAAAGATCACACCACTGTACTGCAGCTTGGGTGACATCAAGAGACTCTCTTAAAAAAAAAAAAAAAAAATTAGCCGGGCATGGTGGCATGGACCCTTAGTCCCAGCTACTCAAGAGGCTGAGGTGGGAGGATTGCTTGAGTCCTGGAGGCAGAGGCTGCAGTGAGTTGAGATTGAGCCACTGTACTCCAGCCTGGGTGACGCAACAGGACCTTATCACAAAAAAAAAAAGAAAAAAAGAGCTCAGACACCCCAGTCCTTCCGGGGCATCAGACGGGCTGAGACTCAAAGAGGAGAATATGTCTGTTTTTCTTTTTTTTTGAGACAGGGTCTCACTCTGGCCTAGGATGGAGTGTATCACGACTCACTGCAGCTTCCAACTCCTGGCCTCAAGCGATCCTCCCGCCTCAGCCTCCCAAAGCGTTGGAATTACAGGCGTGAGCCATGGCACCTGGTTCCTGTCCTCTGTTGCAATTAGGCAGGCAGCTCCAAGGATGCACAGAGGCACCTCCTCCCTCCCCCAAGCCCCACCCAGGATGGAGACCCCTACCCAGGTCTTGCAGGACAGTGGGTCCAAGCACGCCCCAACTCACCCAGCTGCCAGGCCTGTGAGGAGAGGCTCTCTGGGTGGCTGCTGGGTGAGGACCTGTTCAAGGTCAGGGGAACCCACTAGTGGGACAGATCATGAGAGTTTGGAAGGAGCTTCTGTGGAGGCCTCAGAGACCCCCAGACCATGTGGCTTCCCTCACATGGCCAGTAGGTGGGGCCTGCTCAAGTCCACCCCAGCACCCACAGGCCTGGCATTCAGAGGTGGCCTGGGTCTGCCTGATGTCCTGCTGTCCAGGTCTGCACCAGCCGAGAGCCAGTGCACAGGACAGTGTTCTGAGGTCAGGAGATCGAGACCCGCACCCGGGTGCGGGGCCCGGGGCACACTCTGCGCTCTGGCCGGCAAGGCCCACGGGCGGCCCCCAGCGGAAAGCAGAACGTGCTGGTCACCCCAGTCCCCATCAACACTGGAGTGGCTCCTTGTCACCCAGCTGGGCCACAGCAGGACCAGGAGGCCCCAGAGCAGCCACATCAGCAAGAAGTATAGCGCCCTCGAGGGTGTGCCATGGGGTCATGGGGGGCCGGGCAGCCCCCCGCTTCCTGACACCTCCTGTTCCACCCTGTAGCCACAGCCCTGGGGAGCGGGGACAAGCACAGCGGCCGGCTGTGACCCATATCCCCAGCTCCAGTTTGCAAGGCATCAGTCTCCCTGGCTGTGAAATGAGAACAACCCCTCACAGCATCCCCGCTCCATGGCGCTACCCGACAGAGGAGGCGAGTCACTGAGGTCATGGACCGATTCTGAGAAGGCACAGGTGCGGCCCTGTGCCCAGCAGCATGGGGCATGGGGAGGGCCGAGAACAGCTCTGTGGTGGGCCAGGCCAGAAGCTTAGCAGGTGGGCCAGGCACACCTGCACCCACTGGGAGGGGAGGGCCACTGAAGGGCCCAGCAGGCCAGGGAAGTGCCCTCTTTCTTCCTCCTGCCAGGCTGGGAGGCCCAGAGGGTAGCTGGAGAGGGGCTCTGAGTCCAGAGAAGCTGCTCCCAGGCTGTGTGGCCAGGGATCAGAGGTTCAGAGACAAGCCCAGCTCCCCTCCCTGTGGGCCACAGCAATCCCAGGCCAGGCCCTTTCCCGCTGACTCTCCAGGGGAGCATTCCTGAACAGGAGGAAATAAAGATCTGGGGGAAGAGAGTCTGGTGCGAGCCAGCCCAGGGGGCCGCCCCCAAGGCACCATTGCACGGGCCCTGCAGCCGCCCTGCCTCAGGAGACCACGGAAAGGCCGTGGGTCCTGCCTGTCTTTCTAGAAAAGCCTGTCACTATCTCCCCTCTGGGACACCCCAGCTCCTGGTGTGGACTCCCGGGCCAAGCTGTGGCTGGCCAGCAGCCACCACGACCTGGGGCTGGCAGAGACCCCTCCATCCGGGAGGGAATCAGGTCCTATTTCCGGGGTGTCCAGAGACTGCATGCTGAACCAGGGCCTTGGGGGCAAATGCAGGGTCTTCCCCCGCTCCCTCCCTGGGGACCTCAGCCATCGCTGGTGAGTTTCGGTTTGTCCCGAGGGGCTCAAGCTATTGGCCCCCAGATTCCTGGTGCGCCTGGGGTGGCAGGACTGCCCTGGCGGGGCCCTCTCCCCACAGCGCAGCGGGCCTGGGGCTGGCAGCTCCGAAGCAGGGAAGGGCTGGTCTGGGCACTGGGCCCCGTTCACAGCCAATGGCAGGACCAGTGGCCTGGAAGGGAGGGACTCCGCACCTTTGGACTCCAGTGCCTTGAAATCCCACAGACCTAGGAACCGAGTCAGGGATGCCCGGCCGGGAGAACGAACGGGCGGGCGGCAGGTGGACGAGGACCTGCGTCCGGCCCCACCTCTTCCAGGCCTCACCTGTCCTGGCGCCCGCCCCGGAGCAGCCAGGTGCAGGGAGCCGGGGGAGGGGCGCCGCTCACACCCAGGGACCCCCGGTGCGGGGAGGGAGTGAGGCATGACGTCACCGCGAGGTGGCCCCGGAGCCGGGGGACCCCACAGTCCAGCAGAGCCCTCCAGCCGGCCGCCCGTTCCCTCCCTGCAGCCAGCCCCGATTTCCTCTTTCTGTGCGGAGCCCGAGCTTTCGCAACGCGGCGGGCGGTCCGCGGTGACCGTCAGACACGCAGCCCGGCGGGGGAGGGGAGGCGGCGGCAGGGGGGTTTCCGGGGGTCCTGGGGGCGCCCCCCGCTCCGCCCGGCCCGGGGAGACGTCCGGGTCCCGCAGGTGCAGCCGGGCCCGGGCCCCATCCGAGCGCCGGCCCGGTGTTCAGCGCCGCCACCCCCGCGGCGTCCGCGGTCCCCCGCCCGGTCCCTGGGGCCCACCCAGGACCCACCCGGCACCCCGCGCCCACCCGGGACCCACCCGGCCCCGCGCCCATCCGGCCCACACCTACCCGGGGCGCCGCAGTCCGCGCAGCGCGCGTTCCCCGGCCGCTGCAGCAGCTCCAGGACCGCCCTGCGCCGCTCCTTGGCCATGGCCGCGATGCGCCCGCGATGCCGATGCCGGGGCCGGGGCCGGGAGCGTCCGCCGGCTCGCTAGGGCCCCGCGCAGGCCGCCCGCCGCCGCCGCCCCTGCGCCATGCCGGGCGGCCTCAGCCCGCGCGCCGGTTCCGCATTCCCGCCGCCCTCCGGGCTCCGCCGCCGCCGCTCGTGTCTTCGCCGCGGTCGCTAAGCAAGTGCCGGCGCGGGGCCCGGGGCGCACGCTGCGCTCTGGCCGGCAAGGCCCGCGGGCGGCCCCCAGCGGTGCAGGCGAGCGTGTGGCCTCCTCCCTCGGCCGCTCCGGCGCCCCCAGCCCGCGCGCCCCGGGGACCCGCCGGGAAGTCGCCCGCTGCCCGCCCCTCATCGCGCGCAGCACCCCACCTGCCTGGACGAGAGGCTGCCCCAAAACCTGGCTGGCCTGGATGGGACCCTCGTGCCGCCACGCGCGCTGGGACGGAGCCTGCACGCCTACTGTGGGGGGTGCAGAGGGCACCTGCCGAGGCCCCCAAGACCATGGGCACGGGGGTGCTCGTGCAAGGCAGGCGTGTGTGTTCTGTGCTAGGGACCAGGGCGCTCACACCATCCCTGCCTGGGAGGGGCGACCAGCAAGTGACAAACGCCAGCGTCCCAGGGCACTGAGGCCGCAGAGGGCCCAGACGGAGCCTCCCCCTGAGGCCCACCCAGCTGCCCACCACCCACAGAGGGGACCCTCTGAGCACTCCTCCCACTCAGGCAGGCTGAGGGCCCCGGCTGGGATTTCACATGGGGGCTGACAGGTAACAAAAGCCTGGTTTTGATGTCGCCTTCTCCCAGACTTGGGTGCCCTTCCTCTGCACACCCCAGCGTCTTTTCAAATTCTTTCCATTTTCTTCTTATATTGTTAGTGCAGTACGCCCGGCTGAAAACAAACTGGAACATACCAGACTGAAAAAGGAAAGCCTCTCCCCGCTGCCTTCCAGGCAACCACTATTAACAAACAATTCCTCAGCACCTTCCAGAATGAACCGTCTGAGGCCTGTAGCCTTTCATTTATTTAATCATTTATGGAGACAGGGTTTTGGCTAAGGGCTGTAATCCCAGCAGTCTGAGAGGCCAGGGCCAGTGGATCGCTTGAGCTCAGGAGTTTGAGACCAACCTGGGCAACATGGCAAGACCCCATCTCTACAAATACAAAATTTAGCCAGGTGTGACGGTGGAGGCCTGGAGTCCTAGTTACTCAAGAGGCAGAGGCAGGAGGATCACTTGAGCCCAGAAGCTGAGGCTGCAGTGAGCTATGATGGTGTCACTGCACTCCAGCCTGGGGAAGAGAGGGGAGACCCTGTCTCTAAAAAAAAGAATTTTTTTTTTTTTTTTTTTTTTTTAGAGATGGGGGTCTTCCTATGTTGCCCAGGCTGGTCATGAAGTCCTGGGTTCAAGTGATCCTCCTGTCTCAGCCTCCCAAAGTCCTGGGATTACAGGCGTGAGCGCTGTGCCCGGACTCTTTCTTTTTGAATGGTTGCATTCTACTCAAAAGTTCGGCTGAGTGCAGTGGCTCATGCCTATAATCCTAGCACTTTGGGAGGTCGAGGCGGGTGGATCACCTGAGGTCAGGAGTTCAAGACCAGCCTGACCAACAAGGCGAAACCTCGTCTCTACTAAATATAAAGAAATTAGCTGAACGTGGTGGCGCATACCTGTAATCCCAGCTGAGGCTGAGGCAGGAAAATCGCATTAACCTGGCAGGTGGAGGTTGCAGCGAGCCGAGATTGTGCCGTTGCACTCCAGCCTGGGCAACAAGAGTGAAACTCTGTCTCAAAAAAAAAAAATAAAAAATAAAAAAAAGGGCCGGGCGTGGTGGCTCAAGCCTGTAATCCCAGCACTTTGGGAGGCCGAGACGGGCGGATCATGAGGTCAGGAGATCGAGACCATCCTGGCTAACACGGTGAAACCCCGTCTCTACTAAAAAAAATACAAAAAACTAGCCGGGCATGGTGGCAGGCGCCTGTAGTCCCAGCTACTCGGGAGGCTGAGGCGAGAGAATGGCATAAACCCGGGAGGCGGAGCTTGCAGCTCACTGAGATCCAGCCGCTGCACTCCAGCCTGGGCGACAAAGCGAGACTCCGTCTCAAAATAAATAAATAAATAAATAAATAAAAATTAAAAATTAAAAAATAAAAATAAAAAATAAAAAAATAAAAAAAAGTTCAACTGGACCATGACTTGTTCACCCAGTCCCTGGCGTAGGGGCATTTAGGGCGTTTTGAATGCATCAGAATCATGGTCTACACAGCCTCATCTTTGCGAGAGTTTCGTGTGGATTTGCACTCAAAGTGGCATCCCTGGGGCAATGGTATGGGATGTGGAACGGCCTCCACTGAGGCCGCACTGACCAGAGTGCCACCAAAGACACCTGTCTCCCTGCTCCAGCCGACGTGGAATTACGGAGCTGCTTAAGCTCTCTCCACCTGAAGCAGAATGCAGCAGCCTGTTTTCGTCTGCATCTCTGGGATCATGCACCCTGTGGCATCACATGCCCTTTCCCTGTAACTGTTCACACAGGTCTTTCTCTTCCCTCAGATGGGCGCCTTTGGGGCGGTGACAAGTGGCATTTCCATCTCTGGGTCCCTGTGCCGGGCTTGGAATCCACCACACAGCATGAGCTTGGAGAATGTCACCTAATAAAGACAGATGAATGTTAATAACAGCAGCAGCTCTGCACTAGGTATTAGGAGAAATAGCCTGACTTGTATTTCCCTTTTTTTTTCTTTTTATTTTTTTGAGACAGGTCTTGGTCTATCGCCCAGGCTGGAGTGCAGTGGCACAATCTCAGCTCACTGCAACCTCTGCTTCCTGGGGTCAGGTGATTCTCCTGCTTCAGCCTCCTGAGTAGCTGGGACCACAAATGGGTGCCACCATGCCCAGCTAATTTTTTTTATTTTTTGGTAGAGACGGGGTTTCCCCATGTTGCTCAGGCTGGTCTTGAACTCCTGACTTCACGTGATCTGCCTGCCTTAGCCTCTGAAAGTGCTGGGATTACCGGCCTGAGCCACCACGCCCAGCTTGATATGTATTTTCTTTCTTTCTTTTTTTTTTTTTGAAAGGGAGGCTGTCGCCCAGTCTCTGTCATCCACGCTGGAGTGCAATGGCGTGATCTCGGCTCACTGCAAGCTCCACCTCCCGGGTTCATGCCATTCTCCTGCCCCAGCCTCCTGAGTAGCTGGGACTACAGGCGCCGGCCACCACACCCAGCTATTTTATATTTTTAGTAGAGACAGGGTTTCACCGTGTTAGTCAGGACGGTGTTGATCTCCTGACTTCGTGATCCACCCCCCTCAGCCTCCCAAAGTGCTGGGATTACAGGCGTGAGCCACTGCACCCGGCCTTGACACGTATTTTCTTATTGAAGCCCTATTTTCAGTTGGGAAGACTGAGGCACAGGGAGGTTCAATCCTTTGCTGGAGGCCACACACCTCAGGACTGGAATACACAAAGCGACACACCCTAACAGAGCCCAGAGCCTTTACTCAAGGTCCCCAAAGAGGGGAAGGCCATTGTACAAGGAATAGAAATGGCGGCAGGGAGGCCTCAGGGGAGCAGGTGCCCAACAGGCCAGAGCTTCCAGTATGAGCCAAGATCATCCATTGCCTGCTGTTCCAGGACCTCCTCCGTGGGAGGCTCCAGCGGGTGGGTGTCTTGCCTTCTCTGTCCTTCCATCCTGCTAAGGAAATTGTGGCATCACTTGGGGGACGGGAAGGCATAAGGATGACACGGAGATGGTGAGCCGCGTGATCTAAGAGATATCGGGGCTGAGGGGGATTCTTCAAAAGAGGAGGCTGCCTGGCCGAGGTCCACAAGTACCTGCCTGGACCCCCGAGAGCACAGCCGTCCTGAGATCCGGCTGCCCCCAGTGGCTGTGGTCAGGGCTGGGCAGGGCCGGGGCGGGGAGCCCAGGACTCAGGAAGAATCCGGAAGGTAACAGCATAGCTCAGGGTGGGCCAGACCCAGACCAGTGCCGGTCAAAGGCTGTTCTGGCCAGCAGCGGCTGGCGAGGGGCCTGGACAGGTGGCCTGCCTGCTCCTGCTCATGCCCAGTGGCCCACAAGCTCTGCTGAGCCTCCTGGCCATTGTCACTGACCTGCATGGCTGCACCAGGGACCCTGACACTCATTCCTTAAGCATCTTCCTAGTCCAGAGCTAGAGGCACCTGCCTCCTGTGACCACTCGGCTGCGCAGCAGGCCCCGGGCAGGGGGCTCCTTCAGCGTCCCTGAGCATGGGGCCTGCACACAGTAGGTCCGCAGGTGACTTTGATTGGAAGCTAGCTCCTCCCAGGTAGAGGGGGGCTGTCCCCAGGGAAGGGACACATGGACTGAGGCCGGGCTGGGCCCTGCTCTGGGACTATCTTGCCCAACACTCAGCCAAGCAGTTGCTCAATCCAGTAGCTGCCTCAGGGGAGGGGAGGGGAGGGGAGGGTGGGGAGGGGGGGGTGGTGAGGTTCACTTCCCTCTCCGCCCCGCGCAGGGGCCGGGGCTCATTCAGTCCGATTATCTGTGCTTGGACAGCGCCTCACACGATGGTGGAGAGTCAGTAGGCCGTCCTGCAGGCCAAGGAGGGGTCTTCCACGTCCAGGCTCAGCACGGGAGTGGGCTGCTCCTGGCTCTGCCTGCCTCATTTGTGGGGATGGGGGGTCGTGATGTTGGGCCCCCGTGTGGCCGGCCCCCGTCTGGGTCGCCCACTGGCTGCAGCCTCCACCCTGTCCTCTGTGTCTGTGCCTTTGGCCTTGGGCAGACCCTCTTGGGCCTTCTGCCTGCTGTGGGGGCCCCGCCACCCCTCAGGCACCTGGAGTAGGAGCTCAGCAGTGCATGGATCCTAAGGAGCTCTGCTCAGGGAGGGCTTAAAGGAGACACGGGGATTCTCCGGAAACAGCCTCTGTGCCCCGAAATGCAGGGGACAGGGAAACACCACCCAGGACCAGAGGTGGTCTCGGCACCATTTTCCAGGAGTGGGGCTAGACCCGGAAACCCCTTCGAGAGCAGGGAGTCTGCAGGGACCTCCTCGAGATGGCAGGCCAGGGATGGTGGGTGCACAGGTTGCCTTATTGGGTTTTGGGGTATTTGAACATATCTTTTGCTTAGTTTTCCAAACAGAGATGGGGTCTGGCATGCAGAAAGGGGTCGTGGAGAGCCGTCCCCATAACTGAGGAGCTGGTGGCAGGTATGGAGCTGGGCACTGCGCCTGGGGAAGGGTCCTGCCATCCCCCATCCTCGCCTCTCCCGCTGGACAGCTGGGGTTGGCCTGACCGCTCCAGTCACAGCCCAGGCGTCCCCAGGTGCCATGTCTTGAAGCCTGGGACCAGCAGGGTCCTGTGGGGCTGGAATCACACACTTGGCTTGGGGAGGAGGCCCAGACTCGACACAGGACCCCAGGAGGCGCTCTCCTCCCCCAGCCCTGGCCCCTTTCAGCGTGACCATCGGGCAGTAAAGTTCACACCCAAATTGGTGCAACCTCGAGAAACAGTTACTTATAAAGAACTCATACAACTCAATAATAAAAAGGCAAGTGAACCAATTAAAAAAAAGGGCAAAGAATCTGAATACATGCTTCCCCAAGGAAGACACCCAGCCAACGACAGGCACGGGAAATATTCAGCACCATTAGTTGTCAGGGAAACGCCAATCAAAACCACAACGAGACGCTCCACACCAGGATGCAGTGAAGACCTGGGGTGGTGGGGGGAGGCTAGGATTTACAAAGAGGAGCACTGGTGAGGATGGGGGAACCTGGGCCCTCCCACAGCCCTGCTGGGTGGAAGACGGTGCAGCCGCCCTGGAAAACAGGCTGGCATGGAGCTACCGTGGGACCCAGGAAATCCACTCCCCAGTATGCACCCGAGGACTGCAGAAAACACGTCCACAAACACTCAGACACAAGTGTTCTCAGCAGCATCTTCTTTTTTTTTTTTTTTTTTTTGAGACGGAGTCTCGCTCTGTCGTCCAGGCTGGAGTGCAATTGTGCAATTTTGGCTCACTGCAAGCTCCGCCTCCCAGGTTCACACCATTCTCCTGCCTCAGCCTCCCGAGTAGCTGGGACTACAGATGCCCACCACACATCTGTATATTTTATATTTTTAGTAGAGATGGGGTTTCACCGTGTTTGCCAGGATGGTTTCCATCTCCTGACCTCGTGATCCGCCCACCTCAGTCTCCCAAAGTGCTGGGATGACAGGCGTGAGCCACCGCGCGCCTGGCCTTCTTTCTCTCTCTCTTTTTTTTTTTTTTTTTTGAGACAGAGTCTCTCTCTGTCGCCCAGGCTGGAGTGCAGTGGCACAATCTTGGCTCACTGCAAGCTCCGCCTTCCGGGTTCCAGCGATTCTCTTGCCTCAGCACCCTGAGTAGCTGGGATTACAGGTGCCTGCCACCACGCATGGCTAATTTGTGTGTTTTTAAGAGACGGGGGTTTCACCATGTTGGTCAGGCTGGTCTTGAACACTTGACCTCGTGATCCACTCGCCTCGGCCTTCCCAATTTCTGGGATTACAGGGGTGAGCCACTGTGCCCGGCTTTATTATTTATTTTTTCGAGATAAAGTCTTGCTCTGTCACCTAGGCTGGAGTACAGTGGTGCAATCATAGCTCACTGAAGCCTCAAACTCTTGGGCTCAAGTCAATCCTCCCTCCTGAGCCTCCTGGGTAGCTGGGAATACAGGTGTGTGCCACCACGCCCAGCTAAATTTTGTGGGGGTTTTATTTGTAGAGACAGGGTCTTGCTATGTTGCCCAGGCAGGTCTTGAGCTCCTGGCTTCAGGTGATCCACCTGCCTCAGCCTCTCAAAGTGCTGGGATTATAGGTGTGAGCCATCATTCCCAGCCAGCGTTACTCAGGACAGTCCCAAATGCAAACAGCCCAAATGTCCACCAGCTGATGGGTGGATAAGCCAAGTGTGGTCTGTACACACCACAGAGTGCGACTCAGCCATGAACACGCCACGACACAGGTGAAGCTTGAACACGCCGTGCTGAGTGACAGGAGCCAGGCACAGAGGGGTACATGGTGGGTGTGGTCACACGCAGAACGTGCCGTTAATGTGAGCCCTGTGCATGCACGTCCTCGTTCTGGAGGCTGTTTCTCTCATGTTTAAATAAGAATCCAGCAGCTCCTCCTGCTTGGCTGCATGGGCTGAACCCAAGAGGCCCCCTCTGCCTGGAGCGTAGGGTCCAGCCCTATGAGGCTTAGCGGGTGTTCTCCCTGTGTGCAGAGATGAGAGATTGTAATAAATAAAGACACAAGACAAAGAGATGAAGACAAAGCAGCTGGGCCCGGGGAACCACTACCACCAAGATACGGAGACCGGCAGTGGCCCCGAACGGCTGGGCACATTAATGCATACAAGACAAGGGGGCAGGGCAAGGAGGGTGAATCTTCTTTTTTTTTCTTTTTTTTTTTTTTGAGACGGAGGAGTCTCGCTCTGTCGCCCAGGCTGGAGTGCAGTGGCGCGATCTTGGCTCACTGCAAGCTCCGCCTCCCGGGTTTACACCATTCTCCTGCCTCAGCCTCCCGAGTAGCTGGGACTACAGGCGCCCGCCATCTCGCCCGGCTAGTTTTTTGTATTTTATAGTAGAGACGGGGTTTCACCGTGTAGACCAGGATGGTCTCGATCTCCTGACCTCGTGATCCACCCGTCTCGGCCTCCCAAAGTGCTGGGATTACAGGCTTGAGCCACCGCGCCCGGCCAGGAGGGTGAATCTTCTAAGTGATTGACAAGGTGAAGCAAGTCACGTGATCGTGGGACAGGGGGGCCCTTCTCTTTTAGGCAGCCGAAACGGAGAGAGAAGGCAGCGTACGTCAGCGTTTTCTTCTTTGCACTTATAAGAAAGATCAAAGGCTTTAAGACTTTCACTATTTCTTCTGCTATCTTCTAAGAACTTCAAAGAGGAACCAGAAGTACGGGAGGAACATGAAAGTGCACAAGGAGCGTGACCATTGAAGCAGAGCACCACAGGGAGGGGGCTAGGCCTCCAGAGGACTGCGGGCCGGCCTGGATCATACCCAGCCTTCCACAAGAAGCTGGTGGAGCAGAGCGTTCCCTGACTCCTGCAAGGAAAGGAGACTCCCTTTCGTGGTCTGCTAAGTAACGGGTGCCTTCCCAGACACTGGCGTTACCGCTTGACCAAGGAGCCCTCAAGCGGCCCTTATGGGGGCGTGATGGAGGGCTCACCTCTTGCCTTCTAGGTCACTTCTCACCATGTCCGTTCAGCACCTGACCCTATACCCGCCGGTTAATCCTAGGTTACATCAGTAATGCAACAAAGAGTCATATTAAAAGCAAATGATTAATAATGTTTATAATAGGCCAGGCGCGGTGGCTCAAGCCTGTAATCCCAGCACTTTGGGAGGCCGAGACGGGCGGATCACGAGGTCAGGAGATCGAGACCATCCTGGCTAACATGGTGAAACCCCATCTCTACTAAAAAATACAAAAAACTAGCCGGGCGAGGTGGCGGGCGCCTGTAGTCCCAGCTACTTGGGAGGCTGAGGCAGGAGAATGGCGTAAACCCAGGAGGCGGAGCTTGCAGTGAGCCGAGATCCAGCCACTGCACTCCAGCCTGGGCGACAGAGCGAGACTCTGTCTCAAAAAATAATAATAATAATAATAATAATAATGTTTATAATAATGATTGATAATTGTCTATGATCATCCCTATATCTAATTTGTATTATGACTATTTTTATTCTATTTTCTTTATTATACTGAAACAGTTTGTGCCTTCAGTCTCTTGCCTCGGCACCTGGGTAATCCTCCGCCCATACCAGAGGCCACTCCAGTCCTCGGTGCCCAGGTGGGCTGATACCATATGTCTTTAGCAGACGGGGAGACTGAGGCTGAGTCACCCATCTTATGGGGGTTGTTGCGGGAACGAGCCATAGGCCTGTCTGTGCCACAGTCAGGATGAAGAAACCCCACAGCCTCACAGAGAGGGAGGCGTGGACGTGCGTCAGGAAAGGCGGATGCAGCCTCAGACAGGGCTTGCCTTTCCCAGGGGCCCTGCCTGTGCCCCCTCCCTCCCTCCCTCTCACTCACCATCCCCCTCTGTCCATCCACCCATCATCTATCTGTGTGACCTGCCATCTGTGTCTATGTGAACTGCCGTCTCTATGTTTATCTATCATCAGTCTCCCTGTCTTCTACCTCTGTCATCTGTTTATCTGTCATCTGTGAATGATCCGTCACCACCACCATCTCTATCCACCATCTACACACGTATCCTCTCCCCGCACTTCCCTCCCCTCCCTGCCCCACCCCCAGTGTGTTTAACACCCCTCTCACTCCCACCTGCAATGTGGGCCACAGCTCTCCCAGCCCATGCAGGACCCCTGTGGGCGAGGGGCCGTGGTTGTCCCAGCCCATGGAGGATGACGGCCTGTGACCTCTGACCGGGTCACAGGAGGATGCAGCTTCTGCCTGGCCCCTCGCCGCTGCCCTGCCTCCCCATACACAGCGGGGGGCTGTGACTGTCCCAGGCCATGCAGGATGGTGGCCTGTGACTTCTGACATGGGGTCACAGGAGGATGCAGCTTCTGCCTGGCCTCTCGCCCCTGTCCCATCTCCACGTACGACGCAGCTGGGCCCCCCTGCAGCCTCCACACTGCAGAGGCTAGATGCAGACAGAGCCCAGGAATAGAGGCACTGGGCCCAACCCTGCCCACCCAAGGGCTGGAACCCACCCATCGAGGGCAGAGCTCAGTGACTCCAGCCTCCTCACACCTGTGTGTGAACTGCCCGGCTGAGCCCAGCCAGCCTTAGAGCCATAGGGGTGGGAGCCGGAAGATGCTGTGTGAGGCCCCGAGTTTGGGATGGCCTGTGACATAGTGACTGGTATCCACACTGGTGGCCTCAGAGAATCCCAGCCCCGCCCCCAGCCCCACGTCCAGGCCACTCCCCTCAAAGAGAGGCCTCCATGAAGCAGGACCCCCACCCCAGCGGACACCCATGAGGGCTGGTGCTTCCCACGTCTGCCCTGAGAAGAGCTGGGACCCCAGGGAGGGTCTGTGGCTCTGCTGCCCAAAGGGCCGCTACCTGGACCATCCTGCCTGGTCCCTATCGCAGCCTCCACAGGTGGGTAGACCCTTGCCCCACCCAGGCTCTGGCTCAGCCCCTGCAGCCCCTCACTGAACCCCACACTTCATAGGCACCTGTCCTGTGCTGCCCTGATCTGGGCCACACCTGGAAACTGAGCTGGCAGGAGCGGTGGGGGGTTAGTGGGCGGTTGAGGGTGGTGGCAGGCAGGTGGCCGTGGGGGCAGATGGTAGGAAGGGGCTGCCCAGTCAGGAAGGCCTGGGGCTTCAGGATGCACGACCCTGCCCCAGCCTGTGGCTCCTGGAGCAGAGGTCTAGCTGCACAAACCACCATCCCTGCCCCAGCTGACAGCTATGCACCTGGCTCTGCCTCTGCAGGTGACCCTCGAGGGTGCCGTGGTGCTGCTGCTGTCCGTCCATCAGGGGCCACCCCCACTACAGTGCTTCTGCTTCCTCGAAGGTCATGCAGCCCCTGCAGGCTAAGAGGGGTGGGCTCTGTCCGGCCCTGTCTGGCGGGCAGCCCCACAGACCAACCCCCGTGCCCCCAGTCATGACCCCAGCTCCCCCGCTCTTCAGAGTGGATGAATAGGCTGCCAGCCTCCCCTCCGAGCAGGGACACCTGTCCAGGTGTACAGCTGTCCAGAGCCGGGGGGGCTGGGTCCCCTCCCACCAGAGGGACCTGCTGCCGCCCCAGGCCAAGCCTGAGCCACCCACATGCCTCACAACCAGGTGTGGGGACAGAACAATGTCCCTGAAGATGTTTGTCCCTGGGACCTGTGAACATGGTGCTTGCATGGCAAATTGGGTTGTCTGGGACCGAGATGGGGATGGTCCGGGATTAGCAGGACCCCGTGCAGTTCCAAGGGTCCTGAGAGGGAGGCAGGAGGTCAGAGCTGGAGAGACAGGAGCACACAGGCAGGGGTCGGAGGGATAGGAAGGGGCTGCGCTGCTGACTTGAGGTTGGACCAAGTCCCAGCCCTGAGTGAGGTGCTTCGACGCCAGAGCCTGCCAAGGGAACACATCGCTGTTGGGCTTTTTTTTTTGAGACAGTCTTGTTTTGTTGCCCAGGCTGGAGTGGAGTGCAGTGGCACGATCTCGGCTCACTGCAACCTCCGCCTCCTGGGTTCAAGCGATTCTTCTGCCTCAGCCTCTCGAGTAGCTGGGACTACAGGCACCCGCCAACACACCTGGCTAATGTTTGTATTTTTAATAGAGACGGGGTTTCACCATATTGGCCAGGCTGGTCTTGATCTCCTGACCTCGTGATCTGCCTGCCTCGGCCTCCCAAAGTGCTGGGATTACAGGCGTGAGCCACTGCGCCCAGCCTCTGCTGAGCTATTTATAATTTGAGAGAGGGTCTTGCTCTGCCTCCCAGGCTTAAGTGCAGTGGTGCCATCATAGCGCATGGCAGCCTCTATCTCCCAGGCTCAAGCGATCCTCCTGCCTCAGCCTCCTGAGTAGCTGGGACTATAGGTGCGCACCTCCACACCAGGGTAATTTAGAAACAATTTTTTTTTTTTTTGGTAGAGAGAGAGTTTCACTACGTTGCCAGGGCTGGCCTCAAATTCCTGGCCTCAGGCGATCCTCCCACCTTGGCTTCCCAAACTGCCGGGATGACAGGCGTGGGCCACCCCATCTGGCCTGGGCCCCTTGTAGACTCTGCTCTGGAATAGTAATGCTTGCGGGGCTTTAAGCCACTGGGCTTACAGTAATCTGTTAGTGTGGCCAGAGGAACCGACACAGGAAGCTTCAGGAAGAAGGCGGTTTGCCTTGCTCCTGAGGCCTGGGTGGAACAGGGCCAGTGATGAATTCCAGTACAAGGCCTGTGCACACGAGACCCGGCACATCAGCTCTGGGGCTGCAGACCCGACCCTGGGGGGCTCCAGGCCTCCAGGTCAGACCTCCCCTCCTGGGAAGCAACACCGGGACAGGCCTGGGACCACACCACCTCTGGTTTACCTCATCCCAAGGGGAACGCTTGGAAAACGTTCTGGAAATTGTCTTTGGGAGCCTTTTAATAATGTGGCCAGCTTATCATGATAAGCGTACATGAGAAGTAAAATGCATTCTGCACACGACAGATGATGAACTACCCAAAATATCTTGTGAGAAGCTCTGGCAGGAACAACAGGGTGTCTGGATTCTTAAGCACAGCACATTCAGCAGCCAGACCCAGAAAATCAGAGGCAGCGTCGGGAAGCTACTGCGCGTTTGTAAGGAGTCAGGCTGTCCACACAATGGCGCTATTTTGGGACTTGGGCTTCTCAGCCTGTGACCTGCTGAAACCATTCACGCCGGCATCGTCCCTATTGGAGACTCTTTGAAGTTATTTCGAAATGAGAATCGACTCAATCTCTTCCACTACAGTTTCATACAAAGCATATTTTTTCTCATTTCAAAATAATTTCAGACTTCCAGAAAGTTCCAAAAATAGGACAGTGTGTATACCCAGTTCCCCAAATAACATCTTACATAACACTGGGCGAGCGCTGGCAGTCACTTCGCAGAAGGCCCCTTGGTCTGGGTCTGTGTCTGATGTCTCCTCGGGATTACATTCAGGTCATGCAGTTGGGCAAGAGAAACAGAGGTGACACCAGAGGTGACACCGTGCTCTCAGTGACGTCACCAGGTCGGTGTTCCCTGTGTGGCTCACTCCCGGCAGTGATTGCTGGGTCAGGGGGACCTCCGCTGCTCTGCTGTGATGTGACCACTGTCTCCTTGGAGGGAGTGCACATCTCAAGGGAAGGTTTCTCAAGACTCAGCAGACACCTGCTTCACACCACACCACACCACTCGCTTCGTGTCAACTGAGGGTTCTTTTTTTTTTTTTGAGACAGTTCTGTTGCCCACGCCAGAGGGCGGTGGCACAATCTCGGCTCACTGCAACCTCCACCTTCTGGTTTAAGCGATTCTCCCACCTCAGCCTCCCGAGTAGCTGGGATTACAGATATGCGCCACCAGTCCTGGCTAATTTTTGTATTTTTAGTAGAGATGGGATTTCTCCATGTTGGCCAGGCTGGTCTCAAACTCCTGGCCTCAAGTGATCTGCCTGCCTCGGTCTCCCAAAGTCTTGGGATTATAGATGTGAGCCACTGCGCCTGGCCCACTGAGGGTTGTAATCTGCACCCGTCACCACTGTGGTTTCTGCAATAGCGATTTCCTGTTCCCAAAATTTCTTCTACATTAGAATTTTAATAAGACAGACCTGGCCCTCCCCTCATTGATACCCAATTACTTACTTTGTATAGACTAGTGGATATCAATTTATTCTGTGGGCTACAGCCCATTACAGTAATTAATTTTCTTTCTTTCTTCTTTTTTTTTTTTTTTCTTTGTGAGACAGGGTCCTGCTTTGTTGCCCAGGCTGGAGAGCAGTGGTTTAATCGTGGCTCACTGCAGACTTAACCTCTGGCTCACGTGATCCTCCCACCTTAGCCTCCTGAGTATCTGGGACTACAGGCGGGTGATACCACACACAGCTGATTTTTTTTTTTGAGATGGAGTCTGGCTCTGTTGCCCGGGCTGGAGTGCAGTGGCCGGATCTCAGCTCACTGCAAGCTCCGCCTCCCGGGTTCCCGCCATTCTCCTGCCTCAGCCTCCCGAGTAGCTGGGACTACAGGCGCCCGCCACCTCACCCGGCTAGTTTTTTGTATTTTTTTTAGTAGAGACGGGGTTTCACCGGGTTAGCCAGGATGGTCTCGATCTCCTGACCTCGTGATCCGCCCGTCTCGGCCTCCCAAAGTGCTGGGATTACAGGCTTGAGCCACCGCATCCAGCTGATTTTTCTTATGTTTTGTAGAGACAGGTTTCACCATGTTGCTCAGGCTGGTCTCGAACTCCTGGCCTCAAGTGGTCCTCCCACCTTGGCCTCCTACAGTGCAGGGAATGGAGGCATGAGCCACTGCGCCCAGCCTGTTTATTTTCATGCTGAACTCCTGGCCGCAAGCGGTCCTCCCCACTTGGCCTCGCAGCGTGCTGGATTGCAGGCGTGAGCCGCCGGGCCCGGCCTGTTTATTTTCATGCTCAAATTGCCCCAGGTTGGCCATCGTGTGCTCCTTCCCATCCCCCAGTGTTATTTCAACAAGTCCCTTCATCTCAGCAATTCTTCACTCTCTGGCTTATCCAGTACCTTCTCTGGCCTGGCCCTAGTTCCTCTGGTTAGAGAATGGTATTGGGGCCAAGACCCTGAGTGTGGGGGTCGCTGCGTTCAGGCCCTCAGGGCAGAGCTGGGAAGCATTTGTGCACAGCCCCTCACAAAGGTCCCCTTTACACACGGTTTCAGTTACCCATGGTCAGCCACAGTACAAAGATACTAAGTGGAAAATTCCAGAAACAAACCATTCATGAGTTTTCAATTCCGCGCTGTTCTGAGCAGCTGTCCTGCCGGGACGTGAACCCTCCCTCTGTCCAGCATTCCCGGCTGTCCACGCCACCCTGCCTGTCAGGCACTCAGTAGCCATCTTGGTGATCAGACCTACCGTCACGGTGATGCGGCGCTTGGGTCCAAGAAGTCTTTATTTTACTTAATAATGGCCCCAAAGCACAAGAGTGGTGATGCAGGCGACTCGGACATACCAGAGAAGCTGCCAAGCGCTTTCTTTAAGGGAAAAGGTGGAAACTCCTGACCTAAAAGAAAAACAGCCATATGCCGAGGTGGCTGAGATCTTCCGTAAGAACACAGCTCCGACCTGTGACGTTTTGAAGAGGAAGCAGAAAGTTCTGTCAGCCTTGCGGTCACACCTCAGACTTGATCACAGGTACGTACAGGAAACAACACAGGACAGGATTCGGGACTATCCGCGGCTTCAGGTGTCTGCTGGGGTCTCAGAGAATACCCCGGGCAGGTGAGGGCAATCACTCTATTTCTCTATCCAGGCACCTCTGTATGTTAGAAAAGCAGGAGCTCAATACGCCTGGCTTTTATCATCCACAAGGTACTTCTAGTTTTTTCCATCTCAGAATACAGCTTCGGAATCGTCCACGGAAAAAAGAAATGTACTCCCCAGAGTACAGGATCCGTCCTGTCTCTGCCAGCTTTGGTCAAGTCTTCCCCCCACTCCCGATGGGTCAGAGTGCGGCGCAAAGAGGAAGGCCCTGGCCCTGGCGCACCCATCGGCGAGTCAGAGTGTGGTGCAAGGGAAGAGGCAGGCCCCCAGCCCCGGCCGAGCGCTCCCGACGGTGGGTCAGAGTGTGGTGTGAAGACGCCCTGGCCTGGGCCCAGACGCTCCGTGGGCACGGCCTGTTGTGTTCCCCTCATATCCTGGTTCGTTTACTTTTTGAGCACGTGAAACCCTCTGCCATGACAGCCAGAACTCCACTAGCAGGGGTGCTCGGAGGGGCTCGCGGCTGGCCATGCCCATCAGCTCCGGCTCCTCCTTCTGGGGTTCTCCTTTGTAGTTTCCTATGTCCCTGTCTCCACTTCACAGTAAGCTCACGCCACACAGGCGCACCGCGTCAGCGAGCTCATGGCACGTGGCCGCACCGTGTCAGCGTGGACTCCATGGTGGCTGCGTCATGGCTCCCGCATGCTGTGAGGACACTGGGGTTGCCACAAACAGTGCTGGGACAACCCTGCGCCTACACGAAATATTCTGATAACAAACAAGACTTTTCAAACTAGCGGTGATATGTTAATATGTCTGCAGCACTTAGAGGCCTGACAGAGAGCAGACACGGGATAGTGACAGCTGCAGCGGAAGCAAGTCGTAGAACCCATGGGTGCAGGGACACAGGGTTGGGCGGGCCCAGTCGCAACAGGTACTCAGTTCTGTGGGGAGGGGGGGACATGTTTAACCACGAAAGGGCCACCACTGCAGGACAGAAACAGAGGGCCTTCGCTGCAGAGAACTGGAGATGGGCTGGGCAGCCTCAGCCACCTACAGGCGGGAGGGGCGAGGGCAGCCCGTTTCCTGGAGCCCGAGGTCGGCCAGGTTGGTGGCCCCACCTGCCAGGGCTTGGAGACAGCCACTGCCGGGGTCGCCAGAGAGGACGTGACCCGGATCCTCCCACCCCATCTCCTGCCACCGTCCTCCACTGACCAGACAGGAGCCAGCCCCTTTCCAACAACGCCTGGGAAGGGGACAGGTCTGCCTGAGGCCCCAGATGTGCAAGCACCTGCGTTCCATCCACAGGTTTGGGCCCCGGCTGGCCTGATGCACTGGGTGTACACGGGCTGGGTTTCCATGACCCAGAGGCACCTCTGGCGTAGACAGACTGAGAACTCTGCTCAGGGGCCAGGCCGTGCTGCGAACATGTGCCAGGGATCTCAGGCAGAGCTGACTGGCACAGAAGACAGCTGGTGCGAGCCTGCAAATGGACTCAGGTTCTCTTTTTCTGTTAAAATATAGGAGTTATTGAAATTAAATACCCAGCTTTATAAATATGGTCTGACACAAATCAGAAAATGACCCTTTGATCATGAAGCTACTTGGTATTCAGGCCAAACCAGAAAGAATCGAGAAGTCAAATCCATCCAAAGCCAGAAGGTTCTCACTTCCTACTCTGTGTTCCACTTTTTTTTTTTTTTTTTTAAGGAAATAAACTGGCATATACGAATACAAACACGAGAACATCCTGCTAGGGAATGGTGATTTCCTGATGATATCTGTGTTCAGAAGGGACTGAAATTTATGCACATTTACCTGTTTGAACTCAGAAAGTATCGGAGGACTGCAACATAAAACCGCCCCATACAAGAGGGCCCCGGTCTCGAAGACGAGGGCCTTGCCCCACGCTCCCCTCCCTCCCAGCCTTGTAGGCAACGCCGTCCCACTCAGGGCTCAATGCAGAAACACCCTCCTAAGGGAAAACCGGACGCCACTTCCCTACCCAGGAGACGCCCCCACAGGGGTGGAGCCTCTATTTGAAGCCCGTTTCTAAGGACACCACACGCAGGCCTTCGCCGACCTAAGAGGCAGGATGATGCCCTCCGTCCCGAGAGACCACTGAACACGGCCTAGGGGTGTTCTCATCAAAATTCATTTTTTTGCCTCTGATTTTCCACCAATCAAGTCTCCAAATCCCAGTTTCTCCAGTGGTTCTTGTAGCATCAGTTTTCTAAAAGAAAAAGAGAAAGCTGTCAGGGCGGGAGGTGCAGGGAGGACGAGAGGGGCCCTTGCAGGCCCTGGCTTCTCACCACAAACCGGGGGTCCTGCCACCCCTATCTACGTCCTGGGAGACAGGCCCCTCGGCCTCGGCCCCCGTGCCTGCTGCCTTCCCCAGTGGGCAGTCAACCGGGCAATGAGGACATGACCACTTAGAGACATCCCAGGGCCTAAGGCCTGGGGCCTCCTGGGATGCCCAAGAGGGGCAGCTGCGCCCGCTGCCCCCAGCACACACCACTTTCCCACGTTCTGGTAAAAGATGTATCTGGGCAACAGCTTCAGGCTGACCTTTCAGACTTGCCTTTATTGGCAGAATAATGACCCCTAAAGATGTTCACGCCCTAATCCCTGGAACCTCTGCTCGCCACCTTCCATGGCACCCTGGCAGGAGACCTCAGGTTGCCATCCGCCCAGGCGGAACTGAGACTGAGGTCGACGGTTATCTGATTTCTTTTTTTTTTTTTTTTTTAGAGACAGGGTCTCACTTTGTCTCCCAGGCTGGGATGCAGTGGTGCAATCAGCGGTTCAAGTTCACTGCAGCCTTGAACTCCTGGGCTCAAGTGATCCTCCCGCCTCAGCCTCCTGGGTAGTTGATACTGCAGATGTATGCCACCACGCACGGCTAAGTTTTTTTTTTTTTCCCCCAGAGACAGTCTCGCTCTATTGCCCAGGCAGTGATGCAATCTCGGCTCACTGCAGCCTCTGCCTCCCAGGTCCAAGTGATTCTTGCGCCTCAGCCTCCTGAGTAGCTGAGACTACAGGTACACATCACCACGCCCGGCTAATTCCTGTAGTTTTAGTAGAGACAGGGTCTCACCATATGGGTCAGGTTGGTCTCGAACTCTTGACCTCATGTGATCATCCACCTCAGCCTCCCAAAGTGCTGGGATTATAGGCATGAGCCACCGTGCCCGGCCAGCTAAGTTTTTTTTTTTTTTTTTTTTGAGACAGAGTCCTACTCTGTTGCCTAGGCTGGAGTACAGCGGCATGATCTCGGCTTACTACAACCTCCACCTCCCAGGTTCAGGCAATTCTCCCTGCCTCAGCCTCCCAAGTGGCTGGGATTACAGGTGTCTGCCACCACGCCTGGCTAATTGTTACATTTTTAGTAGAGATGGAGTCTCACCATTTTGGTTAGGCTGGTCTTGAACTCCGGACCTCAAGTGATCTGCCCACCTTGGCCTCCCAAAGTGTTGGAATTACAGACATGAGCCACTGCACCCAGCCAGCTAATTTTTTAAGACATTTTTTGTAGATACAGGGTTTCACTATGTTGCCCAGGCTGGTCTTGAACTCCTGAGCTCAGGTGATTCTCCTGCTTGGCCTCCCAGAGTGCTGGGGCTACAGACGTCAGCCACCACACCTGGCCAAAGTAATTCCCAGCTGTTTATCGCAGTGCAGCCATCTTAGAGACGTGCAATTCATGACTCAGCATGACTTTTTATGGGCCCCACACTCTTTAGGACAATAGTAACGATCATGTGAACTCACACACACACACGGTGACATGCCCCCCGATCCTGCTGCGTGCTTTATAGGAATGGCCTCCTTTACCCTCCCCACAACCCAGCCAGGAGGCCCAGCCACCATCCCATGAGGCCCCCACGCACTCTGTGCTGCCGGCAGGGGGTGAGGCTGCTCCACCAGGGTGTCTGTGTGATCCTCGGTGCCTAATCCCCAGGACAGGACGCGAACCTCTAAATCCCTGCAGAGGCTTGAGATCTCAGACCACGGTGGTCATCTAAAACACACCTATATTTTCACATCAGGCTAACATGATCCAAGTCCTCACAAGACAACTTTTTTAAAGTTTATTTTATATAAACTTAAAAGTTTAAAGTTTATATAAAACAAACTTTAAAGTTTATTTAAAATAAACAGTTTAAAGTTTATTTTAAAGTTTATTTTTAAAGGTTATTATTTTAAAGTTTAAAGTTTATTTTAAAGTTTATTAAAGTGAACTTTTAAAAAATCTATAGTGGTCCATTTTCTAAAACAGACGCACACAAAGGTGGGAGTAAAGTCTTGTCTGGGATTTTAGCACAGAAGGAAAAAGGAAGAAAAGAAATGGCTAAAAACAGGGTGGGTGCCAGTTACGGGAGGCAGATTATCCTCAACTTCTGTATGTTTGATGATTTTCATGAACAAATAACCAATCAAAATTCTACAGTCAAAATAACTGACCTTACAGAAGGAGCAGGATTTTTAAAAAGAAAAAGGAAAAAAAAAAGGCCGGGCGCGGTGCTCACACCTGTAATCCCAGCACTTTGGGAGGCCGAGGCAGGTGGATCACGAGGTCAGGACATCGAGACCATCCTGGCTAACACGGTGAAACCCCATCTCTACTAAAAATACAAAAAATTAGCTGGGTGTGGTGGCGGGAGCCTATAGTCCCAGCTACTCGGGAGGCTGAGGCAGGAGAGTGGCAGGAACCCGGGAGGCGGAGCTTGCAGTGAGCTGAGATTGTGCCACTGCACTCCAGCCTGGGCGACTGAGACTCCGTCCCAAAAAAATAAAAATAAAAAATAAAAAAACAATGAAATCAGAAACACGTGCCCTGCACATTTGCCTAAACATCACCTGGCCAATCGCGAGGCCACCTGAGGCACTGGCCCTGGCTCCCTTCCTCCCCGCTGTCCTCAGGAGTCTCATGGGGAAGCTGAGCATGAGGCAGGAGACCTGCTCACACCCTCACATGAACAGAGCCCAATTCACATGGTCTCTAAAGCTTGGCAGCGCCATGGAGAAATTCTCAGTTCCAGTTTTCTAAAGGTGCATTAATTTCAGACTAATTTAAACATGTGGCTCCAGCCAGTGTGCTACTTATAAACAATTAGAGATGGTAAGAGACAGACTCAGTGGGGTCCTTGGACAAATGTGAGCCCTGGAAGTGCCTGAGCAACAGCCCCAAAGGCAGAATGTGGCCTCACTGGACGTGACACCGCTGAGAAGGCCCATCATCCTTACGGCCCCAAATGTCAACACAAATAACCCTGAACACACCTGTGTGACCTGAAAGGCACAACGGAGTTTTGCTTTGAGGGAAATGTCTGAGTATGTGATGGGAAAATGAAAAGAACTCAAAGTGGATGGTGAATTGTCAACCTGTCTTCAGCAGAGACACAGCTGTCTGAAGACTGAAATGCTTAGTGAGCTAATCATGGCCTCAAAATGCAAAAATAAAAGCTCCCACCACCATCATATAATTACATGCTATGTGCTTTTTTTGCATAAGGATTAGGACAGCTCTTATTTTAAGGAAAAGCTGTGGGGATCATAGCTACAAACACGTTTGTTTAAAAGTGAGCTTTGGTGAGTTCTGGTTACGAAAGAAGAACCATTCATCTTTCATCATTTCTTGAATAGTCTATTGTCCTCCCTGTCACATTCCAAACAACTCTAAGTGGAGCAAAACAACCCAGTGCATATTTTTAACGTCTGAGAATGCAAAAGAAAGAAACTGTCTACCCACGACCTTCAATCTTTTCACTCAGTCAGCATTTTTATGATGCACGATTTTGAAACCTTAATGGCAGGTCGGTAGCAACCAAATGTGGAAAGAAAATGCTCTCAGGAATGCAATGATGTATAACGCTATCGCTCAAGAAGAAGTTCCCAAGATTGGGAAACAGCTTTTGGTACAATTTCATCTGATAAGCCTCCATTTCAAGGGCAAACAATTCTACAGTCCTGAAAAACACTAGCTGAATCCCAGCCCTGAAAAAGACACATCGTGATGCCTTTCAGGAAAAAAAAAGTTTTAATTGGAGTAGTGGGAGATGGAAGTCCTAACGCTTAGCTGTACTTACCTCTCCATCCTGCATTCTAAATATTCTTTGGATTCATTTCTGCACAAAGCATTTTCAAAATGATTGTCATAAAGACACTTCATGAATTTCTCTTTAAAGCTTTTACATTCACCTAGAATGAGAAAGAAAACAGCATGTTTGTTTCAAAGTGAAACATGATGCAACCACACAACAGCGTTAATAAGAGCTGTGCTGCTTTTCCTTTCAAAACTTGTTTCCTCAGGCTGGGTGTGGTGGCTCACACTTGTAATCCCAGCACTCTGAAAGGATCGCCTGACCCCAGGAGTTTGAGACCACCCTGGGCAACATAGTGAGACCCCCCCCATCTCTACCAAAAAAACCTTAAAAGTTAGCTAGGTGTGGCACATGTCTGTGGTTCCAGCTACTCAGGAGGCTAAGGCAGGAGGATCGCTTGAGCAAAGGAGTTCAAGGTTGCAGTGAGCTATGACCACGGCACTGCACTCCAGCCTGGGCCGCAGATCAAGACCTTGTCTCTTAAAAATAATCCAGGCGGGGAGCAGTGGCTCACGCCTGTCATCCTAGTGCTTTGGGAGGCAGAGGTGGGTGGATCACCTGAGGTCAGGAGTTCAAGACCAGCTTGGCCAACTTGGTGAAATCCCATCTCTACTAAAAATACAAAAATTAGCCGGGCGTGGTGGCGGGTGTCTGTAGTCCCAGCTACTCGGGAGGCTGAGGCAGGAGAATCGCTTGAACCCGGGAGGCAGAGGTTGCAGTGAGTCGAGATCATGCCACTGCACTCCAGCCTGGGCGACAAGAGTGAGACTCCATTTCAAAAATAAATAAATAAATAATCCAGCCTGGGCAACATGGGGAAACCCCATCTCTAAAATAAATAAATAAATAAAATAATTAGCTGGGTGTGGTGCTGTACACCTATAGTCCCAGCCACTCTAGAGGCTGAGAAGGGAGACTCCCCTGAGCCCAGAAAGGAAGGAGGCCAAGGCTTCAGGGAGCTATGATTGCACCACTGCACTCCAGCCTAAGCAACAGAGTGAGACCCTGTCTCAAAACAAAAGCAAACAAACCCAAACCTGTTTCCTTCAGAAATATGCTGAAAACAACACTGGAAAAAACCCACAATGTGGTAACCTTCAGCCCAGTACAAGGTTAAGGTGCAAGCTAGGTGATAGTCCCAGGAGAGTTCAGGGTAAAAAGTCTTTCATTTTTGCTGTGTTTGAAAATGTCACAATAAAATGTTGGGAAAGAAACAGTGATTCACAGATCGTTTTTCTTTTCTTTTCTTTCTTTCTTTTTTTTTTTTTTGGGGACGTTGTCTCACTCTGTTGCCCAGGCTGGAGTGCAGTGGCCCGAACTCAGCTCACTGCAACCTCCGCCTCCCGGTTCAATCGATTCTCCTGCCTCAGCTTTCCGAGTAGCTGCGACTACAGGAGAGCCACATCACACCCGACTAATTTTTATATTTTTAGTAGAGACGGGGTTTCCCCATGTTGGGCAGGCTGGTTTCGAACTCCTGATCTTAAGTGATCCGCCCATCTCGGCCTCCCAAAGGGCTAGGATCACAGGCGTGAGCCACCGCGCCCGGCCCACGGATCCTTTTTCGAAGCCTTCATGTCCATTGAGGCAATTTAACGGCTAACCCCACACCGGAATCCGGCCAAAACCATTGAGAGATCAGCAGCACTTTGGAGCTTTGCAGCAGACACGCCAGGCACCGTCTAAGCCCCGGTTGCAGCTGAGGGCTTCGTGGCCGCCGAATGTCCCGCTCTGCAAACACGGGGCACAGACAGCCCACCGGGTGAAGCAGGGCGGAGCCGGGGACTCGGAACCCGACGCAAGGAGTCAGTGTCGCTGTCCTCGTCATGGCGGCCACGGTCCTGCCGGCTCCAACCTGCAGGGTCCATGCCGCAGCAGTGACCCGGGGCTGGGGCGGGGGGGGGGGGGGGGGGGGGGGGGCGTGCCTCAGTTTCCCCGCCTGCACCGTGCCAGACGCCGGCACCCCATGGAGCTCCGCGCTGGGCCGCGACCTAGATCCCCCATCCCAGACCCCTGTTCACCGACCTTCCGCCGCTCACCTAAGTGATCCAGTGGGAAGCTGCCCTTGTCCGGGGGCCGCGGCTGGAAGCTCTTGGTCCCGAAATTCATAGCGGTCGACATCTTGGCGACGCCGGAGTCTGCGAGTGCCTTGCGAGCGTACGCAGGGCGGCCGGCGGAGCGCCGAGCAGGCACCCCCGGGAGCGCCGAGCACGTCGAGCAGGCCCCGTCCCCGCCCCTTGCCCAGGCCCGGCCCACCCCCTGCCCAGGCCCGGCCCCGCCCCCTGCCCAGGCCCGGCCCCGCCCCCTGCCCAGGCCCGGCCCCGCCCCCTCGGACTCACGAAGCTCCTGAGCCCCGGTGGGCGCTGCCCAGGCTCTCCCGTCCCCTGGGACCCTCGCAGCAGTCGGTAGCAGAATCAGCTTTTGGAATGGGGGAGAAACCGAAGCCCAGAAAGGTTCAGCGAATTGCCCAAGGACACATAGCGGTGCCGGGCGTCTCTGCATCCCAGGTGTCTGCCGGGGCCTCGATTTCCCCATCGCACAGAGGCCTCATCACCAGGCCCATCCGGGGAGGAAGGCGGCACCGGAGGGACGGGAGAGCGTGTGGACTCGCTGCCTGCGACTGCTGGAGCCAGGTGCCACCACCGAGCAGCTTCAACAACAGGAAGGTGCTCTCTCAGTCCTGGGGCCTGGAGTCCAAGCAGTGGGCAGGGTGGGGCCCTGGGGACAGTCCCAGGCCTGCCTCCCAGCTTCTGGGGGCTGCCAGTCTCTGATGTTCCTCGGCTTGCAGAAGCACCACCTGGTCTTGGCCTCTACGTTCCCATGGTGTCCTGTGCGTGTCCAAATTTCCTATTTTTATTTATTTATTTGAGACAGGGTCTTGCTCTGTTGCCCAGACTGGAGTGCAGTGGCGCGATCACGACTCACTGCAGCCTCCACCTCCTGAGCTCAGTGATCCTCTCGCCCCAGCCTCCTGAGTAGCTGGGACTACAGGCATACACCACCACATCAGACTAATTTTTGTATTTTTTGTATAGATAGAGTCTCCCTATGTTGCCCAGGCTGGTCCTTAACTCCTGGGCTCAGGCAATCCTCCTGCCTCAGCCTCCCAAAATGCTGGGATTACAGACATGAGCCACCATTCCCAACCTAAATTTCCTCTTTTTACAAGGATAGCAGTCATGTTGGGTTAGGGCCTACCCCAGTAACTTCATCTTAACTAATTACATCAGCAGCAACCCTATTTCTTTGTTTTGTTTTTTTTTTTTTTTTTTTT
>NC_045441.1:3930722-3960016 GCF_002776525.5 Piliocolobus tephrosceles | reverse complement strand
CGAGGTTTCACCGTGTTCGCCAGGATGGTCTCGATCTCCTGACCTCGTGATCCGCCCGTCTCGGCCTCCCAAAGTGCTGGGATTACAGGCTTGAGCCACCGCGCCCGGCCTGTTTTGTTTTTTTTAAGATGGAGTCTCTCTCTTGTTGCCCAGGCTGGAGTACAGTGGCTCGATCTTGGCTCACTGCAACCTCCACCTCCCAGGTTAAAGCAATTCTCCTGCCTCAGCCTCCCAAGTAGCTGGGATTACAGGCATGCACCACCACACTCGGCTTTTTTTTTTTCTTTTTTTTCCGAGACAGAGTCTTGCTTTGCAACCCAGACATGAGTGAAATGGCGCAATCTCTGCTCACTGCAACCTCCACTTCCCGAGTTCAAGCGATTCTCCTGCCTCAGCCTCCCGAGTAGCTGGGATTATAGGCATGCGCCACCACACCCAGCTAATTTTTTTGTATTTTTAGTAGAGATGGGGTTTCACCATGTGGCCCAGGCTGGTCTCGAACTCCCGGCCTCAAGTGATCCGCCCACCTCGGCCTCCCAAAGGGCTGGGATTACAGGTGTGAGCCACCGCCTGTAAGGTGGTGAGGCACCCATTTCGAAAGCAAAGGTCACATCCTAAGGTCCTGGTGGCTAGGACTTCACCATACGAATGGGGGACGGGGTAGTTACAACTCAACCTAGGACAGAATGAAAGTGTATTGTAAGTGGTAAGGCCCGGGCCCAGCATTGGCGTGTCGATGTTACCATGGCAACAGCGCTCCTGGGAAATGGCTCAGTGAAGACCCCAGCTTCCACCTGCGTAGTCTCTACCAGCCCCGAACCTGTCCTGGCCATGAGGAAGTCGAACACTGGCCCTTTTAGAGTGCTATGCACGGCCCAAGCTCCAGCTTCCACTCACTCATCCACCTCCCCCCCCAATTTCACAATCACTGGCCAGGCCCTGGTGGGAAGCACCCTGGGCCCCCAGCAACACTGAGTTTGCTCCCTGGCCCCCTCTGGACCCTCTGGTGTGACCCGAAACCACTGTTGCTTAGGAGCCAGTTCGTGCAACTTCCCAGGGGTTCCTTGTAGACAAACGCTTGGTCAAGGCAGCCCAGCTGCCCCCACCCCGGGACCTGCCCTTCTTCAAGCCTGGCCCAGGCATCCCCTCCCCAAGTGGCTTCCAGCTCTCCCCATCGCTGGGCCCTGGTGAACCTGCCCTTCTGCAATGCACACCATTAGATTCCTGCGCCCGAGGTCGGACTCTGCTCCGTGTGCCCAGAGCTGAGCCACAAGCCTGGCACTGAATGTTTCTGAACCGCAGGGCAGTGGGGACCTCACGCCAAGGCCCCAAGGGAGGGCCCAGGGCTGCAGATATCCAGTTGTCAGGGCCTTGACTGGCCTGGGGCTCTGGGCCCACTGAAAACGACAAAAGGAAAATTGCACCTTGTTCCTGTCATATAAACAACTATTTTACACCAGGGGCCCACACACTGGGTTACTCATTAATACATTTCCAGGGCTGTGAACAATGGGAGCTTTTATTACCCAGCAAAGAGCTCACTCACTTGACCGGAGCAGCGGCTTAGCAGTGGAAGGACAGCCCCTCCCTTGGGGCTGCCCTAAGCCTCGCTGTCTGGGAGCCCCGAGGGACCTGTGGCCTGGAGGTGACAACTGGCTTTTAATTGACTGTCACCTGGCAAATGGTTATTGCTTTATATGAGATCTTTAGCTGGGAGAGAAGAGGAAAGAATTTTTATGAGCAGTTCACTGGCATAAAAAGTGGGGAAGGGGCTGGGGGCGGTGGCTCACACCTGTAATCGCAGCTCTCCACTTGAACCTGGGAGTTTAAGACCAGTCTTGGCAACATGCTGAAACCTTATGTCTATAAAAAATACAAAAATTAGCAGGATGTAGGGGCACACACCTGTAGTCCCAGCTACAACATGCTGAAACCCTATGTCTATAAAAAATACAAAAATTGGGCCAGGCGCGGTGGCTCACACCTGTAATCCCAGCACTTTGGGAGGCCGAGGCGGGCGGATCACGAGGTCAGGAGATCCAGACCATCCTGGCTAACACGGTGAAACCCCGTCTCTACTAAAAATACAAAAAATTAGCCGGGCGTGGTGGCGGGCTCCTGTAGTCCCAGCTACTCGGGAGGCTGAGGCAGGAGAATGGTGTGAACCCGAGAGGCGGAGCTTGCGGTGAGCTGAGTTCGCACCACTGCACTCCAGCCTGGGCGACAAAGAGGGAAACTCTGTCTCAAAAAAAAAAAAAAAAAAAAAAATACAGGGATTCAAGCAAGAGCTGTGGGAACCTGCGCCGTGCCTGCTCAGTCTCCGGGGCATTCTTCCGGGGGCCACCCAGTCACTGAGGCAGGGCGCACACTTCTTTCCTCACAGTTGCAAGGATGCCTTAAACTAAATTTCTGGAAACTGGGTTGCTGAGCCAAGGGACTGTTCCTTTTTGATGTGTGCTGGATCTCCAGTGCGCTGCAAAAGCCTTGGGTGAAATGCCACAGGCCAAATGAGCAAACACGGCTTCCGGCCTCTGCTACTTTGTGTCATAAAGGGGGAAGACCACAAGTCCTCCTGTGGAGGGAGAAGCGCAGTGTTACATTTATGCAAAGACAGTGTGGTTGGGAGAATCTGTGAGGCCATCTCTGGAAGCTGCCATCTGCCACAGCCGACAGGTGCAGGGCTGAGTTTGGAACCAGGTCTGTCTGACTCCAGCCCCTCTGGGGGAGTCCACCTACCCACCCACCCCACCCACCCTGCCTCTGATGTCAGGGCCAGGCAGGACCTGAGCCAGCCAATCAGAGCGCTGCATTCCTCCTGGTCATAGGGATGGCACAGGGCTGAGTATCTGACCGGCAGGGTTGGATCAATCAGGCCTGATCCGAACAGTCCCGGGCTCTTCGCTTGGGTAGCCAAGCTGCAGTCGGCACATGTCTCTGCAGGGCGCTGGAGGTCCGCCGGACATCAGAAAGCAACAATCCCTTGACTCAGCCACCTGGTTTCTAGGAATTTATTTTAAGATATCCTTGCAACTGTGCCTATCCTTGCAGGTATGGACACATATTTTTAGCAGGATGTTCTGTGACAGCCTAAGATTGGAAACAATGTAAATATGTGCACCCAGCCATGCCCCCCAGAGCAAGCAACACATACAGGTGGCCCTTAGAGGAGTATTGTGTCAATCCCCCAATAACGTCTTTTTTTTTTTTTTTTTTTTTTTTTTAGACGTAGTCTCGCTGTGTCGCCCAGGCTGGAGTGCAGTGGCCGGATCTCAGCTTACTGCAAGCTCTGCCTCCCGGGTTTACACCATTCTCCTGCCTCAGCCTCCCGAGTAGCTGGGACTACAGGCGCCCGCCACCTCCCGCCACCACGCCTGGCTAATTTTTTGTGTTTTTAGTAGAGACGGGGTTTCACCTTGTTAACCAAGATGGTCTCCATCTCCTGACCTCGTGATCCACCCGCCTCGGCCTCCCAAAGCGCTGGGATTACAGGCGTGAGCCACTGCACCCGGCCATAACGAGTTATTTTTAAAAGAGGGCCAGGCACCGTGGCTCACATCTGTAATCCCAACACTTTGGGAGGCTGAGGCAGGTGGATCACTTGAGGTTAGGAGCTCGAGACAAGCGTGGCCAACATGGTGAAACCCCTTCTCTACGAAAAATACAAAAATTAGCTGGGCGTGGTTGCATATGCCTGTAATCCCAGCTACCCGGGAGGCTGAGGCAGGATGATCACTTGAACGCGGGAGATGGAGGTTGCAGTGAGCCGACATGGCACCACTACACTCTAGCCTGGATGACAAGAGCGAGACTCCATCTCAAAAGAAAAAGAGGCCGGCCCAGGGTTGGCTCACGTCAGTAATCCCAGCGCTTTTGGAGGCTGCCACAGTATGATCGCTTGAACCCAGGAGGAGTTCAAGACCAGCCTCTAGACTCCCTCTCTAAAAGAAACTTACAAAATTCCCAGCACTTTGGGAGGCTGAGGCGGGAGGATCACGAGGTCAAGAGATCAAGACCATCCTGGCCAACATGGTGAAACCCCATCTCTACTAAAGATACAAAAATTAGCTGGGTGTGGTGGCACGCGCCTGTAATCCCAGCTACTCGGGAGGCTGAGGCAGGAAAATCGCTTGAACCGAGGAGGCAGAGGTTGCAGTGAGCCGAGATTGTGCCATGGCACTCCAGCCTGGCGACAGAATGAGATTCCATCTCAAAATCAACAACAACAAAAACCCAAAACTTAAAAAATTAGGCCCGATGCAGTGGCTTACACCTGTAATCCCAACACTTTGGGAGATCAGGGCAGGAGGATTGCTTGAACCCAGGAGTTTGAAACCAGCCTGAGTACCACAGTGGGATCTCCATCTCTACCAAAATAAATGAATAAATAAATAAATAAAGTTAGCTGGGCTTGGTGGTGTGTGCCTGTAGTCCCAGCTATTTGGGAGGCTAAGGTGGGAGGATGGCTTGAGCCCAGGAGGTGGAGGTTGCAGTGAGCCTGTACTCAGCACTGTATAGCAGCCTGGGCAACAGAGCGAGACCCTGTCTCAAAAACAAAACACACACACAAAAAGCGTTCCCTGAATTAATTAAGTAAGCTTTGCTAGGCAGGTAGGACCCCCAGCCTACCCAGTAGTGACCCTGGTATAAGGCACTCCCTCCCCACTGCAGCCGCCCAGCCCTGGCCCCGAGGCTGTACTGTGGGATAGAGGTAGTGAGCTCCCCATCACAGGAGGCGTGCAACTGTGGCTGGGGCTTTCCCTCCCAGCCAATCAAAGGGGCCAACTCTGGGAGGGGTGAGGGGTGAGGGCCTCAGCCTGCCAGCCAATCAGGGGGACCAAACCCAGGAGGGGTGAGGGCCTCAGGCTCTGCGGTTTGTACAGGGCATGGGCAACGCCCCTGAGACGGGCGGTGGGAAGGGTCCCGCCCCACTGGCGCCGGCTCCAGCTGCCTCATGTCAGGGCAGGCTGTGCAAAGCAGGCCCCACCGCTTCTGCTGCCAGCAGCCCTCCCGCCCCTCGCAGCGGTTTAGGAGACAGATGGACAGGGCTCGTAAACCCCACCACCTACCACCCGGCAGCCCTTCCACGTTCCTGTCCTAGCTCAGACAGTTGCATCCCCTGCCTGGGTGGCAGCCCTAGAAAAGGAGCAGCCTGCTACCCCGGGTGAACACCTCCAGGAAACGTGTCGGGAGATGTGGGTGGTGGCTTGTGAGGACTGTGGGATTTGAGGCCCCTCACAGGCCGTCCTGAGATCTCACTCCTGTCCCTTGCCCGGTCGGGAACTGACCAGAGAAGAGCTGGGTGCACACGGATGGGGTTTGGGAGAGGCCTGCAAACCCCAAGCTCCACAGGGTCCCACTCAGAGCCTGTGAAAGGCAGGGAGCTCCCCTCCAAGCCAGGACCTCGGCCCCAGAGCCCTGTGAATCCCAGTTCTGAGGGGTGGCCGAGGCCGAGGGGCCTGGACTGGTGGGTTCGGCAGAACAGTCCACGGGCCGCATCCTTCTCTCCGAACAGGGGACATGGATGCTTGACCCCAGAGGGCCCCTGTCCTGCGCTCCCCTACCCGGCCCCACTAGGGCCTCAGCCCCACATTCCACGCAGGCCTGCAGCTTTAAGCCGCCTGCTGGGGGCTGCCCTGCAAACTGCTCGTTCCACATTCTAGGGGTGGTGGGGTGGGTGGGGTGCGGGCACGCCCTCCTGGGGAGGCCTATAAGGGCAAGGGGGGGGACGGGGCCCAGGAGGGGAGCGGGGCCTCACCAGCCACGTCCTCATGGCCCTGCTGCTCTTGCTGCTCCTGGGCCTCCTGGGGCTCTGGGGGCTGCTCCGTGCCTACGCCCGAGACACCTCCCCAGCCCCTCGGTGGCCCCCGGGGCCTCGCCCGCTGCCGCTCATTGGGAACCTGCACTTGCTGCGTCTGTCGCAACAGGACCGGTCCCTGATGGAGGTAGGTCAGGGAGCCTGGGCAGCTCGCGCCGCCCGGACAGCTGCTGTGTCCTGGCCCCACTCCTGGGGAAGCCGGGCCCCGTTTCCACTGCCCGTTCCCTCATGGTGCCGGGCCCAGCGGGGAACGCAGGAGGCCGGAGGGCCCACCCTGCCTTTGGGAAGGGAAAGCCACCCCTTCCCACAGGGAAGCAGACACAGTGAGTACGCAGCAGCCCTGGAAGTGCCACCCAGGGTCCAGCAGGGGGGCAGGAGTCTGGAGGGCTCCCTGGAGGAGGCTGTGTCTGCTGAGAGCCCGCAGGAGACCAGGCTGAGGGACAGCAGACGGGAGGAGGGCCTGGGCGTGTCGGCTGCCTGCTCAGCCTGCCTTGGCCCTCAGGCGTTCAACAGTAAACACGTCCCACTTTTTTTTTTTTTTTTTTTTTTTTGAGACGGAGTCTCGCTCTGTCGCCCAGGCTGGAGTGCAGTGGCACAGTCTCGGCTCACTGCAAGCTCCACCTCCCGGGTTCACGCCATTCTCCTGCCTCAGCTGGGACTACAGGTGCCCACCACCACGCCCAGCTAAATTTTTATACTTTTAGTAGAGGTGGGGTTTCACCGTGGTCTCGATCTCCTGACCTCATGATTCACCCACCTCGGCCTCCCAAAGTGCTGGGATTACAGGCGTGAGCCCCCGTATCCGGCCCCACTTCCCACTTTTGAGCCTCTGTTTCCTCATCTGTGAAATGGGAAGAGGACCCGTGCCTCCTGGGCAGGGATGCTGAGGACAGAGAGTATGCGTACACGGCACGGGGCAGCCCGACCGGCCCTGTCGCTCAGTCCTCATTCAGGCAGGCAGGGTCACCGGGACAGGACTGACCAGTCGGGCAGTTGGCTGCCCCCAACTGTGGGCTGGGGTGCTGCTGGCCGGGCTGCAGCCGAGGACGGTCAGGGTCTGTGGGGGCCGGGCCTGTCAGGCTCTCACTCTGTGCAGACTCTGGCATTTCAGAAAGTGCCACCCTAGCAGACAGCCAGCCCCCATCCCTGCTGCCTGGACTCAGGGCTCAAAAGAGCCTCCTGGGAATTTGGGCTAAAAAGAAAAGCCCACAACAGCCATGCCGAGCACCAGATGGTGAGGGGGCTCTGTGGGCTCCAGGCTGGATGCTGCCTGCTCCACCCTGCACAGCCGGCCGTATGGCATCTGGGCGCCTCCCTCCACCTGCCCCCATTTCCCCTCTGTCCCCACCCCAGCACAGGCCCGTCCTGAGGGGGCCTCAGGGGGCCTTGTGGGTGAGGGCTGCCCGGGTGACGCCTGCCATCCCTGCCAGCTCTCGGAACGCTACGGGCCGGTGTTCACCGTGCACCTGGGGTGCCAGAAGACGGTGGTGCTGACAGGGTTCGAGGTGGTCAAAGAGGCGCTGGCAGGCCCTGGGCAGGAGCTGGCCGACCGGCCTCCCATCGCCATCTTCCAGCTCATCCAGCGAGGTGGAGGTAGGTGCGTGGCCTGCGCTGTGGGGGCTGCTGGGTGTGGTGGCACTTGGATCCCAGGAGGGGTGGGGGCTCCAGCCACAGGACAGGCTCCCAGGGTGGCCTGGGGAACAGCAGGCAGGAGCTGGGCCTCCGGGCTGGTGCCGGGGAGGGCCAGGTGTCCACACAGCAGGTCAGATGCTCAGGACCAGCAAGCAGGTGTCTTTTCATCCCAAGTCAAGAGGGGCCGGGGCTAGTCCAGGGGGACGGGAGTGGAGATGGGGGTGAGGGCCCAGCCAGTCTTACTACCCCTAGGTCAGCCTGCTCACTTCCAGCCCACTCACCTGGCGGGGCTGGCTAGGGTGAGAACCTGGGCTCACTGGGCACCACATCTGTCTGCCTGGTGGGACTGGCTGGGGTGAGAACCTGGGCTCACTGGGCACATCTGCCCACCTAGGAGGGGCTGGCTGGAGTGAGAACCTGGGCTCGCTGGGCACATCTGTCCGCCTGGTGGGACTGGCTGGAGTGAGAACCTGGGCTCGCTGGGCACATCTGCCCGCCTGGTGGGGCTGGCTGGGGTGAGAACCTGGGCTCACTGGGTGCTGCATCTACCCATAGGCATCTTCTTCTCGTCCGGGGCGCGCTGGAGAGCTGCCCGCCAGTTCACGTTGCGTGCCCTGCACAGCCTGGGCGTGGGCCGGGAGCCGGTGGCTGACAAGATTCTGCAGGAACTGAAATGCCTTTCAGGGCAGCTAGATGGCTATGGAGGTGAGCAGGGGGCCGGGGACGCCCCTCCCCAGGCCTTGACGTTCCTGAGGACTGTCTCCCTCGCAGGCCAGCCCTTCCCGCTGGCCCTACTGGGCTGGGCTCCCTCCAACATCACCTTCACGCTCCTCTTCGGCCGCCGGTTCGACTACCGGGACCCTGTGTTCGTGTCCCTGCTGGGTCTCATCGATGAGGTCATGGTCCTCTTGGGGTCCCCTGGCCTACAGGTGAGGGGCTGCCTCCCGTCCTCGGAGTGGGGTGGAGCCCGGGGTGCTGGGCGTACAGGGGAAGGACAGGGGCCCCAGCACTGTCCCCTCTCAGTTCTTGGCCCTCCCACCTTGCAAAAGGAATCAGACTCAAGCGCCTGAATCCAGACCCATCTGACGTTAGCTGGTCGTGTGGCCTCAAACCAGCTGCTGTGCTCTCCAGGAAATGGGGGATCTTGATCTCCCCCAATGCCCTCATCAGTGACAGATGCACCTGCTCAAAGGCGGGGGTTGGAGGCAGGCATGGCTTCCCCAGGATTGCGGGGGGCTCCATGTCCCCCCAGCCCTGACAGTCCAGGCACCTTCCAGCCGACACTCTTCATGGTGCCCCAAAACCACAAAAGTTGATCCCTCTGATGTTTGGAACTCATGTGTATTTCATTTTGCTTCAAAATGTAAAGTTTCCCTCTTTTGGGTCCTCACCGTATTCGATGGGTGTTTACCGAAGCCTGCACCTCAGGTGTGATACCCCCGTCACGGCTGGACCCAGAGCCACGGGTCCTGGTCCTCCTGGCTTCCCAGTGGCAGGGCTGTGACGGGAGTGAGGGCAGCGTCAGGTTCACAAGTGAGAGCGGGGCGCACAGCTTCCACCCGTCCTAGCCAGGGTGAGAACACCTGGAAGACGGAGGTTGCATGGCACTGTGTGATCTGGGGCAGTGCCAGGGCAGCGGAGCGTTCCCTGGCTTTCCCTGCTGGCACCAGCTCCTTGCCACAGAGGCGCCGTGTGAACCTCGCTACTGGTGATCACAGACACCCCAGGAAGGCGAGTGGCATGAGGTGTGGCGGGGTGGCCATGGGCAGTCATGGAGCACCCGCTGGTGCCAGGCTCACCCCTCAGATACAGCCTCGTGTCCGCGGCGGCCCCAACTCTCCGAGGTCTGAGGTCTGCTCTGTCTCCCATTCCATGACTCACAGGAGGTTCAAGGTTATTTCCATGGTGGCAGTCGCCTCCCTCCTCCCTCTCCAGGATGGAAGGAGGCCCTGCTGTGCAAACCTGCCTGGCTGTCCCCTTTGAAGGCACGGACGGGGGTTTCCTGGGAATCCCTGGTCCTCCCTTGAGGGCCAAGGGTCCCTGTTCGGTGGCTGCCTCCAGCATATCCGCCCAGAGTCCCTGGGTGTGAACACAGACGCTGGGGACGACCACTGCCTACCAGAGTGCAGCTCTGGGGCTGCGTCCTCATCTCTGCTCCTCCTGCCTCCTACCTAGCTGTTCAATGTCTACCCCTGGCTTGGGGCCCTGCTCCAACTGCACCGGCCCGTCCTGCAAAAGATCGAGGAGGTCCGCGCCATTCTGAGGACCCTCCTGGAGGCGCGGCGGCCCCACATGCACCCGGGGGACCCCGTGTGCAGCTACATGGATGCCCTGATCCAGCAGGGACAGGTGTGCCAGGACCCAGGTCCTCCTCGAAGGCCTGTAGGAGTCCGGAGGGCCACCTCAGGGGAGCAGGGCTGGGGAGGGGTCCATACCATTCCTGCACCAAGCTCCCCACCTCATGGCTGGCGGCCTCTCAGAGCCTCAGTCTCCTCGTCTGGGAAACGGGGCATCCATAGTGCCTGCCTGGGGGATGGCTGAGCCCAGATCACTGGGGCATCCACAGTGGAGCCCAGGGCTGGGCTGGGTCTGTGGGGTGGGGGACAGACCCCAGATCATCCTACCAAGCCCTGCCCCACGCCTCCGCAGGAGGATGACCCCGAGGGCCTGTTTGCTGAGGACAACGCAGTGGCCTGCACCCTGGACATGGTCATGGCCGGGACAGAGACGACCTCAGCCACACTGCAGTGGGCTGCACTTCTGATGGGCCGGCACCCGGACGTGCAGGGTGAGACCCCGGCGCCAGGCGAGACGACACCTGCCCCGGGGGGACCCCCAGGGCCGAGGGATGGCACTCCCACCGATGCGGCCCACCCCTCGCCCCAGGCCGGGTGCAGGAGGAGCTGGACCGCGTGCTGGGCCGTGGGCGGCCTCCCCGGCCGGAGGACCAGCAGGTGCTGCCCTACACCAGCGCCGTGCTCCACGAAGTGCAGCGGTTCATCACGCTCCTGCCGCACGTGCCCCGCTGCACCACCACCGACATGCAGCTGGGTGGCTTCCTGCTCCCCAAGGTGGGGCTGGGCCTCCCTCGCCCCTTCCATCTCCTTCGGGATAGGCCTTGGCGGGGGTGCAGGGGCACTGGGACAGCTGAGCCTCCAGTGGGTGCCTGATGGCCCAGGGCTCCCCAACTGGAGGCAATAAAGGGCATCCAGCCAGGAGCAGGAGGGAGGCAGCCCTCACCCCACAGCCCAGCACTTGGGGCTCTGGCCAACAGACCTGGTGCCTCCCTGCATGTCCTGGGGTCCCCTCCACGTGTCCTGTGGGCATCCCTGTCCATGTGTCCTGGGGGGTCCCTCTCCGTGCATCCTGGGTGTCCTCTCTATCCTCGGGGCCCCTGGCTGTGTGCCCTGAGGTCACATGGCCTCCCTGGGTTCGGGTGCCTCACCCACAAAGTGGGCTAACACCAGGTGTGGTGGGTGTGGCAGGAGCAACATCCTGGAATGAAACTTCCCCATCTGGGCCCCATCCCACCTTCCCCGGGGCCCCTCTCTCTGTGCCCTGGCTGCCCCCGCAGGGCACGCCCGTGATTCCCCTGCTGACCTCGGTGCTGCTGGATGAGACACAGTGGCAGACCCCAGGCCAGTTCAACCCGGGCCATTTCCTGGATGCGGACGGGCACTTCGTGAAGCGGGAGGCCTTCCTGCCTTTCTCTGCAGGTTGGCAGCCCTCGTGGCTGGGGTGGGGTGGCACCTCCAGGGCTGCAGAGGTGGGACGTCCCCAGCTCCGCCTGCCACCTCCACTCCCACCTCCTGATCTCAGGTTCTGAAGGCGGCTGTGGCTGCTCCTCCGCCCCCCTGGGGAGGTCCCCACTCCTCCCCTCCAGGAGCAGACCTGGCACAGCCCACTCTGTGCCTCGACTTCCCCTGCAGGCCGCCGTGTCTGTGTCGGGGAGCGCCTGGCCAGGACCGAGCTCTTCCTGCTGTTTGCTGGTCTCCTGCAGAAGTACTCCCTGCTGCCCCCACCTGGCGTCAGCCCGGCCTCCCTGGACACTACGCCTGCCCGGGCTTTCACCATGCGGCCGAGGGCCCAGGCCCTGTGCGCGGTGCCCAGGCCCTAGGAGCTCCCCCAGTCCCCGGGACCTCCTGCCCACTCCCCTCCCAGTCCCCAGCTTGGATTGCTCTGGGGACTCCCGTCCCACCCCCACACCCACAGGGTCAGCAGCTGCTTCCGGTTACACCCAGGCCTCCCCCTGCCCGACCCTGTGGGACCCCCACCCCTCCGGTGCCATCTGCAGCTCAGTCCCTGCCAGCCCCCAGGAGAGCCTCCAGGGCCCTGCCCACTCTCCCACCCCTGAAGCTGCACTCCCACCCACCGAGCTCCCCCGAGGGCCCACCCAGCTGGCGCTGCAGAGACACAGCAGGTGGCTGCATCCAGCCAGAGACAGGCACAGACAGGTGTCCTCAGCGTGTGAGCCCTGCACCCGCCAGTCCCTGGGACTCCTGCAGACCCCACTGTTCCTGCTCCTGGAACAGTTCCTGTGGCTGTACCTGGAGGCAGTCGGCCTGCAGTGCCAGACTGTGAGCCAAGCCACCGGGGCTGCCCTTGGTCCTCCATGCACGTGACAGGTGCAGGGAGGCGAGGCCCACATTCTCCTTTGGAGACAGGAACTGGAGCCGGAGGCTCCCGGGTCTGCCCCATTTCCTGGGGACCTGAGCAGACCTACTCCACTCCGGGCTGTTTTCCCCTCTGTGAAGTGGGTGATGGTGACTGCGGGACCCGTGGCGTGTGTGCTGGTGGTGGCGTGGTCGGCGTGTGCTAGGACACCTGGTGTCTGAGACGGCCCTGGCCCCCGTCCCAGCGCAGAGCATGCATGTGAGCAGCAGGTGGCCCCTCACAAGAAAAAGACGATAAGCCGTGGCGCGTTCCCACCTGCACCCCGTGGAGTGGCGCCCCAAGGCCAGGACCCGGCAGCCGGGACACACGGGCGAGTGTACGTACGGCAGGCCTCACACTCCCTGGTGGGGCTGCAGGGTCCCTAAGTCATGGGCGGGGCTGCTGCTACCGAGGCTGCTGGACCTGCTGAACCCACTGCAAGGACCAGAAGGGGCGGAGGGAGGGGGGCTCAGCTGCGTCTGCTCAAGTATTTCTGGGGAAGAACAGGGACAAGTGCTGGCTTCACTATTCTCCTCTCAGACATTTGAAATATGACACTGAAAACTTGGAAGGGCAGAGAAAATGGGGTCCTGGCACCAGGTGGGGCCACACGACACCCCGTCCAGTGTGACCGGTGAGCCCCTCTGGAGCTCTGGAGGGTGTGGAACATTCCAGGGCAGGGGCTGTGGAGAGTCCCTCCCAGCTGTCGTCAGGGCCTCCTGGGTGGGGTGGAGGACTCGGGGCCGGCCCTCCTGGTCCCGCAAGGGACCCTCCTGCCCCTGACTTAGCTAGGACTCCTGGGTGGGGTGGAGGACTCAGGCCCCGCCCTCCTGGTCCCGCAGGAGACCCTCATACCCCTGCCTCACATTGGCCTGGGGTATTCATCTCCGCGGGCCCAGGGGAGCCCCAGGCCCACGTGGGGAGGAAACGCTGACCCTTTCCCGCCTCGCTTCATGGAGGCCCAGCCGACGTGAGTGACGCCAAGTGCAGGGGGATGAGTGACGGCTGAACTTCCCCTCAAAGCACTGAGACAAATGTAACCCCAACCCCAACCCCAACCCCGACCCCGCCTGCTCGACTCACGTGACCACTCACCCCATCTCACCCGGGAAGAAACAACCCGGAGAGATCACAGGGCTCCTCCACGGGGTGCAGCCAGGGCCCCCCAAGCTAGGCGGTCCAAACGCCTCATCCTCAAGTGTAAACAAGCCTAGCTCAGTGAAAACAGAGTGAGCAGGTGTCAAATCTCCTTCAACTCGTGCCCAGGGACATGGCCAGGGGCGTGGGGTGGGTGGGAGGGAAGGGGGGGCCACGTGAGACCCGAACCCAGAGGTGCCACCTTCTTGACCGGGCAGACCTGGGTGCCCCCGTTTCTCACAGCTGCACTCAGGCTGCAGCAGGGTGCGCAGGCACATCCTAGAGGCTTGCTGGGAAACGCCGGGGCTTGGCACGGACGTCTACGCCTCATTTCCAAGTGTTTTTTTGTTGGTATTTTTAAAAATTGTGATAAAATACACGTACAGAAAATTCACGATCAGCCACGTTTAAGTGCACAGTTCAGGGGCACAGCCACATTCGCGGCACTGTGCAGCCACCACCGTCACCTCCAGAGTCTCCTCATCTTCCCAGGCCGAAGCTCCACTCTCATTAGACAGCCGCTCCGAGTCCTGCCCCAGCCCTTCTCCTTCCTGGGTCTGTGGGTGTGAGGGCTCTGGGGACCTCGGCTGAGTGGGGAGGGGGTTGGTGCTGCTTTATCCACGCACCTGCAGATGGGTCCTTTTCAAGGGTCCTAGAGAACTCGGGTGGCGGGCAGCCCGTGAGCCCAGCTTCCTCCCGCGTGGATTTTGGGAGATGCCTCTGCGGACATACACCCCACGGTGCCCAGATGTCACGGGAGAGGCAGACACCCTGAACCCCATGGCTCACGACGGGGCTGAGCTGCTCCCCGGACATCTGTCCTCAGCAGTAGGGGGGACGCCGACCCCGGCCCCTGCACCCCCCGCCTCTAGGTCTCCAGGAAAGGACCCTCCTGGGATGGGCAGGCAGCTCTCGGCCCCAGATCTGCTTCTGGGTCTGAGGCTGGCCCTCAGCCGGGCTGCACGTGCCTCCCATTACCCTCCTAAGTCAAGGCAAAACAAAACCACAGTCCCTGAGCCATCTGCAAACCTCCACAGCAAGCTTGGAGGGTGAGGCCATCTCAGGGCCGGGGGGGCCGGGCTTAGGAGGAGGCCAAGCTTTACCCACGGAGATGCCGTTAAATAGTAACCAAGTGACCCAAGGGAGCTGCCGCGCCACCGCTCACCCACACCCGCAGGGCACACACATGCAGGGGCTGGGGGCCGCGTCCAGTGTGGTGGGGCTCTTGGTTCAGATGTCCTGAAGCTCCTCCCTCGGGGTGAGCAGCCCCCATCAGGAAACTTCTGGCCGGGAACCCAGAGGCTGTACGCTTGTCTCACTCTGGGACCTGGGGTCTCCCCGTGATGGCTGGGGCTCCCTCAGAGCGGGGGTCTTCTTCCCCCCTTGGATGGGGAGGGGGAAGGAGGCAGGATGATGGCAGGGCTGGGTGGGCTCACCGGGCTTCAGAGGGCAGTGGGACTTGGACAGCTCAGCCCAGGGCCAGCTCTCTCAGGGCAGGTCTCACGAACGCCCTGAGGCGGGCCCATCAATGGCCAAATTCCACCCCCTCCTGCCTGGACCCAGTCCCTTGTGAAATCTAAGCAAAGTCCTGGGGTGTCTGAGGTCAGAGTACATCGGGTAGCTGCTGCTGCCTAACAAGTGGGTGGGTGGCCCGTGGCTCTGGACTGCTAGGCCACGGATGATGAGGTGAGGCTTAGAAGAGTCTGAAGGATCCTAACTTTGATGACTTCAGGGTTTGAGGCTGCGCTCAGCTTTATCATCTGTGAAACCCGTGCAGCCAGCAGGGATACCAGCAGTTCTGAGGTCCCGGTGGGCAGGCCGGGTGGCCTGACCCAGGCGGGGCAGGGGGACGGCAGCTGGAGCGCGCGGTGGAGCCTGTCCCCTGGGAGCCACTGGAGGGTGCGTGGCGCACGGCACCCGGCCAGCGCGTGACTGTGACCGGAGCAGGAGCCGAGGAGCTGGACGGACAGCAGGTGGCGCCACCTGATCTGTGCAGGGACAGGCAGGGAGGGAAAGAGCCCAGCTGGAGGTGGCCAGCGCTCCAGGAAGAGGAGTGGGGAGCAGACAGCGCCGGCCCGGGCTGGAAGGTCAGCTTGAGGCTCTGGGATGTGAACACTGGGCACCGAGTCATCCAGAAATAAATGCCAGGCACGGTGGCTCACGCTGGAAGGAATCCCAGGGCGGTGGGAGGCCAAGGTGGGAGGATCGCTTGAGCCCGAGAGTTTGAGACCAGCCTGGGCAACATAGTGAGCCCCCACTTCTACAAGAAATACAGAAAATAGCCGGGTGTAGTGGTAGCAGCTGTGGTCCCAGCTACTCGGGAGGCTGAGGGAGAATCGCATGAGCCTGGGAGGTGGAGGTGGCAGCGAGCAGAGCTCATGCCACTGCATTCCAGCCTGTACGACAGAGTGGGACCCTGTCTCTAAAACGATGCCACGCTCTTGGGGGATTGGAGGGAGGAAAGTGCTCTGAGGGTGATTCAGCGGCCGAACCTGTCATTCTTGGTGGAGGTGAGCAGGCAGCGCTCAGTGTGAGCTGTTTGTCAGACATCAATCCTGCAACAAACTGCTCAGAGGCCACTTCCTCAGAGGCTGGGTGGGCTGGGGCAGGGGACAGTTTCCTCAGGTCTCACAGTGCTGTGAGGGGTCTCCAACCTGCTCTGACAGGTGTTCGCACCCCCAATGTCAGGGAGACCCCTTTGCCCCAGAAAGCCCGTCTACATAGATTGCTCACCCCCACGGGAAATGTGATTCTGACTTCCAGTGTTCCTTTTGATTACTTAAAACATTTTTTTTATTTTTATTTTGAGACGGAGCCTCATTCTGTCCACCCAGGCTGGAGTGCAGTGGTGCAATCTCTGCTCACTGCAAGCTCCGCCTCCCGGGTTCAAGCGATTCTCCTGCCTCAGCCTTGCGAGTAGCTGGGATTACAGGCGCCCACCACCATGCCCGGCTAATTTTTGTATTTTTAGTAGGGATGGGGTTTCACCATGTTGGCCAGGCTGGTCTCGAACTCCTGACCTCGTGATCTGCCCACCGTGGCCTCCCAAAGTGTTGGGATTACAGGTGTGAGCTACCGCACCCAGCCCTAAAAAAAAAAATTTATTTTAGATGTCGGGTCTTGCTCTGTGGTGTAATCAATGCTCACTGCAGCCTCAACCTCCTGGGCTCAAGCCATCCTCCCACCTCAGCCTCCCTAGTAGCTGTGACTACAGACACATGCCACCACCCCTGGATTTTTAATTTTTTGTGGGAGGGCGGTTTAGCCATGTTGCCCAGGCTGGTCTCAAACTCCTGAGCTCAAGCCATCCTCCCGCCTCCACCTCCCAAAGTGCTAAGATGACAGGCGTGAGCCGCCGCACCCAGCATGAGTTATCAGTGTGTGGTTTGGTGGTTCTGACACCTGCACACGCCTGTGTACTTACTGCAGGGGACATTTCTCCCTGAGCTCCGCCTGGACCTGCGTACTCACTGCAGGGGCATTTCTCCCTGAGCTCCGCCCGGATGCTTTGTCACAGCCCATCACTTATGGCCTTGGACATATGCGAAGGGAACAGCACGCATACCCGCACTGAAGTCTGGCCCCTCACTTGGCACAAATCTCAATCCGCTGCCTGGCTTGCTGCGGGTCAGCAGCTGCCCTCTCCACCGTGAGGAGCGCTTGCCCAGGGACAGACGTGAGGGACGGATGTGAGGGTCGTCTCCAGGCTAAGGTGGGGCTTCCTTAGCCGGAGGCTTCCTGGCTCAGGAGTCCCGCACAAGCGCTAGCTGAGACAGGGACTCACAGCCCGTTCTCCGGCACACACAGCCCCAGCACTGGTGGCCCCATGTGGTTGGTCCCTGGGGTTGGTGCCCTCACTGACCTGCACGGGGGTAGGGAGAACCCAGGGCATTGCGTGGTTCTCTGAGCTGCGTCCCAGGTGACATCTCCGCGTCACCCTTTGGCACCTTTCGCCAGGGAGCCCTGAGGAGCTTGGCACCTGACGACCCACAGAGGTGGGAACCCTTGACAAGACAGCACTCCCCAGCCGGTGTCTTAAGGGAGCTAAGATGGAAGTCACAGTAGACGTCTGTGGGTCACAGTGAGGTCAGTCACCGCTCTGAGGTACAGGCCCCAAGAAGCCCAAAGCCCTCCCCAGGATGACAGCCTGAGGCCTGAGCCTCACTGCTCTCACGGGGGTGAGGCCGTGCTCCCACCTCCCGGCTTGCGTGCAGCTCTGTGGGTCAGGGGCAACCAAGGCAGGCAGCCTGACCTCAGCCTCAGCAGCTCTGTTGGGGAGCGGGGCACCCAAGGGGGCACTCAGGGCCTGAGCCAGCATCCCAAGGCTGCCAGGTGGCGGCTGCAGCTACTTTTCTGCTCCACCGTCAGTTGGGGCAGCACTGAGACGGCAGCACAAACCCCCAACCTGAGTCAGGCAGCAGGGAGCTCTGGGGCAGCAGCACCTGGGCGTCCGCTCTGTGGACACCAAGGCCGGAGCCGCTGGACTCAGTCCCCCCGGGGCCCATCCTGGAACAGACTTGGCCTCGCAGGGGTGCACGGACCTCCTCGCCATGGCCACCCGGCCCTCCACGGCAGCTGCCCAGAGTCCCACGGTCACCATGGCCCTCTCGATGCCCCGCTGCACCTCACATCACTTGGGAGTGGGGACCACAGGCTGCTGGGAACAGGAAGTGTGTGGCTTGATTGTGTGTGGCCTAAGTGTGTTTCCTGGCAGGGTCAGTCACTGCCAGCGCTGGGAAACGGCCGGCCTGAATGCAAGTCGTCAGCCAGCACCCAAAGCCAGGAACGCCACACACAGACAGCCCCAAATGGCATCCTGGGATGGCCACCACTAAAGACGGGGTCTCAGCCTGGGGTGCGCTGGCATGGGGGACACACATTCTGCAGTCCACAGGCAGGGGACGCATTGTGTAGAGCAGGACCCACAGCCCCTGGTGGGTCGGGTTTTATTTCAAATGCAGCCACAGAGACGGTTTCTGCACAGGTACGTGATCTGACTCCACAAGCCCCCAGCAGGGGCTCCCCATGACCAGCCGTGAGGCTGTGTGGGGTCAAAGGAAAACAGGCAACAGCCAGGCCCCTGGATGGACGCGGGCAGGGGACCAGCAACGCGGCCCACGCAGGGGAATGGGGAATCAGGCGGAAGGTGCAGGTTTGCAGCTGGCAGGAGGAGCCAGCATGGCCCAATCTCTAAAATATTCCCGGTAGAAAAATAGACATTTCCCTCCCAGATTCCCAGGGCTCCAGGGCCCCTCCAAGGACAGGTGTCTGGGTGATTCCAGAGCGTCCACGCTCTGCGCTAAAGGCACTGAACCCGTCGTCACTGTCACAACTGTCTCCGGCCAAGGAGGGTCTGGAGGAGAGAAGGGGCCCTTGCGAGGCTCTGGTGCTGGTGATCCCGGCCCCCACCGCCAGAGGAGCTGCACCCTGTGTGGTCCGAGGCTGCCCTGCGCTGGGCCGTGGCCCCGTCCTGCGCTGAACCCGCTAAGAGAGCAGCTGCAGCACTTGCCGGATGCGCTGGACCCTCCCTGGCAGGAGGGGGTCGGGGTCCTCCTCGTCCAGCTCCCGCATCAGAGCTTCTGCCTTCTGCACCGTCAGCTCGCGGGCCCGGCCCTGCAGCCCCTCCAGGTAGGCCAGCATGGTGGAGAAGTGCTCATCGGGAACCTGGACAGGGAAGAGACGGAGTCGGTCAGGGGCGGGGCAGGGCGGGGCCCCTGAGCAGCAGGAGACAAGATGGTGCAGCCAAGGACACCCTGGCCTCAGGCTTCCGTCCTTCCACCGCAGCCCGAGGGTGCGGGCGGCCTGGCCACAGACCCTGCCCCAGACGCTGCAAGAAGAAATGCCTGTTAGAGGCAGACAGAACACTGAATCAACCTGTGGCTAAAACAGAAGCTGCGCGGGGAGAAGGGCATTTCAAAAACATTGTAAAAATCCTCAGAAAAATGAGAAAACACGACACAAATAAGACAGGGGTAGGCTGCGATAAAATGTGCACTCGGAACAAAAAGCCGCGTACGCTCCGGCACTTGGCGTGCTGCTCAGGGTGGCAGTGGCCAGGTGGCATCTCTTGGTGGCCTGACCCTTGTCTGCTGGTGGTGGGGGCACCTCTGCGCAGGCTCGCCGGCCACCTGCGAATCTGCTCTGCAGACGGGTTTCCTCGGGTCCCTGTGGCAGCAGCTCACAAAACCGGGCTCTCTTCATTATTGAGTTCGCAGAGTTCTCATTCATGTGGGACTTGCAAACGTCTCCCATTCTGGAGCAACCATTTCACTTTCTGGCTAGTTCTGTATGCAGTGCAAAGTCTTAGATGCATTTCTTTTCTTCTTTTTGTTTTTTGAGCTGGTCTTGCTCTGTTGCCCAGGCTGGAGTGCAGTGGCGCGATCTTCACCTCCCAGGTTCAAGCGATTGTCCTGCCTCAGCCTCCCAAGTAGCTGGGATGACAGGCAAGCATTACCACACCCAGATAATTTTTGTATTTTTAGTAGAGACGGGGTTTTGCCACGTTGGCCAGGCTGGTCTCGAACTAATGACCTCAAGTGATCTGCCAGTCTCAGACTCCCAAAGTGCTGGCATTACAGGCGTGAGCCACCGTGCCCCGCTACACAGTCTTAGATCCTGATGAGGATGCTTTCTCGACTTTTCCCTTTGTCACTTGTGCTTCTAGAGTCACATTTAAGAAACCGTTGCCTCACCCAAGGTCATGAAATGGACTCTTAGGTTTTCATGTAAGAGTTTTGGTTTTATCTCTTAAATTTAAATCTTTGATCCACTTTGAGTTAATTTTTGCATACGGTGTGAAGCTGGGGGCTGCATGCATTAAGTATTAGCGTATTTGTAAATATGTACGGCTACAATACATGTGGAATAAAAAGGGATAAGTAAAATGCATATTTGTGTGTTTGTAAATATGTTTATGAAAGTGTAAGATATTTGTGTGTGTGTGTGTGTGTGTACACACATATAAATGGCTTTGCCTAACCAAGGATTACTTTTCTGTATAAAAATTTTTGTATAAAGTTTACTTTTGGTAATAGTAACATATAAATAAAACCATATAAACTTCGGTTAAAAAAAACAAAGCCAAACGTGGACACCCAGTTGTTCCGGGCTCTGTGGAGAACTTTCCTCCACTTGGAACGGGCTTGGCCCGCGTGCTGGAACCAGCTGCCCCGGGCGTGAGGGTGTCCAGGCTCCCCAGGCTGTTCCACTCACTTCTGCTTCCAGCTTTGTGCCCACCCCAGTGTCATGATGACAGGAGCATGCAGTAGGGCTTACAATCGGGATGCACATGTCCTCTGACTTTGAGGAGAGAGAATGGCTTGAGCCCAGGAGGTTGAGGCTGCAGTGAACTGTGATCATGTCACTGCACTCCAGCCTGGGCGGGACCCTGTCTCAAAACTGCCCACAAAAAACCAACATCAACAAAATAATGAAAGCGGTCGCAGGCTATGCCTGGAATGTCCCAGGGCTGTGAGTGGGGCCAGTGGGCCTGCCCCGCTCTGAGAGTCTGCAAACACAGGCACAGCAAGAGAAAACCGCGCCCTGCCCTCAGCACACATGCAGAGCACGCAAAGCCTGGTCTCTGGTAACATGGGCGCAGGAGAGCTGGCAAGGCAAACCGTGGGCTCCGCCAGCCTCAAAGGACACGGGCAGCTCCAGCCCACCTCCCAGCAGCCAGGTTTAGTTCAGAATTCTGTCTCATTTCATTCTGTGAAACCCCATCTCACATCCTGCCCCTGAAAAGGACAGCTGTCCACACTTGCATGTGCAGACACGCGTCACACGCATGCACACACGTCACACGTACACAGGTCACGGACACACACATGCAGACACGTGTCATACACACATGTGCAGACATGTCACACATACACATGTACAGACACACACGTGCAGACTCACGTCATGCATACACACGCATGTGTAGACGCACGCCGTATAGACACACGTCACACGTACACACTCGTGTAGACACGTCACACACACATGTGCACAAGGGCAGGTGGTCTCCCTAAGGTCGTCTTGTGTTGGTTTCTGCCCTGAAGGCCGGCGGTGGGGCTCCTGGAGGAGGCGAGGCAGCTCATCTCTTAGAACAAGGGCACCAGGAGACCTTCCCTGCAGCGGGCCCTGAGGGCGGCCCTTTCAGACTGTCGCTTCCGCTGTCAGGGCCCCAGTGTGCACGGACCTCAGCCCCCGGGAGACACGCCCGCCCCGCCATGCACGGACCTCAGCTCCCGGGAGATGCGCCCGCCCCGCCCGTGCACGGACCTCAGCCCCCGGGAGAGACGCCCGCCCCGCCGTGCACACACCTTGTCTCTGTCATACATGTGGAGCAGGAGCCACGTCTGCCTTGTCTTCTGAAACCTCCAGTTCTCGTGTTTTTGGGCCCATCTAGAGAAAGGAAGACAAACATCTCAGGGCGCTGTGCAGAAGACTCCCGGGTGCCTGTCTGCCCTGACAGATCTGGGACCCCTCATCTTAGGAGATGGAGCCCCACCAGGCGCTAAACACCAAGGCCTCGGGTGAAGGGGGTTTTTGGAGCCCCTCCCCTGCCCAAGGAGACGAGCCACAACCCCAGGCCCTGCTGCTGCCTGCCCAGGAAGCTCGTGGACGCCGCTCTTACCGTGGCCACCCCAAGGCTCACGACTGCCCCCAAGTCCCCATGGGCTCCTCCGCCCCACGGGTCACACGGATTTTACAGGGAAGGGAGGATGAAACGAGTTTCTCTGGGAGGAAAGGGAGCAACTTAATTGACGATGTACTTTCCGTATGAAAACGGGAAGATGGTGAGGAACACTCCTGAGTCCAGGCTGCCAGAGGGGCGGCTCCCTGGGGCCACAACCGCCCCACCCCCACCTTGCTCCTGCACTGGGACCTGTGGACATCAGGCAGCTGCCCGATGGAGCGAAACCAGTGCTATGGTTAGGGCAGGGCCAGGCAGGGTTTACTCCAGAGACCTCCTCCCAGACACGTATTTCCAGGGTCAGGCAGGACAGCCGAACCCAGATGCCTCCATCAATGTGCAGGCCCAGGTCTGAAGACTGCGGGCTCAGCATAGACGAGGGCCCTGAACCTGTTGTGAGCACTGCCCAGCCTGCCTGTCCTCACTGCCATGTGGGTGGGTGGGGAGTCCTGTGGGTGGGTGGAGTCCTGTGGGTGTGAGGAGTCCTGTGGGTGGGGGGAGTCCTGTGGGTGGGGGATCCTGTGAGTGGGTGGAGTCCTGTGGGTGGGTGGAGTCCTGTGCATGAGAGGAGTCCTGTGGGTGGGTGGAGTCCTGTGGGTGGGTGGAGTCCTGTGGGTGGGGAGTCCTGTGGGTGGGTGGAGTCCTGTGGGTGGGGTGTCCTGTGGGTGAAGAACCAGCTGGGTACCTGCTAGGTGACACAGCAGCACCATGTGCAGTGACGCAGGGTTCCTGCGTGATGAGAGGAGCCTCCAGGGAAGTTTAATTTTAGTTCCTTTCCTTTTAGACAGCCCCATGTGGTCTGCTCCCCGGATGTCTGATCCGCCAGCACGGGCCCCTGTGAGGTGCACCCGGGCCAGCCAGGCCATGGCATCTGCCTGCTGGGGGCTGCTTCCCCGCTGCAGGGCAGGAGTTGGCGTCTCAGCTCTGCCACCTTCTAACTCCCCCACCTTGAGCTGCTGCTTCCACCAGCCCGTTTCCTCCTTGGGAACCTGGAGTGGTGACCCCACTTCACGGGTGTTACCGGAGCCCACGCACGGCGAGTTAATCACAGCTGCCCTGCACACTGCCCTCCCATGGGGCCCGAGGCCACAGCACTGCTGCCCATGGCCCTGAACCAAGGGCGCCTCTCTCTCACTGAGCCCAGGCAGGCTTCAAGCGGAGCCCGTCTCCCCCGTCACTGAAGATGAGCCGTCCCACTCTTGGCCTCGTCACTGGGGGAGCAGACACAGCGAGGGGCAGGAGACGGGCTCAGTGTCGCCTGTGGGTCCCACAATGCTGGGCGAGGCCTCCTGAGTGATGGCCGCCTCTGCCACTCACCCTGGGGACCGGTCCCTGTGCAGCTGCACAGTTCACGGGACACAATCCTCTTTCTCTCTGCCTAGGTGGGGCAGGAGACAGGAGGCCCCATCTTGGGAAAGGAAAAAGAACAGCCAGAGAGAAGTCCCTTGTCCCTGGCACAGCAGGGGCCACAGCCACTGCAGGGTCATCTGTCTACAGCAGCCCAGAGAAAAGGGCCTCCTCCCCTGTGGTACTCACCAGCTGGGTGGAGAACCAGAGTCCCTGCTAGCCCACTGGGCTTAAAAAACAAAAAGCGGGGGCAGCCAGGCGCAGTGGCTCACGCCTGTAAGCTGAGCACTTTGGGAGGCTGAGGCGGGTGGCTCATGAGGTCAGGAGACTGAGACCATCTTGGTTGATACGGTGAAACCTTGTCTCTACTAAAAATACAAAAAATTAGCCGGGTGTGGGTGGCGCACGCCTGTAATCCCAGCTACTCGGGAGGCTGAGGCAGGAGAATTGCTTGAACCTGGGAGGCGGAGGTTGCAGTGAGCTGAGATCGCACCACTGCACTCCAGCCTGGTGACAGAGTGAGACTCCGTCTCAAAACAAACAAAAAAAACCCCACAAAAAGTGGGGGCTTCTTGCTGAACCCCCTTCCAAAAGAAAACAGAGAGGTTCTCTGCTGAGACAGCATTTGAAGCCGGCCCACAGCCACAGCGTCCACATGCTTGTTACGGCAGCAGCAACTGCCGACCCGGGCGAGTTGACGACCCAAACCCCACAAAGGCCCGAGCGGGGCTGGTGCAGGCAGGGGCCGGGTCTCATGGGTTGGCCGCTCCTCTGGTACTGGAGCTGGGCTGTCCCTCGGCAGCAGGGCAGCGGGCCTGGGTAGGCAAGGACCCCAAGAAGTGTCTCCTAAGCCCCACTGATGGGATCGTTTGGCCTCTGCTCTGGCCTTTCATTCCAGGGTTCCAGGCCCAGAGGCCACAGGCTGCAAGGAGGCTAAAACGCCATGCTGTGCGGGCTCCACGCGGGGCCTGAGGAAGGTGGGCTTGGGCTGCCCCACGGCTGGAGTGACTTGCTCTCGCCCCTCCGCAGGTGAGTGGGGGACCCCGTTCCGGCCGGATCCGTGCGGCCCAGGTCCCAGCTCCTCTCTCTCCGGTGGGGGCACCACTTCCCGCCTCGAGCAGACCCAGGCAGGGGGTCGGCCCCTGAGAACAGCGAGCTCGAGCCTGCAGGGACCAGGGAGGCAGTGGTCACCTGGCCACCCGCCCCCAGTGTGAACACCCAGCAGAGGTGGCGGAGGCCCTGAGGGATATGCTGGTTTTCTTCTTTCAGTCATATGGAAAGTAAACCTTCAACTTTCCGTGTTAGGCGTATAAACTCTTCTTTCCCTTTAAGAAGGAGCAGGCTTCCCGCTGACAGCCGTGTAACTACCACAGTGGACCGGGCAGCCCAGAGGCCCACGGAAAGCAGCGGGACTGACTCCACACTCCCCAGCTTCCGCCCACGCAAGGCCAGAGCGACATGGCTCCGAGCTGGAAAATCGAGCTGGGCGACCAAGCCCGGGGCCCCTGCTGGGGAAATGAGGGGACAGTCACAGCCCAGGGAAATAGCACACAACGGCCACAATCCCCCACCCCAGCCCTGCTGCACAGCTCCCACCAGTCCCAGCTCCACACAAAGCCAGCAGTACCCCAGGAAGGCTGCAGAGGAGCTGAACCCTTGAGATGCCAAGAACAGCCCAGGGCGCGGTCACCAGTCACAGGCCAAGGTCACCGTGTGCGGACGCTGCCCAGCCTGCGACCTGGGTTCTAGGGACGAGACATGAAGACCCCATGGGCACTGGGTCCATGTGTCTAGGGGGACAGAGCCTTCGGGGGATCTGGAGGGGAGACCCCCAGGGCATCCTGGAATGGGTGGGGCGCCCCCGGAGAGATGAAAGGAGACTCTCCACCACGAGGGCTCACCAGAACCATTCGGGGTCTCCTCCGCACAGAGCCCACCCGGCCGCAGATGGCTTTGCCTCCAGGAGGAACCCCTAGTGGAAAGCCCGTAAGACGGCCATGGGCCACGGCGGCCAGCACGTCCTTCCTGAGTCCCAGCCCAGGGCCTCTGCAGGGGGAGGACAACTCAGGGGCACCGACCTTCACCTCTGCCCCTGTGCTGGGGGCTCTGCGGTGGGCCAGCCGTGGCGTGGCCGATGGTCCCCAGCAGCCCCCAGGCTAAGGGCATTCCCCTGTGGGAATCTTGGCTTCCTCTCTTTGGAAAACCCTGAGTTGCCAGGGATACCGTGGGCCCCACACATCCACGTGGGCTCTGATCTGGCGGCAGATGCAGCTGGGCTTGCGGGCGCCCTTGGAGACCCCCAGGAAAGAGGACAAGCTCCCGCCTGGGTGCCCGTGTCTGTGGCTGGCCCCCTGGTGTGTGGATCCCAGGCCCGGGAGGAAGCGCGCGTGGGAAGGGGCTGCTTTGTTTCTCAGGAGTAAGGGTCCCCCCTCCTCCCACATCCAGGACACAGCGCCTCCGCACAGGACTTGCTGCTTCGGGGTTGCGAGTAGCACGAGGGGGCCACGGGAAGGTCCCAGAGGGTGAGAGGAGGGTGAGGCCGAGGATGGGAGCAGGGCGGGCTCCCAGGCACCCAGGACGTTCCTGTGGGGAGCTGAGAGGGTGTGCGATCACGGAAGGGGAGCCAGGGCACCTCCAGGGTGAAGACCAGGGAGTGGCAGTCACGCTGTGGAGCGGCTGGTCCCCCCTCCTGCCCACGTCCCCAACGTCCCCCTCGTGCTAACAGAGTCCACACTGAGAGCAGCCGAAGGCGCCGGCAGACGTGGGGAGGAAGGAGGATAAACCCCACCCATGCCTGCTCCCCACTCGCCCCAGGCATCAGGGCAGGTCCAGAACAGCCACGCCCAGAGGCACCTGCTGGTGAAGACAGGAAGGGCGCAGGCAGCACAGCTGTAGGCCCCAGTCGCCCTCTGCCTCCCACAGGGAGCCCACAGTCCGTTCCTGCGGCTGGCGCCTTCCAGGCCTGTGTCCAGCCACTCCTCTGTACAGCCCCCACCCTGCCCACACCCGAGCTCAAGGTGCTGCACCAATGGCCTCCAAAGCCCCCTCTGTCTACAGCAACTGACCCTGAGGTGGCCTGTGGCCCTGCCTGCCAAGAAGCAGGAGTGGGTGCAGGAGGCAGTGGCCTCACACCACAGCCAGCACGGTCCCCTGGGCCAGGCACGTTTTCGGATTCTCCGAGCAGGAAAGAGCTCTTGGGGTAGCCCTAGGCACCTGGCCTCAGCCCCATGTTCCCCAGGGAGGAGGAAGCTAAGGCTCCAGAGAACTGACTGGTGCAGAGACCCATGATGACTCAACTGGTTCCAGCCGGATCCAACCAACGCTATGCCTGAACTCCTTCTGCAACCCCCTAAGGCAGCCTAAGCTCTGAGAAGCAGGAGACTTGCCCCCCTTCCTGAGCCCAGTGCTGAGCCTGGTGCAGGGTGGCCAAGAGACCCTCTCCTGCAGGTGGAAGGCCCTCCTGGGGATGCACACACAACACACACGTCCACACACACACAAACACACATGCACACATGGTTAAACAACACACGTACACACATGCGCACAAACGCACATACACACATGCACACATGTACATATGCACACATGTATACATAACACGTACATACACACACGTATACACATGCTCACACGTATGCACAGCACACAAACACATGCACACATACACATGTAAGCACATGCACACACACGTATACACAATACATACACACATGAACACATACACACATGCACATGCATACATATACACAAGTACGCACATGTACACACATGCGCACACATGTATACATAACACGTGCACACATGCACACACGTACACATGCACACACATGCAATCACAATACGTATACATGTGCACACACGTATACACATGCGCACACATACACGTATATACAAAATACGTATACACATGCACACACACGTACACACAGTATACACAACACACGTGTGTGCATGCAGTGTGCACATCCATGCAAGCCCCGCTGTTCATTCTGCCGACTGCACAGCCACACCGGGCGTCGGCTCTCTGAGGGGCTCCCACACAGGTGCGGCTGGAGTCTGTCCTCCTGGGCAGAGCCAGCACCACCCACAGGACCCCCTGCCCCTCAGGGTGATCCCATCACAGGGACCGGACCCAGTTCTTGTCTCCGAGGAAGCCAGCCACACAGACGCTGTGACACCCCTTACTATAGGCGCAGTCAGCACTCAGGGAGACCGATGGAGCGGACAGAAACGGGCAGCAGCCTGTGCTGGTGAGCACCAGGGAGGTGACCACGGCCCGCAAGGCTGTGGAGCCCATGCCGAAGCCTCTGACCCCTGCAATCCTGCATCGTCCACCCAGCAATGCCGCAGGCAGCCAGGGAGATGGCGCCCTGCGCCTGGCACCTCACGATCCCCGTCTCCCTGCTCTCGGGTGGCAATGGCGCCTCCCGTCACTGTGAATGAGGGCTGAAGGCCACCCCGAGTTCCCTCCTTCTCACCCCCACGTCCAAGGAGCACCCAGGCCCATCGATTCGTCCTGCGGTGAGCACGGCTGGGATGAGGTTCGCCATCGGACCCATTTCTAAGAGCACAGTTCCAGGCAACCCCTGCACAGGTGGCAGCTCCGCTGCCGCCCCTGAAAGTTCCTGAAGGCTCTGAGCCATTCAGACAGAAAGGTCAGTGGCGGCAGCACAGGTCTGGCATGAATGCTAATGCCCCACTACTCTAGAACCTTCCACACAGTGTATGCGGGTGAAGGCTGCGACCCCCTCGGGCAAGGGTAGAGACGCATGCCTGGGACAGAACTATGTGGGGCAGGGCCGCTTACGCGCAGAGGTAGTCCAGGGCCAGCTCGGCTCCCGAGCGCCTGGCCGGCGGGTGCTGGGCTGCAAGGCCTGCCTCCCGCAGACGCTGCCTCTCCTCTTTCTTCCGTTCCTTTTTCAGCTTCCTTTCCAGGACCCTCTGCTCTTCTGGGGACAGCTCCAGCTCTGCATCCGGCACAGGCCTGAGCACAGCTCCTCCCTGAAAGTCAAGGAATACATTAGGCTTTGGAGATGGAGGGTATCCAGACAGGTGTGCTGCCTGGGGCTTCCCGAGCCTACCCTCGCCTTGGTAGTGGCCAAAAGCTCTGTCCCCAAGCACCGGGCCCGGCCCAGGCCGACACCATCCTGTTGAGCCTGTGCTACAACAAAGAGACAGATGGTCACGTGAGGATGGCCAGTCCCTTGGGCACGCGCCAGGTGCCGGGGCTAGCTGCCCAGAGGTCCCTTCTCCACCCCCATCCACCTACCACGGACTCCTGCCTCCAGAGGCTCTGTGAGGCCCTGCCCTACCCCGCAGGGCGTGGGAAGATCTGGGCCGGTCCCCAGGGAGGGGACCTATGCCTGTTATCACACAAGCCAGGTGCTGGCCTGGGACAGGACCCAAATCCCGAGGTCGGTGCTTGGGGCCTGCTGCTTTCGGGCAGGTCACTGGCCACCTGGCTCTGCCTGGGCTGCAGGCTGGGGACAGGGAGGGCGACCAGGACTCCAGAGGGAGAGAGAAGGCCCGCTGTGACAATGTGTCTCCAGCCACATCTTGCCAGGAAAGCACAGGCCCTCCGTCTTGCCCACCTTCCCCTAATTAACAAAATAAGTGGATGGCGCAAAGCGTCAGAGCCGGGGCAGCTGGGCCACAGCGTGACCATGAGGTGACCCCAGCCGCTGTCCACATGCTTCATCTTTCCTGGAAAAAATCAGAACATCAGTGTAGACTCTGGGCAAGGCCAGGAGCCCAGGGAAATGGTTCGGGGCGTGGGAATCAGAACCAGACACCGCCCACCGGGAGCCAGGGCTTCCAGGAAGGGAGGCCGGGCACGCACAGCCCACACCTGCGCATCCCACCCCAGGGAGAGCAAAGTAAAGTGAGGCAAGGGCCCCCCCCCCGACAGATACATATGCAACCCACCCCCCAACACACACACACATTCACAGACTCACCCCCACAGCCAAACACAGCCCCCATCCCTCACCCATGTTACCACATGGACTCACACACACCCACAAA
>NC_045441.1:3925889-3930712 GCF_002776525.5 Piliocolobus tephrosceles | reverse complement strand
ACAGACACCTGCACACCCACCCACACACCCAGACACCCACACACCCACCCAGACACCCACAAACACCCAGACACCCAGATACCCACACACCCACCCACAGACACCCATACCCACACACCAACACCCACAAACACCCACACACACCGACACCCACAAACACCCAGATACCCAAACACACCCACACACCCAGACATCCACAAACACCCACACCCCCACGCCGACACACCCACAGCCACACCCCTAGAGCCTGCCGGGGGTCCGTAGCAAGAGTCAAGGCCTGGGGGCGAGGGGCACCCACCCTGGCAGGTGCCCGGCACAGAGAGGCCGAAGAGTCCTGGTGGGAGGGCCTGGGCCGCCCATACACACGGCGGGGAGGCTCCGAGACCCACCAGGCCAGGCCTGCAGGGCTCTGAGGAGCGAGTATTTTCATGGTAGGGATGTGGACACCCCCAGGGGAGCCTGGTGACTGACCGGCTCCAACCCACTCCACGTCCACCTCCTAGGCCCACAGCTGCCAACAGGGCAGGCACAGCACAACACCTGGCCCTGAAAGGCAAAACCCCTCCCGGCACAGGCCCAGCCTCTGCCCCCACCCCGTGGGCCACGCAGGCTGCCGCTGATGACACAGGCCGCGGCTGACGACACAGGCCGAAGTCCATGACACTGTTAGGGCTGCAGAGCGGCTGCCGCAGTGGCCAAGGGCCTGCCAGCCCACAAGTGTGGGGCACCTGAGCAGTGACAGGCCCTGAGCAGGAGGGCAGGCCCTGTGGCAGGGTCCCAGGTTGGTGGCCAAAGCGGTGAGGACAGGGCCAAGGCTGTGGGCAACAGCAACGCAGGCGCTGGCCTGGGATGGATGGCGAGGGGGACCCAGGCCGTCCCACACGTGGGCCAAGCGGGGGACCTGCAGGCCCCGCTGTTTCTCGCAGGTTTCCCGAGTGTCCTGCGTGGGGCTGTTTCTTGCGTCAGGCACCAGCCTGGACGCTGTGGAAACAGCTTCCTTCACACCCACCCTTGCTTCTGGCCACCAGCACTCCCGAGCTGACGGGAGTCACAGCCCAAGTCCTGTGCTCCCGAGGAAGCCACTGTGGCCATGAGGTGGGAAGCTCAGGAGTGCCACCCACTGCCCTGGGCTGTACCTGACACTGGGCAGTGCACCTTTAACTTCTCCTAAGTCACCGATGAACCCCAGAAATGATTTCAGCTGAAAAACCCCAAACTCCCGTTTCTGTGCTGGGCCTCAACAGAAGACGCAGAGGCAGGTGGAGTGAGGGAGCTGCGCCCAGACAGCCATGGGCCTCGGCGGTGCCCGGCTCCACTCCGTGCCGTCGGCCGCCCTGTGCTCACGCTCGCTGCCTTGGGATGCCCGGCTCCACTCCATGCCATTGGCCACCCCATGCTCACGCTCACTGTCCTGGACCAGGCGATTCCCCAAGGCTGTGACCATGACGTGAGTGGCCCCAGCTATCTTGGGACGACACAGGCGGGCCCTGGGAGGGTGCCAGCTGGAGGGGGCCGGGGGCAGCAGGTTCGGGCAGGCTGGAGGGCACAGTCCACGGCAGGGCCAGGGGAGTGGGGGCAGTGCAGGAGGGTGGTGGGGCCGCCAGGACCCGCTGCTTCCTCTGCTTGGCTGGCACAGTCTCTGGCCCGGAGAGCACAGGTAAGCAAGGCAGGACGGTCGTCACCCACGGATGAGCAGCGGACAACTTTCTCCAACTGCCACCCACGTGCCAACCCTCCAAAGAACGTGGATTTCATTGGCAAATACTTTTAGCAAACTTGCCACTATCATCACATAGAGCTCCCAAAGTTGCCCCAAGGGCTTGTAAATTACCTAAGTACACACGAAAAAATTTGTAAAAGAATCCAAGTGTCGGCTAGGCGCGGTGGCTCACGCCTGTAATCCCAGCACTTTGGGAGGCCGAGGCGGACGGATCACGAGGTCAGGAGATCGAGACCATCCTGGCTAACACAGTGAAACCCCATCTCTACTCAAAAATACAAAAAAAAAAAAAAAAAAATTAGCTGGGTGTGGTGTAGTCCCAGCTACTTGGGAGGTTGAGGCAGGAGAATGGTGTGAACCCGGGAGGCGGAGCTTGCAGTGAGCCAAGATCACACCACACTCCAGCCTGGACAACAGAGCGAGACTCCGTCTCAAAAAAGAAAAAAAAATCCAAGTGTCAAAAAGCCTGTGAGGGCCACTTCTATGGACTTGAGTTTCAGGCCTAGGACGCAAAGCCTGGCGTGGCGGCCAGGGCTCACTCCAGGCTCCTGCCGGCTCCAGGATTCTGGGAAGGGGCAGACCTCGGGCCCGTTGGAGCCCCTCTAGGCCCAGTGTCCACCCCACAGACCCTGCAGGCTGGGGCCACTCTCCAGGGAGAGGTGTGCCGGTCGGCTTTGAGCCGACGCCGTCAGGGCAAGAGTCTCTCTCCTAACGTGACAGCTTTCCGACACAGATGGGACGGGCCCTGTGGAGGGAAGCACTGGCCTGTCACAGATGTGTGATGTCTAAAGCCGGCATCTCTGGACCATCCCAGTGCAAGCAGAAAACCGTGTAAAAGTACAGTCACCCTATCTCAATGCTAGGACAGTCTCCGGCATTTCAGACTGGACGACGTAAAGACACTCAAGTGAAGTATAGAAAAATAAAAATTCCAGCCACACATTCTCTCCCCTGCGGTTAGATGTCTTCAGGATTACATTTGAAAACGCACAGAACAATTCCATGTGCATGAAAAGCTTCACACAGGACACGCGCCCACACAGACAAACTGCAACCCGAGGACCGGGATGGTGACACGGCCTGTCACTGCACCTACACTGTGTTCTACAACGTGAACACTTTCACAGACTACCTCAAGCAACGCGGCACATGCGCCGTTAAACACGAAATCCTTACCATCAGGATTGAAAATGTTCCCTGGACTCAGCAAACACACTGAAAACAAACCCGAGCCAAACCCTACAGGCTGGGAGGAGCAAAGAGGATCAGAGGAGAGAGCCCTGAGATTCTTACAGAGAAGCTGACACTGAGAAAATACAACTGCATGAAAACTGTTTTTCCTTTACACCTATAACTCCTGGCAAGAGACACAGAGAAGAAACGACAATCATTTGATTTGAAAAGGTTCCTGTAGACTTGACTGAGGCAGCAGAACCCCAAAGGCTCCATCCCGCCCGTCCATCTGTGTGACACGGGCCCGTCGTGAGATGTGCTCCCAGCATGAGATGCCACAACGCACTGGCTCTTCCTGGAGATGTCCAAGGCGGGTAACACGTGCTAGTCGCATCCCAACCGAAAGAACCGGCAAAAATAAAACCATCATCATTTCCCAGGTTTCTGAATTTAAGCCAACAGGAAACGAGGGAGAAGCACGCGGGGCTCTATAAAGCCAGCCTGGCACGACTCTGGCACCAGGTTCCCGCACTGGACACCAATCTCCAAGGTTCTGAATTTTCCTAAGTGACGACCGTGAACATCACATGCACAGACACGAGCCCCAAGAAGGGTATGTCGGCCGCCGGCCACGGCAACGTTCAGGTTGGTCTCACCTTGTCCCGGCCTGAGCCCGGATCTCAGATCCTGGCACCGATTCCGTCTACAGCCCCTTCCTCCCTGCAGGCCCTCTCTGCCCTGCACGGATGTGCTGACCCAGCGCACTGAGCACAGGTGTGCAGGCTGTGCGGTGAGAGCCCCGGGGCTGGGAGGAGCAGGCAGCCTTGGTCCAGCAGGTCCTGTGTGGGGGCCGCGTTGCTGGGCAGGGCCTGACAGGACTGCTGTGGGCTCTGAGAACAGCCCCAAAGGACAGTGACCCCTGCCCAGTCTCTCCAGCCTGGGAATGAGCCTCCCCAGCCACGGCCTCACTCCAGGGAGGTGTGACGGGAAGTAGCCTTGGTGGCTCCTGGGTCCCTGCTAAATTGTGGGGGAGGGGAGTGCCAGGGGGTGAGGAAAGAGGAGTGGGGTCAGGAAGAGGCGTGGGCTCCCTGTCCCCCGGGTGTGAGAGCCGGTGTGTGGGGGGCGCTGGGGGTGAGAAAAGAGAGGTGGGGTCAGGAAGAGGCCTCAGGTCTTCGTCAACCTGAGGCTCAGGGAGGAACGTGCAAGTCCCTGTCTCGTTAGCAGGGTTTGGGCCATCGGGAGACCCTGCGGAGGCCGGGCTCATGCAAGCTGTCAGCTGCCAGTGCCCGCAGGCATCCACGCTGCTCTGGATTCAGGGTTTAGAGAAAGTCCTCTGTTCCAGCCAGACCTTCCCGTTTCCCCTCAAGTCTAAGAGAGCAGGGCCTTCACCTAAGAAAGGAGGGCAGAGTGGGGAGACCCAGGGCTGACCAGAAGGCAGGGAGGGGACGAAGGGCTGACCCAGGAGAGCAGGGAGGACCCAGGACTAACACAGAGGGTCAGAGGGACTGAAGCTGAGGCCTGTGTGGCCCCTAATGCCCGGCCTCATGGAGGCACCAAGGCAGGCGTGTGTCCTGACACCTGGCCTGAGTGTCCTGGGTGGACAGCTCCTCACCCACAGTGAAGCGAGGCCAAAGGCTGAGTGCTGACCGCCACTCTCCTTCCCCCGGAGGCCCCTCCGCGAGCAACGCCCACGTGACGCGAATGTCACCTGACCAGACGGAAATACTCCCGGCCGGGCCCCGCAGTGACCCTGGACTGGTGTCTGTCTTGGCGGGACTGTCTAGTGTCTGAGGTGTCACATGAGGATCCCAGACAAAACACGCTCCCCCTCTGGTGTCACACCAGCGCACGCCAGCACACACCAGTGCACAGCAGCACACACCAGCGCACGCCAGCACACACCAGTGTACAGCAGCACACGCCAGCGCAC
>NC_045441.1:3913131-3925879 GCF_002776525.5 Piliocolobus tephrosceles | reverse complement strand
GCCAGCGCACGCCAGCACACACCAGTGCACAGCAGCACACGCCAGCGAACAGCAGCACACGCCAGCGCACAGCAGCACCCACCCACGCACCTTGGTCTTCTTCTGTGCATTTCATTGAGGGTGTGGGGTCTGTGGAGAGCCCAGACCACTCAGAAGCCTCGGGTCTGAGGGTCACGCAGGCCCAGTGCACCTCAAGCTGTGGGTGTCGGGCCACTGCCTCTGGCCCCAGGCTCAGGCTCCCTGGGGAAGCGGTGGCCTTGTTGGAGGAGAGATGGGCAGAGAAAGGACCCATTGTCTCTCAGAGGGAAGATAAAGAGCTCCCTGCTGGAATCGGAGCTGCAGGGAAGGACGCCACCAGCCCGGCCTGCCATGCCCTGCTGTGCGGGTGAAGGGGTCACCGGGCCTGGACCCTGTCCAGTAGACGTGCAGGGGACTGTGTCAGTGAGGCAGGTGCTGCTGTCCTACAATGCCAGCCGGGTGACGGGGCCAGGGCTCCAGTGTTGCTGTGTCAGGCCCTTGGGGAGCATCCCTGGATCTCAGGGGAGGTGGGGAGGGCTCCGCACAGCGGGGTAGAGGACAGCAAGACAGCTACACACCCTCCTGCACCTTCTTCTCGGGAAACAAGCCACGGACTCAATACTTACAGACTTTCCCAAGGAGGGGAGACTTCTCCGGTGGAATCTCGTGTAGAGCCCCAACATGTGAAATGACCACCGTGGGCAGCTGCAGACGGCGAGGTACGAGCTTCTCCGCCCCCACCCCCAACTGCACACAAAGCCAGGCACTCTGGGGCCCAGCGTCCAGGGCTCAAAACTGCATGCGCAAATTCCTGGACTCAAGCCGCATGCCCTTCTGCCGGGGGAGACTGGTTTTTGGGGTGCAAACGTGAGTCTTGGGGAGCAGGAGCCCGAGGGGCACCTGGGGCAGCTCCCCCGGCCTGGGTCACACGGTTCGATCCAGGAAAGCACAAGTCCCTCAGCACACCCAGGTGACGGTGAACGGCCCACAGGCGTGGTGCCAGGATCACACTGGACAGGCCGTGTCCTGGTGCACTCGAGGCCGCCTGGACAGGGCAACCAACTCTCAGTCCACCAGGAGCCCCGCCTGTCGGTGAGCCATGGTGGAGACGGCAGCTCAGGAGGGGACGGGAACCCTGGACACGTGCACATGGGGCCTGTGTCACACGACCCTGCCCCCGTCCCACGACGACAGATGCAGGTCTGCGGGGAGGCCTGTCCCCACCCATGAGCGCCTCCTGGACCATGAGCTCCTGTCTCCTGCATCGCCTCAGACCCCACCCAGGAGTTCCAAGGTCAGGAGCCCGGTCCCACGTCCCACAGCCCTCTCATGGAGCACCTGTAGGGATTCTGTTCCAGTTTAAAGAAAACCTTAATCAGATTTATTACCCCAATTATTAGAATTCCACAGCGTTAACTCACAGTAGTAAACTGCTTTTTCTGAGAAACAAGTTTTTTTAATTAAGCCTTTTGAGGCGACTACAGGCGACAGCCGTCATGAGGGAACATGGGACGCCCACGTGCCCTCCACCACCTCCTCCCAGGGCAACCCTCGCAGAGTAGCCAGGACCACCTTCGGATCCGCACTGTGAAATGATAGTCCCACGACCAACAGCATCGATGGGGTCTTCTTAATGATTGGAAACACACAGGGGATTAATTTACCGTTATTCCACAAAACACACAAGCTCTCAAATTCTTTAAAGGTGAATCCCCCCAACCGTCCTCCCTCCCATTACTTCCTCCCGCAGACACCAGTGGAACGTCCCTCGCTCTGCCCGTTCCACGTTGATACTGATTAAAACACATCGTATCAGAAGCGCATACAAGTCCAGGGGCTGCTACAAAGTGTGACGTCTCCGCGGTGAGCTGGCCACTTTGTGGTCCCGGCGCAGACACTGGGGCGGGCGCCGGCTCTGTCGTCGAGGCGCTCACAGGCAGGCACACGTGAGCTCCTGGAGGACAGGGAGAGCGGCCGCCCCGCCCCTGCGGAGCACGGGACGCTTCCTGCCGCGGTGCCGTGGCAATGGGTGACGCCTGCCTGTGGCCCCTTCTCAGAAGGACATTTTAAACACATGAGGCCTGATGCACAGGTACAGGGAGATACATACGAGCAGATGTGGGCGTCCGAGTATTTATAGGGTCTGGTGGCTCCTGCAGCTGCAACATGGGCCGAGCGCAAGTGACACGTGAGGTGTCCCCAACAGATGGCACGGGGAGCACCCACACCTGCCACTGCTGGGTCGGCGGAAGCTCGTGTCAGCTGGAGGTTAGTGAAGACACACAGGGGTTCATTCTCCACCCAGGTTCAAACTCCCCGAACTCACGAGACCCAGGCTGAAGACATGGACAGACTGCCAGCCCCAGCGCCCCTCTAACACCACACCTGAGGCCCCCTGGGAATCTGGGATCCCATGCAGGGTCCCCCGCAGGCTCCTTCCCAGGAAGGAGGTTCCTGCCCTACTCCACATTTCTCCCCATCCAAATTCCAACTCGTTCCAACTGGGCCCTGGAGAACATGACAGAGACCGTGGGGCCCTCTCCCCAAGAAACACACACACACACACAGATAGCAATGTACTCAGACCCCAACCCCTGGCAGCCTGACTCTTCGTTCTACAGAGAAGGGGTGAGGATCTCCAGGGGTGACTGCTCACATCTTGGCACATGTAGAAGGCAGGGCTGGAGCAGCGGCCCCTGCAGCCCAAGCCAGGGGACTAGAGGCCCTTCCACAGAGGCTTTTTCTTTTTGACACATGGCCTTGCTCTGTGGCCCAGGCTGGAGTGCAGCGGCACCATCGCAGTTCACTGCAGCCTCGACCTCCTGGGCTCGAGCAATCCTCCCACCTCAGCCTCCCAAGTAGCCAGGACTATAGGCATGTGCCACCATGCCTGGCCAGTTTTTAAATTTTTTAGAGAGATAGGACCAAGGCTGCTCTCAAACTCCTGGTCTACAGTGATCCTTCCGGCCGGCCTCCCAAAGTGCTGGGACTACAGGTGTGAGCCCACGGTGCGCAGCCCTCACTTTCTCCTTAAAAACCCTGCAGCTTGGCTGACAGTGGGACCTGCCTCCCTATGCCCGCCTGGAGGAGCACAGAAGCCTCAGCTCAAGGGGAGCCCTTGACAGAGATGTGGGACCAGTAATGGGCCCCACGGAGCCCTGCCATGGGCTTCCTAAACAGCTTGAGTTCAGCCGCACACACCGACGACGCAGGCAGGTGCAACAAACAGCAGGAAAGGGACCCATGGGGCAGGAGAGACGCGGGAGCCCCACAGGGGAGGAGAGACGCGGGAGCCCCAGGTGCCTTTGATGGCCAGTGCTGAATTTCGCGAGCAACATTAGAAACTTTTTATTCCTGCTTTTCTCTTAACCCAAGGGTGAAAATGGAAACCTGCGGTGTGGGGCAGTCTGCTAAACGCTAGGATGAGGGCGGGGAACCAGAGCCACCCCTCCCAGCTGCCAACTGGCCCCCAAGAGCCTTCCCAGGGGCTCTCCAGTTTCAGCCCCTCCTCGCTGAGTCAGACAGTGCTGCCAGCCTGGACGGGAGGGAGACCCAGGCTGACTGCACAGAGGAGCACTTTCTATAAAGATCAGATCAGGTTTCTGGACACAAAAAGCCCCAAGAACCTGCGAACGGCTATTCAGACTTGATGCACACGCCACCATTTCACAGGTGTCCATTCCCCAGCACCACGCACGCCCCACCCCCGGCCGGAGCACACTCTTCAGTGTGGAAAACAAAAGGAGCAGGCAGAAGACAACCTCGGGGCACTGGGGGAGCAGGTGGGGGCTCCTCCCACACTCCTGGTCTGTTCTGGTCGGAGGTGTCACCAGGGAAGGTGTGGAGATGCAGCCGATGGGGACACGGGGCAAATGAGCCCCCTTCGCCCCACACCTGCCCAGCCAGAAGGAACCAGTCAGCAGCTAGCAGCAGCTCAGTCCTGACTGCTGGAGACCCGGCCCCAGGGACAGGCAGGTTGGGATCTGCTGCTCTGGGCCTGGAGGCAGTTGTGGGCCAGGGTGGAGGCCGGAGAAGCCAGGTACCTCCCGGCAGAGCTCTGCAGGGGCCAGTCTGCTTAGGCTATCAGCTTCATCACTAGGGTGGCGGCTGCTAAGAGTGAAGGCTGTACTTGGTACCTCAGGGACCTAAATAAGAACCACTCCCTGTTCCAAGCATCCTGGTGGGGGGACTACAGGGCACAGGAAACTCACTGGGCTGTGGGTGCTAGGGACTTGGGTTTGGTGCTGTACCGAGCAAGCCTGTTGCTGGGGGGACAGTGCTGGCAGTGGGGGAGGAGGTGCACAAATCAGGTCGGGGACGGGGACTCTGTCCTGGCACCACTGGGGCACAGGACACTGGCTCAGGTGTCAACTGAGGACCCCCCAGTGTAGGCGAGGGGCTCACAGCCGCTGAGGCCTGTGGACACAGCTTTGCGTATTCTGAGGTCACAGAGCACAAGAGGTTGGGGGGTGCGATGCAGACCGACCTCGCCCGTCCAGGAGGAATGGGGCTGGTAACAGAGCCCTGTAGCCACTCAGCACTGGCAGAGGTTGTGTGGCTCCCCAGTGGAGCTGAGGGTTGGTGTTTCCCGCTCCGTATTTCCCTGTGCTCTGGAAACTCCTGCATCACTAGCTTCGGGCCCTTCACTGCCTCCCTTGGGCCTCCAGAGGCAGGCTGGGGTCCTCTCCTTTCTCAGCCTCTACGGCCAGTGTCTGCCACAGGACGGACACCCACCAGGGCACTGCCTGGGAGGCAGGGCTCCCTTCTGCCTCTGCTTCAGCTGCCGTGGAGGGAACAGTGAACTGCTGGGCAGAAGCAGAAGCGAGCCTCCTGGAACTCCTGACCCCAGATCCCAGAGGCCCTGCCCCTTTGTCACCTCCCAGAATGTTGGCAAGGCCTCTGGGTGACTTTCACCCACATCCATATCCAGGGGAGTGACACAGGCCCCTAGGCTCCGGCTCCCCACCGAATGGCAGCTTTGTATCCACACGTGCGGCTGGGCGGCTCTAATTTGAACGTAGACATATGGATGCTGTCTAACAATTCACGACACTCCTCGTTTCTTTCGCTACTATTGGGCCAGCTGCACCTGGCACCGCTAAAGAGCCCACGTGAGCAAGCACTCCCGCTGCTGGGCGGGCAACAGCCGGCCTGGGAGGCAAGGGTCCGGCAGGGCAGTGCTTCTGTGTTGCCAGAGGCTGTGCTGCAGCTCCCTGCCAGGCCCACGTCCTTCCTAGCTGTGAGAACACGAACCTGCCTCAGCTTCCCTGTGGAGGCCGCCGTTAACTAGCAGTCGGAGGCAGTGTTGCTTCTAAGCCGGGAAGGCCGCTCTGCAGCAGGGGCAGCAGGGGCAGCAGGGGCAGGGCTGAGCAGCCGCTATGCACAGTGGCAGCCAACCACACAAAGCCTGCTTCTCAACCACTCGCAGGAAAGCGGCTCGCACTTGCTCCCCATTCTTCAATGCTGATTCTGCCACTTTACTGAAAATCACATTATTAACGTTTGAAAAACATATGGGAAACGTGCAAAGACATCCACGCCCCTCAGTCGCTGCCGCTCCAGCACCTGGCTCCGAAGCCTGTGCAGGCGGCGAGGCTCCCACGGCGCCGGAGAGGGCCTTGCACGCTCCCGGTGGAGGGAACCAAGCTACTCCGCACGTGCATTTTCTAGAGCGCAGCCCACTTCACCAGGCAGCCTCTGCGCTTCATCCTGCCAGCGTGACAGGTGTGCTCTGTAGTGTCAGGAAACTGCAGCGCTTTGAGTATAAACTGAAAACAGCAAAACTACGTTCTCATCTCAGAGGCCCCTTCCTTCTCTTCCCCCCCCCCCGCCCCGAGGTCACCTGGGCCCGGAGGCACAGCACCAGCCGTGCAGGAGCCTCGAAGATGTTTGAGCAACGGGAAAAAACAAAACGTTACCGCCTCTAAAACGAGGAAATGACAGAATCAAAATTAAATGTCCACGAAGTGTACCATTATGTCAATTTTGTTAGTTGTTACACATAGTTGAAAACACTCACATTCGGGAATTAAGTATGTGTTAGGTTTTCTCACTCTGCCAAAGCTCTTCAGTGAACACAACGAATTCATACAAATCACACTGTCAATTCGGTGAGTTACTCATAACCAAAGGACTCTGAAGCAAGGGTCACCATTCCTGCCATCTCTGCAGCCCTCTGAGGCCCAGCAGCAGGCTAGGCAGCCCCGCCCGCGTGTCTGTGCGGGCACCTGGATGCGGCAGCTGAGGGCGCTCCGAGGACACAGCGCAGGACCAGCGCGGGGCCGCCACCTGCCCGGGCCACCGCCTCCTCAGACGACAAAAGACCCACACTCCAAACACCTCTGCGCTCTCCCACCCAAACCCGGCTGACCCCGACGCAGCAGCGGCAGAGCCTCTTGAAGGAGCTGCCGGCCTGCTCCACCGTCCTCAGGAAGGCTCCCGAGTGAAGCTAACCCGACTGTTTTCATTATGAATCTTTGCTTTAGTTAACACAGCTTCGCACTAGCACCCACCGCGCCACGGGGGGCCGCCTCGCCCCAGACAAGGAAGCCCCGGGCTTCCGGGCACCCAACGGGGTCCTCTCCCTCGGCACAGGGAGGGGCGAGGTGGCGCTGCGGGCGACACAGGCCCGCCCAGGGGTCACGCGGCGGCCGGCGACTCTAGACCACCCGGGGTCCTCAGAGCTCGTGTCTCCCCCGGGGGCTGCTGCATCGCGGCTGGGGGCCCGGTCCGCCCCCACAGCGCAGGGGTGCGCGGCCGGTTGCGGGTGCGCTCGAGGGCTCGCAGCGCCTGCAGGGCCTGGATCCCCACCCCGCCACCGGCGGTCCGGCCCTGCGCCTCCAGGAGAGTAAGTGGGAGGAGGCGCAGGACCGTCCAGGGCCTGCCCGAGGAACGGCGCGCAGCGGAGCCCCGAGAAGCGCGGCTCGGTCGGCCCGCAGCAGCGCCGGACGCCACGGCCTCCCGCGGGAGCGCCCACCTGTCGCCGTGGGGCGGGGATGGAGCAGGGCCCGTCCCTTTCCCTCCCCTCTCCTCCCCTCCCTGCAGCCCCGGTCCGGCCGCGGCCCCGAGCACTGACCTCTGCCCCGGTTGTCAGGTCCCGCGGGCACGTACGACGCCGGGGCAGGGATACGGCCGCAGTGCGCCCCGCGGGGTCCGCACCTCCTGCAGCCGCAGCGCCCCCGCACTGCGCATGCCTGGCCGGCCCGGCGCGGCTGGAACCAGATCCAGCCGGCCGGACGGTGACGCCAGCTCGCCTGCGGGGGCGGGACCTCGGCGCGGGGGTGGGAGAGCGAGGGCGGGGCTTCGGCGCTGGGAGGGCGGGGGTGGACCCTGCTGCAGCCCCACCGGCCCTCCGACGAGGCTGCTCTGGCCGTCCCGGGCCTTCGGTCCAACTGTGCGAACGGCAGCGTGGAGAGCGCATCCCGCCCCCGCGCAGTGTCGCTGCACGTACTTGCCTCTGACCGCCCCCACCCAGCCCCCATCGTCCCCCTACTTCTCTCATCTCCCCCATCTGCCTCCGTTATCTTCTCATCTCCCCCAATCTGCCCCCACAGACCCATCTCCCCCAGTCTGTCCCCACCTCCCCCAATCTCCCCCTATAGCTCCCCCAATCTGACTCCATGCCCCTCGTCTCCCCCAGTCTGCCCCCGTCTTCCCCAGTCTGCCATCTCCCCAATCTGCTCCTCTCTCCCCCCAATCTGACTCTGTGTCCCCCATCTCCCTCAATCTGCTCCCATCTTCCCCAATTTGCCATCTACCCCAGTCTGCCATCTCCCCAGTCTGCGCCTATCTCTCCCCAATCTGACTCTGTCCCCCCCCCCCCCCAGTCCCCCCCATCTCCCCCAGTCTGCCCCCATCTCCCCTGTCCAGGCCCTGCAGGCGGAAGCCTAGCCCTCCCATGGCATCCATGTGTTCAGCAAAGGGGAGGTGCTCAGAACCGGCTGGCTGAATACATGCACGAGTCACACAGCCTTTTCCTTACCACACAGAGGGCCTCTAGATCTCTTCTGGCTTGTGTGTTCCCTGCCCTGGGACTAAGGTGCAGATCAATTTTTTTGCTTGCTTGTTTTTGGAGATAGGGTCTTGCTCTGGCACCCAGGTCAGAGTGCAGTGGCACCATCAGAGCTCACTGCAGCCCTAACCTCCTGGGCTCAAGTGATTCTCCCACCTCAGCCTTCCAAGTAGCTGGGACTACAGGAGTGCACCACCGTGTCCGGCTAATGTTTTAATCTTTTGTAGAGATGGGGTCTCACTATGTTGCCCAGTCTGGTTACAAAATTCTGGGCCCAAGTGGTCCTCCTGCCTTGGCCTCCAAAAGTGCGGGGATTACAGGTGCACCACCATGCCCACCCTAATTTTTAAATTTTGGAGAGACGGGATCTATGTTGCATGGCATAGGAGGCTGGAACTCCTAGGCTCATGTGATTCTCCTGCCTCGGCCTCCCAGAGCACTGACTGGGATTACAAGCATGCACCACGGTGCCTGACCTGCCTTGCAGATCAATTTTACGGTGCAGGGAGCCACACTGGCCACCCAGAGCACAGTGAGCCCGGAGGTCGGGCCGGTTCCAGGGGGAGGAAGGGCTTGGACTGCCTCCCAAGGCGTCAGGGTCTGAAACACACTGTGCTCTGGCTGCGGACCCTGCTCTAGAGGCCACCCCCGCCTGGGGAGAGGGTGTGGGCACCCCAGTCCCCTGCTGAATAAGCATCTGCAAGGCAGGAGTCAGGCCTGGGGCTGGCTGTGTTTTCCTCCTGGCTGTTTCACCACCTCTGGGCCTGTCCCCGTGCAGAGGCCTGCTCCATGGTGGCAGCCGAGCAGGCAAGGGAGGACTGGAGGCCTCCTGGAGCTGGTGGACACAAGGAGGCCAGGAAGGGATGGCCTGCCCACTGCCCGCAGCCCCTGCACAGTAATGTTTCCGGTTTAGCGTCTCTGCCGCTGGTGTCCGCACCCCGCTTTCACAGAGAAGGAAGCGTGCGCTCAGTCACCGGTTTCACAAGAGGGACTCGATTCTGGGCCTTCTGAGCCCCAGCGGCCTTGTGTGCTGACTCCCCAGTGTGTCTCCAGCATGAACGCGCCAGCCCATACGGTCACCCGCCTCCATGTACGCGCCAACCTTGCGCATCCACCCGTCTTCCCGAACGCGCCAACCCATGCATCCACCCGCCTCCACGAACAGGCCAACCCTGCTCATCCGCTGTCTTCACCAGCGCACCAACCGGCACAGCCACCCGTCTCTACACCTGAGCCCGGGGACCACGTTTCTTCTCCCCATAGTTCTGTGTGGGTGGCTCTGGGCTGCTTTGGGAGACAAGGGCAAAAGCAGGAGCGGGAGAAGCTGGCCTGGCAGTGGGGTGCAGTTCCCTAGGCTGGGCCACCAGCCCCACAGGGACAGGGATTCGGTGTCGGCTGATGACCTGTGGCCCCCAGGGGCTTCACTCCACTCCATCTCATGCTTCCAGCCACCATGCTCTTTGCACTTCACAGAGGGGGGAACTGAACCCAGCAAAGGTGGACACGTACCAGCTGCTACACTTTCCTAGGTTCTGCCCAGTGACCCGCCTGTGGGGCTGTGCTGTCCCCCAACCCCCGAAGCCACACATAGGCTTGTGGCATTGGGCAGGTGGGGCTCTCCCCCGGCAGGTGGGGCTCCCTCCGGGTAGGTGGGGCTCTCCCCGGGCAGGTAGAAGTCTCCCCGGGCAGGTGGGGCTCTCTCTCCGGGCACATAGGGCTCTCCCTCCCCGGGCAGGTGGGGCTCTCTTTGGGCACGTGGGACTCTCTCCAGGCAGCTGCGGCTCTCCCAGGCGGGTGCCACCATGCCTGCTTTCCCACAGTCCACAACTCTGGGCCCCAACACAAAGCAGCAGGTGCAAGGCTGCTTACGGCACTGGCACATCCAACCACCTAAATGAACGCACCAGTCCACACATCCACCCAGGCTCGACTAAGGGCCCCTTGTACCTAGTACAGTCTCAAGGGTGGAGTGGCCAGGAGGGAGCCCTCCCTCTGCCCTGGCTTGAAGCATCAGTGGCCAGTGGTCCAGACTGAGACTCTAGAGCCCCCTCCCCCAGCAGCTCGGCAGGTCCTGGCTAGGAGGAGAGCACCCCAGAGAGCTGGTGAGCTGCTTCTGTATATGGGATGCTGTTCTACGTGCTACGTATCTGGACAGAACAAGACAAAGATGCATGCCGATGGAGAGGCTACGCTGAGGCTGTAATAATATTGAGGAGAAAAATTAAGGGTAGGCTTATTTTCTGAGATTCGAAATGGTTGGGGGAGGAAGTCAGGGAACAGCACCATAGGTGGCTCCCGGGCAGAGACCAGAGACCTGCAGGGAGGGCAGAATGGTCCAGGTGGGGGGACGGCCAGCAAGCACCAGCCGGGGAGGGGCCGAGAGTGCAGGGTGGTCCAGGTGGGGGGATGGCCAGCAAGCACCACCTGGGGAAGGGGCCAAGGGTGCAGGGTGGCTGCGGGGACGTGCCGAGGGGGTGAGAGCAACCTGGTCACCAAACCTTCCCCAGGTAATAAGAATTAGCCTTCGAAGCCCGGGCCCAGGCACCGAGACCATGTGGAGCATTCTGAGTCATTCAAGAAAGACATAACTATGTCTGACACGTTCTTTTAATTAACCACCCTGTTCCGGTGGTGAGCGGGCCCCACTTCCCAGACATACCATGCCCCAAACAACGCAGGGTAAATGGGCCCCAGATCCAGAGAACTGCTCCCGGCCCATGGGGCTGCCCGAACATGTCCCTTGCACTTGGCCCGCCTGAAAATAAGGTCTCTGAGATGGAACCTGGGGTCGGGGATGAAGCCCCCGCAGGTGGATCTACTGTTGGCCAGAGCAGAGAACGTGCCACAGAGGGCCTCGGTGAGGCTCCTGGCTGCCAAATCACTTTTGTAGCATCACGAGAATCCACTGCAGGGGTGTGAGGCCCGGGAGGCCCTGGTGAGCGGAGGCCACAGCCACCCGCCCATACCGCCAAGCATGCCCAGGTGACAGTAGCGCCCTTGGGCTGCTCCAGTCCGTCCACGAGAGGCAGGGGCAGGAAAACCACACCATCAGCAGGTCCCGAAAACACCGGGAGGCATTGCCAGAAAAGCGCGATGCTAGGGTACTGCACGTACGTGGGCAGCGCCTCTGCCCCAAGCATCCTTCCTCCAGCCCAGTTACACCGTCTGCCTGACCAATCCTGCACGTTCCTCACTACCCTGCCGGGATACCCCCTCTCTGGGAAACCTGTGGGCCCCAGGGAGCTGGAGGACCTCTCCTCTGTGCATTCGCAGTGCTGACACGGGCCTCGGAGAGTCTCGGCAAGTCCGTTACACACTGAAAGAAAAGAGTTACCACTACCTAGATACGAGGGAACATGGCCCAGCTCAGTCTGTGAAGCTAGTATAACCCTGATACCAAAACCAGATAAAAACAAAACTACGGACTAATATCCCTCACAAATATGGATGCAAACTTCCTACTCAACAACATGGAAAAAGAGCCACACACCACGCATGACAAGTAGGGTTTACTCTAGAGGCGGAAGGTTGGCTATTTTTTTTTTTGAGACAGAGTCTTGCTCTGTCACCCAGGCTGGAGTGCAGTGGTGCGATCTCCGCTCCCTGCAAGCTCTGCCTCCCGGGTTCACGCCATTCTCCTGCCTCAGCCTCCTGAGTAGCTGGGACTACAGGCGCCCGCCACCACGCCCGGCTAATTTTTTGTGTTTTTAGTAGAGATGGGGTTTCACCGTGTTAGCTAGGATGGTCTCGATTTCCTGACCTTGTGATCCACCCGACTCGGCCTCCCAAAGTGCCGGGATTACAGGTGTGAGTCACCACGCCTGGCCAGCTGGCTCACTATTTAAAAATCCATCGGGCTGTGTGCGGTGACTCATGCCTGTAATCCCAGCACTTTGGGAGGCCGAGGCGGGCGGATCACACGAGGTCAGGAATTCAAGACCGGCCTGACTAACACGGAGAAACCCCATCTTGACTAAAAACACAAAAATTAGCTGGGCATGGTGGTGCACACCTGTAATCCCAGCTGGTAGGGAGGGTGAGGCAGGAGTTTGAACCCGGGAGGCGGAGATTGCAGTGAGCCGAGATCGCGCCACTGCACTCCAGCCTGGGCAATAGGAGTGAAACTCCATCTCAAAAAAAAAAAAAAAATCAGTCAATAGAATGCATCCTATCAACAGGCTACAGAAGAAACACCATGTGGTCACATCAACCGATGCAGGGGGTATGTGATGAAGTTCAAGACCCACGCGTGGTAAACACCCAGGAAATCGGTAACGGAGGTGCCTCCTGAGTGAGGTAAGGAGCATCTGCAGACGCTCCTCCAAGGCCAGGAACAGGGCAAGGGTGTCCACCCTCCCACTGTCCCCACTGCTCTCCAACATCGGGCTGGCTGGGGCAACAGGGCAGGAAAAGGACCAGAAAGGAAGAAAGATAACACTCTGTATTTGCAAGCGGCATGACCGTTGATGCAGGAAATCTCAGATAATCTACAAAATAAATCCTGGGACTGTGAGTTCAGAAGGTGCAGGACCACAGACAGGGAGCCGGCGGTGGGCTCACGCAGGACCACAGACAGGGAGCCGGCGGTGGGCTCACGCAGGACCACAGAGAGTCAGGGAGCTAGTGGTGGGCTCGTGTAGGACCACAGACAGGGAGCCGGCGGTGGGTTCGTGCAGGACCACAGAGAGTCAGGGAGCCGGCAGTGGGCACGGGCAGGAC
>NC_045441.1:3901628-3913121 GCF_002776525.5 Piliocolobus tephrosceles | reverse complement strand
GGAGCCGGCAGTGGGCACGGGCAGGACCACAGAGAGTCAGGGAGCCGAAACTGGCCTTCCTGTGCTAACACCACCTGCGACTGCTCACCAACAAGGAAATGCTTAATTGTAAATCTAACAAAAGCCTGTATGGGACTTAAACTCTGAAAACCACAAGACACTGATGAAAGAAACTTTGAAGAATCCAAATAAATGGAGAGACACATTGCGTTAATGGACAGAATGGACAGCATAGTCAAGACATAAAGTTCCCAAAATTGAGGTTCAGGTTTAATGCAACTTCTACCATAAATTTCAGGTTTTTTTTTTTTTTTTTTCCTGTAGGTAAAGACAAGATTATTCTAAAATGTATATGGAAAAGCAAATTAACAAAGATAGCCAAAACAGTGCTGAAAAAGGATGACCAGAAAGAACTGCGTGCCTGATTTTGGGACACGGAACAACTGTGGTGCGGCATGGGCAGTGGGAGACACACAGAGGAACAGGGAGCAGTGAACCCAGCAGGTGCCCCATGTTAGCAATGTGATTTTTTCACAATTTTATTTTAGGTTCAGGGGTACCTGTGCAGGTTATACAGAAAAACCAGTGTCATGGGGGTTCATTGTATAGATTATTTCATCACCCAGGTACTGAGCCTAGTACCCATTAGTTATTTTTCGCCTTTTCTCCCTCCTCTCACCCTCCACCCTCCTTTCCCTCCTCCCACCTCCAGCCTCAAGTTCACTCCCGTGTCTGTTGTTCCTTCTTTGTGCTCATGAGTTCTCATCATTCAGCTCCCACTTATAGTGAGGACATGTGGTATCTGGTTTTCTGTTCCTGACTTACTTTGCTAAGGATAATTGTCTCCAGCTCCATCCATGCTCCCAGAAGACAAGCTCTCATTCTTTTTAATGGCTGCATAGTATTCCATGGTGTATATGTACCACCTTTTCTTTTTTTTTTTTCTTTTGAGACGGAGTCTTGCTCTGTCGCCCAGGCTGAAGTGCAGTGACGCGATGTCTGCTCACTGCAAGCTCTGCCTCCTGGGTTCACGCCATTCTTCCGCCTCAGCCTCCCAAGTAGCTGGGACTACAGGCGCCCACCACCACACCTGGCTAATTTTTTTTTTTCTGTATTTTTAGTAGAGACGGGGTTTCACCATTCACAGGATGGTCTCCATCTCCTGACCTTGTGATCCGCCCCCCTCGGCCTCCCAAAGTGCTGGGATTACAGGCATGAGCCACCGTGCCTGGCAATGTACTACATTTTCTTCATCCAATCTGCCTTTGGCGGCATTTTGGCTGGTGTCACGTCTTTGTGACTGTGAACAGCGCCAGGCTGGTGTCACATCTTTGCGACTGTGAACAGTGCCAGGCTGGTGTCGCCTCTTTGCGACTATGAACAGTGCTAGGCTGGTGTCATGTCTTTGCGACTGTGAACAGCACCAGGCTGGTGTCGCCTCTTTGTGACTGTGAACAGCGCCAGGCTGGTGTCACCTCTTTGCGACTGTGAACAGTGCTAGGCTGGTGTCATGTCTTTGCGATTGTGAACAGTGTTAGGCTGGTGTCATGTCTTTGCGATTGTAAACAGGGCTGCAGTGCACATTCGCATGCATGCGTCTTTATGGTAGAAAGATGTATGTTCCTTTGAGTGTATGTAAACCCAGTAATGGAGCAATTGGATTTCTGACAAAGTTTGTAAAGGCAATTCCATGGAGACAGAAATCTTTTCAACAAATGGTGCTGGAACAACGGGATGTCCACAGGAAAACAATAAATCTCGAACCAAAGAAGATTTACAGATGGCAAATAAGCATGGGCCAGACGCCCCACATCCTTCCACGCGAGGGAGTGCCCATGAAAACAGCAGTGAGGTACCATACACCTGTCACGATGGCCCAAATCCAGACACTGACATCACCAAATGCGGACGAGGATGTGGAGCAACAGGAACGCACTCATTGCTGTGGGAAGTGACTGCAAAATGGCACAGCCACTTTGGAAGTCAGTTGGTGGTTTCTTAAAAAGTAAGCAAAATCTTGCCACAGCATTCAGCAAATGTGCCCCTTGGTATTCACCCACATGAACTGAAAATTTAGGTTCACAAGAAAACCTGCACACAGATATTTTGAGCAGCTTTATTTGTAACTGCACAGATTGGAAGCAACCAAGATGCCCTTCCGTAGGAGAGTGGGTAACTGTAGTCCATCCAGACAGCACTAAAAAGAAAGGCTCTGTTATGCCGTGAAAAGACATGACCAAGTTTAACAACATTCTGCGAAGTGAAAGGCGCCGGCTGGAAAGGCTGTGCACTGTGGGATCCCACCTCATGACATTCTGGAACAGGTGCACCATGGAGCCAGGAAAGGGATCTGTGGTGGTCAGTCGTGGTCGGGAGGGAGGGATGAATGGGCGGCGCACAGGGCCCTCTTGGGGCAGTGAAGCTGCTGTGTGTGGTGCTGTAACAGTGGATGCACGGTGGATATTCATTTATCAAAACCCACGAAGTGTGCCACACCAAGAGGGACCCCTGTGAGCTGCAGACTTCTGGTGATCGTGATGTGGCTGTGGAGGGTCATCACTGTTGCAAATGCACTGCTCGGGATGCAGGGTGTTGATAATGAGGGAGGCCATGCATGTATTGGGGGGGTGTGTATGCAAACTCCATCATCTGCTCAGTTTTGCTGTGAACCTAATACTGCTCTTTAAAAAGAGCCTATAAAACAAAACAAAACAAAACAAAAAAAACGGCTGAGTATGGTGGCACACACCTGTATTCCCAGCTGCTTGGGAGGCTGAGGTGGGCGGATCGCTCGAGGCCAGGGGTTCAAGACCAGTCTGGGCAATAGAGTGAGACCCCCATCTCTGCAAAAAACTTTAAAAATTAGAGAAGCATGGTGGCACGCACCTGTCCTCCTAGGTACTCAGGAGGCTGAGGGGTGAGGATCGCTTGAGCCTGGGAGTTCGAGGCTAAAGTGAGCTATGATTGCACCACTGCATTCCAGCCTTCATGACAAGAGACCCTGTCTCAAAAACAAAAAACAACAAAACAACAACCTAAACCTCACAAAAAATGAACTCAAATGGATCATCTATTTAAATGTCAAATGTAAAACTACAAAACTTTGATAAGAAAATGTAGGAGAAAATCTTTGGTATCTGGGAGTCATTGAGGAATTCTTAACCATGACACCAAAAGTAGATCCTTAAAATTAAAAAGAAAAAAAATGGATAAATGAGCACCAAAATTAAACAGACAAAAGCCTTTTCTCTGCAAAACCCTCATTAAGAGGATATAAGAGATAAGCTATGGACTGGAACAAAATATTTACAAACCACATGTATACAAAAGCCTAGCATCTAGAACACATAAACAACGAGAAGGCGCAGCTCGCAGCAGGGCTGGGAGGATGAGCAACGGTAGACGTGCCGGCTGCAGCCGCGCTCCATGAGTGAGTGGCTGCTGCACGCCGGGCCTCCAGCTGATGGTGCCTCTGGGGTCAACCCGAGGCCAGAGGCTCCGCTGTATGCTGGAGACCCATGCTGGGCACCTCCCACGTTCCTTGTAGGAACAGCTGCTTCTGCAGAATGTGGAGAAGGTGCAGGCTGGAAGCTGTGTGGACGGAATTTGGGAAGAGGGAACGGAGAGAGTGCAGGAGAGGGAGGGAGGCCCCTGCATGGCAAGGTGGTGGCCACGTGCTCCAGAGAAGAGGACTTGGGCTCTGTGCTCAGGGGAAGAGGACCTGGGCTCTGCGTTCCAGGGAAGAGGACCTGGGCTGTGCCCAGGCCCTCCACAATTCCTTACTAATGTTACTGCTGTTTACAGGGGCTCTGAACAACCCCAAGTTTTACTAATACAGCCACAGAGTGTCAGACGTTACACGCTATCTCACTTATGCTAAGGCTCACTCTCATTTTATCATCTGTAACGTCAGGGTGTGCCTTATAATCAACAGGCCACAAAGAAAGTCACAAGCCACACTCACAAGAACTAGGAAGTTCATTGTAAAATACTCCTTGTCCTTGATCAGCGTGGCACACAGCATCGGACTCATTCTGCAAACACAATCACTAGAGCAGGTGCATCTCCAAGGGGAACGCCAGCCAGTCTTTCCTGCCACTCCCCACACCCCCCCCACCCTGAGAAAGCCCAAATGCAAACAGACCCAGGCCAGCTGGGCCCCTCTCCAGCTCCTGACCAGCAGCCCTGGACCCCTGGGTGGCGTGCAGCTGACCTTCCCGACCGCCACTCAGAATAACCAGGAAAGCCTGCCGACCCGCCTGAACGCAGCAGGGGAAGGGCGGCCCCGACATCTCCGTAAGACACGTGGCTGCATGGCAGGAGCCTTGGCAGTGCGCTGGGCTGCAGAGGTGAGGTGCACAACTAGGGCAGCTCCCGCCTCCACCACACACAGAGCACACATAGCCACAGAGGCACGGCCCCAGGCCAGGAGCACACAACTGCCCTCAAACGCCCTCAGCAGCCAAGCAGAGGAGGCCACATCCACTCCCGTGACTTCAAACATCAACACTAGACCAGGGTGCAACCGCGAAGCCAAGTCAGGGCCACGCACCCCCCACACCCACATCTATGCCCACCCCTGCCCCTATCACCTGAGTCTTGTACAGGGGCTGGCCGGGATCCTTGGGTACACAGCTGCAGCCTCTGGAGGGTGTTTACACCCCCAGCTACGAGTACTTATCGTGGTTCAGATCTCCCCAGGACACACACGAGCTTTCTGCCATTCTCCCTGGCAGGGCTGGCCTGTTGGCACGGGAAGTCTCTGCAGATAAGGCGGCCTGCGGTGACCTGAAAGCTCAGTGGCTTAGAGGAAGTTAACTTCCAGCACTCCCCAGCCACAGAGCACCCCTGTGGGTAGGACCCACAGAGCCTGGCATTACAGGGACCAGACAGTGACGTGCATACTCTGACCAGTGATTCTGAGGTCTTGGGCCATTTATACCATGAAGATAACGAAGCTTCTCTTAGGCAGGCTGCTAGGAGGGCCCAAAGTCCCAAACCCTGATCTTAAAAGCCAGAGTACCTCTGGGTTCAAATCCTGGCTCCACAGCCTGCAGTGTGACCTGGGGCAAGTTGCTTAAGTTTTCACAAATTTAAAATACACGGTGGCTCACGCCTGTAATCCCAGCACTTTGGGAGGCCTAGGTGGGCGGATCACTTGAGGTCAGGAGTTCGAGACCAGCCTGACTAACGTGGTGATACCCCGTCTCCACTGAAAAAAAAAAACAAAAACAAAATTAGCCGGGCTTGGTGGCACGCGCCTGTAATCCCAGCTACTCAGGAGGCCGAGGCAGGAGAATTGCTTGAACCCAGGCGGTGGAGGCTGTAGTGAGCCGAGATCGTGCCATTGCACTCCAGCCTGGGCAAAGTGAGAGAAACTCTGTCTTTCAAAAAAAAAAAAAAAAAAAAAAAATTTAGGTGACCTAGCTCATTGATTCTAAGGCATACTCTCTCATTTCACCATCTCTCACGCAAGGCTGCACCTTAAAATCAGCAGTATGTCGGAATTTAATGGGCGGATGGCCTTCTTTTTAGTGATCCATAAAGTAATGGCATAGCTAGCACTAATTGTGTCTTACGTTTGATGAAATACAGCCCAATCTACCTCAAAACGATGGTTGAGGCTTAGAACAGAACCTGACACAGAATATGCCCTCAGGTATTGGTGTTGGCTGCTTATGACTGACTTTGGCAAGTAAGAGCAGTACCTGGCACCTCTGGGCACCATAGGGCCCGGGTTGGATCCACTGCGCCGGGGACCTGGTGCCGGGCTGGGCAGCAAGTCAGTGTCACATCAGCAGGCATGGCCCTCCCGCTGGAATAGGAAGCTGACCCCAACGTCCCACTCTGACCCATGCTCAGGAAGCCGTCCTGTCCAGGAAGGTGGCTGAGATACATCCCTGAACACAGTGGGCCACAGCACCATTCAGCGGAGGGCCAGTGGCCGCTATTCTTCCTGCTGCTGTTCCACTCGGCCCACAGGTCACAGCAAGTCTACGTGGAACTGTGCAACCCACATGCTTCGATTTTCAGAAACGTTCTTAGATCCTGAACCAGAATGTGCTGCAGGGGGTACTGTTTCACCTCAAAAATTACAGCAGAATAAATGTCCTTGTTTCAACTTTTCCAATGTTTAACTTGTAACAATAGCTACAAAAGTAAGCAGGCAACAAACAATGTGTCTCTTTAAACGGCTTTCCTGTGACTGTTCCATTTACAAAGAAACTCCTAAAACCAGGAAGTAATTGGTGACTTTGGAAACAGCAAGCAAACTTTGGGGAAGAAAGAGGGGCAGGTGTACCTGGAAGGGCTAGCTTGCAGTCACTCATTTCCTTTGGAGGGCGGTGGGGCTTGCACCCTAGAGATTAGGGTATAGTCTGACTCGGCAAAATAGGCATCAGCGCCTGTAAAAAGAAACCGGACTGCCACTAAGAGAATTCTTAAAAACTCCAAGAGCCCTGGGTGTGTCCTCCCACAGGGAATCTCGGGCGCACGAGCTCGTCAAATGGCTGGTCTCAGGTTACACAACCAGCGCCGCCTCCACCGCCACCGCCCCGCGACCCCACTGGTCCAAGCGGTTCCCCCGCGGTCTGGCCCCGAGGGCGGGGCTGGGGGCGGAGCCCAGGGCGGGACCAAGGCTGGGGGCGGGCCCAGGCATCGCTGCCGCTCGGCGGCCTGGGGCGGAGCCAGAGTAGGGGGCGGGTCCGGCGGTCACGTGTGTACACAGGGCCGGGGCAGCGTGCGCGCCGTGAGCCCGGCTGGGAGCCCCGGAGCCCCGCCGCCTCCTCCAGCCCGAGCTGCCCGCCCTGCGGCGACTGCGCGGGCCGCAGCCCAGCAAGCCGGTGAGTGGGGCCCGGGAGCCTGGGTGGGGTAGATGGGGCACACCCTGGTCTCCGCCTGGGGAGCGAGTCAGCCCCGAGCTGCTGCGGCTCCCATGGCGGGCGCTGTGCTTAATGGGACTCGGGTCCTCTGGCAGCTGCCCACTGCGGGGCGCCCTGCCCTTGCGGGGAGGGGACCGCTGTCCTCCGGCCGCCCTCGGAGCTGAGCCCCGGGGGCGGGCGTTCGGTCATTAACCTGGTGATGGCAGCTGAATCTGCTGCCAGCGTAGGCGGCTCAGCGCCGCCACTGGCTCTGCCCATGTCTGACAGGGCACCACTGATCCTGCTCTCCTGGGCCATTATGGTGACTGCTTTCGGCCCCTTCTATGATTAGCGTGTTAAAGTGAGTTTTGGAACTGTGTCTACATGGAGATGTCGGATCTGCTGTCAGTTGTCTTGGACAGTTGGCAGGGCATGGGACGGCTCTTTCAAAGCTTCACTGGAAGGCAGTGCTCTCCAACTGCCAAACCACCACTATCAGCAGCAGGAAACCCACTATTAAGTTAATATTACAAACCTGGCAAGTCAGTTCTCTAAACTAGGCATCAGTCTGTGTGTCTTGATGTGACTGGTCACAGTCACTTATCTCTGCACATATGCTACGTGGTGGACCTGAGGATAACTCTGTATTTGTCATCCAGAGCAGTGGCTATCACCTTTGATCTCTTCCCTGTCTATGAAGATGTACTTGAGTCCTCCATTCCACTTTTAATAGCCAGCTCCTGTCCACACGGAACAGCACGACATCTTTTAACTTTTGCTACCTGCAGCATCTAGCGGAGGGCAGCATTCAGTAACAGGGGCAAGAGGCTTTGTTTAAAGGCCTCTGCAAACCTGTATGAGTAAAACGGCTCTGACCGTGTTCCCAGGCTCCTCACGCATCGTGGTGATGAGATATTCTATCATCCTAACTGGGGCACCATTGAGCGTGAACGGAGGCACTGTTAATAATTAGACCAGTGCACGCTCACAGTACCCATGACAGGTGCAGCTCCTTCAAGAACTACTGCAAGGCCTGGCTCCCCAACCAGAATCCCTGGTGTCTTCCTCAGTGAAGAAGGCCTCTGAAGACAAGTGACTTAAGAACATAGTTCATATGTATTGAATACTGTTATGCCTTTTCACAGAGAAGAGGTCGGGGCCAGAGCAGTGACGCTCACTGCCCGATGCTACACACATTCATGCTGACATCCATGTGTCATCCTGCCTCTCTAGCCAGCATGGACATATCCCGAGAATGGAGGACAGAAGAATGCAGACTTAGAACAGAATGTAAATATGAAAGTTGACTTGGAGTCCCTTCATAAGCCCCTAGCAGGCTGATGAAGAGAGAAGGGTAAAGGGCACGCACCTCATGTGGGTCTTAGGTTAGGATGTAAAGGCTGATTATATCTATCATACAATGAATAAATGGCACACTGCACAGACCGCTGCATGGGGAAATAGGCTTGTGTAATTTACAGTCAGAAGAGGGACACGTTGCTCACTGGGGCAGGGAGAAGAAGGGGCTCCTTGGGGAGCTGCAGCTCTCACAGCCCCTAGGATGTCATCTGGAATCCTGAAAAAACAACCGCCACCTGGCCTTTAAAGACCCAACCACAGCAAAGCCTTGCCTTTGCAGAAGGGAGTTCTCGCCCAGAGAACCTGGCTGACCGTGTCATGCACACGACGATCCCACGGTGCTGTTTTCCTTCAACAGCGTTTCCCAGTCATTCTCTCCTGCCTGCTGGCTCCTCTGCTCTCCGAGACTTTCACTAACCTGCCTGCCCAACTGGTCAGCATTAGGCTGCCCGGTTAGGCCACATCTGTCCAGGGATCTCAAAGGCTCAGAATCCCAAGACACCATGGAGGTAGCAAAGAGGAGAGGGGACCCAGTCTGGAGAGTAGAACAATAACTTTTCTCTCTAATTTGAGATCCCAAAATGAGATGCTGCCCAGGACCAGAAGTCAGTTTCTTAGACGCGTGCTGTCTACCCAGGAGCCTCCATGTGCAAACAAAACAGCCCCCTGAGCAGCAGAGGGACAGGGTGGAGTGGGGCAGGTGTCTGTGCATCCCCACAGAGCCACACCCGGGTCCCTTCCTGCAGAGGCCAAGGACTTTCCCCATTTTAATGGAAACCAGAGCAAACCTTGCAGACCACTGTTGCTACCACAGCAAGTGTGATGAGGAGAAATAACCTGCTGGTTCCTCCCTGGGAAAGAACCAAGGTAGTGATAAGATCTGTGGCTCACAGCACTTCCCTGCAGGTAAGGCCACGCCTAGTAAACCCGGGCTCGACTGGGGAGCCTGGGCAGGTGCCAAGCCTGCCCAGAGTCTGCAGTGGAGACTCTCTCTTCTTGGCCAGGTCCTTGAATTTCTGAGGAAGTCTTTTTTGTTTGTTTCTGTTTTTCCCTGGTCTGCTGTACCTGGAAAGGGAATTAGCCTCACACCAAGTTAGGGAACAAAAAGCCCAAGTCAACAAAAGAATGCTGTTCCACCTTATTCCAGGGAACTGGAGCCCACAGCTGCTGACACAGGTGCCCGGCCGGTCCACTGGCCCAGCAAGGTGCTTGGTCTCAGCCCCCAGAGCCCGTCCTGGAGCCACAAACATGCTCACTATTATCCATGGAGAAAGAGAGGCATGCTCTTTGTTTATAGCCTAAGCCAAGTCACCTGATTTACTTGCACTACTCTGCAGTTTGGAATTGTAAAAAGCAAAAGGCTACAAAAATCAAAACCACCCATCTACGTAATGAACCGTTTCTTATCACAGCCCAGGAAGGCACAGATAGGAATCAGTGTACGTAAGCTCTCCACATTGAAACCCTATGAAAACAGCAGCCTTTCCTAAGAGTCTGGCTCCCAAGAGCTGGATGTTAATTGTTGCTAAAGCCTGGGTTCATTACTACAAAAGGAAATACACATTCCAGAGTCATTTTGAAAGCATTTTGATTGTTCTAGAACATTCACCCAAGGTTGAGCGTCTCATGGTGCATGGCAGGTTCAGCCGGGAGCTGGCTGTGGCCTTCATACTCCTTTCCTGCCATCCTTCTGAGGATGCAGTGCCTGAGGCCTCGCAATTCTATTTCCACTCAAATCTAAGGCTCTAAAGCTTCGACAACTGTCCTGGGACGAGAAGAAGCGCTGAGTCCCCACCCTGCCTGCTCTCCTTTCTACTCTGTGGGGAAATCGGATCACTCACCTTGGGGAAAAGCCTTTTACGTCATTGAACACATCCCCTTCCACAGTTTTCATCCAACAGTCAGCCAGACTGCTGCAGCACACAGAAAAGCTTCCCGGCCTGCAAAGAGCTCCGGGGGAAAGACATGGATGTGTAGACAGGCTTAACCCAGCACAACTGGCAGAGGGGTGTGGAGACAGTGGTCGGGGGTGGGTTCCCAGGGGTGCTGATGCCCAAAGTAAAATGTCAAGAACGAGTCAGCGTTTGCTGAGAGAACGAGAGGAAGCGAGAAAGGGTGTTCTAGGCAAGGGATCAACATCCGCAAAAGACAGTGTGAAAAAGAGCACCCAGAGGCCGGGCGCGGTGGCTCAAGCCTGTAATCCCAGCACTTTGGGAGGCCAAGACGGGTGGATCACGAGGTCAGGAGATCGAGACCATCCTGGTCTACACGGTGAAACCCCGTCTCTACGAAAAATACAAAAAACTAGCCGGGCGAGATGGCGGGCGCCTGTAGTCCCAGCTACTCGGGAGGCTGAGGCAGGAGAATGGCGTGAACCCGGGAGGCGGAGCTTGTAGTGAGCCGAGATCGCGCCACTGCACTCCAGCCTGGGCTACAGAGCGAGACTCTGTCCCAAAAAAAAAAAAAGAAAAAGAGCACCCGGAAACTTCGCGGGGATCACCAGGTGTGGGACTTGCCGGCCCCAGCTCTGACAGGGCGCTGAGCAACAGAGAAAAGAACTTCCCGACTAACAGGGACAGCAACGTCAAATGTGATGGCTTTTGTGAAACTGATTCAGCCCCCTTGGAGCAGAGGATTCCTCTGCTGGTTTCTGTTTCTGCCAGCTCCGTGCAGTGCAGGCACTATTGTGCCCTCTCTCACACACATACAGGGACCCAGGTGCCTCTCAGGTTGCGGGGGTGGTCACCGTCCCCACACTCAGTCCCCCTCTGTCTCCAGGCCTGCTGCTTCTGAACAGGCCTGGGGCAGCCCATTTCTATTGGGAAACCCTATCGAAGTTAGCCCCGGGTTTCAGCCAAGTTCATCTCACTGCTCACAGACGTTCATTATTAATGGGCTGCTTGATAGCACTTTGCGCTCTTTTTAAATAAGACATAGGAAGAAAGATGCCAACGTCTCACTTAATATGCTCCTGACAGCTGGCCTGACGGGGTCCTGTCGCCCCTGTCCACACCCTGCCATGGTCTCCGCAGCCACACACTGGCTCCAGACATTTTCATGAGTTATGAACCAAAGAGAACCAAGACCCCTGGAGCAGATTCTCCTTCCCAATCCCAAGTTCCTTTGAAAGCGGTGAATACAGGCCAGGGAAGCGAGTGTTTATACTCCAGTTTAGTACTAGTGAAACATCGGGAAATGCATTGTGTTGATATCAAGCCCAAATCCAGAACATAAAGACCATAAAACTCTGCAAAGCCTCCGCCGTCTGACCGTG
>NC_045441.1:3890870-3901618 GCF_002776525.5 Piliocolobus tephrosceles | reverse complement strand
GCCTCCGCCGTCTGACCGTGCGCTCCCCAGGCCTCCGCCGTCTGACCGTGCGCTTCCCCGGCCTCCACCGTCTGACCGTGCGCTCCCTGTGCAAGCACCACCCACGAGGTGCATCCTGGGGGCTGCCTCCTCCATGTTCGCCGGCAGTGTGGGGTGTGACGGGGCCCATGTTGTTGTCACCCCACCCTGCCCCACGGTTCCCCTGCACACGTGTCCGTTCACAAAGATTCTGAGTAAAAGGTCACAGAACAGTTTCCTCTGCCCTTCATATTTGGGGAGGAGGCCAAAGATCTGCAGGCGTCATCATCCCAGGCCAGGGCTGGTGACAGAGAGCAAGCGCCGGCACCCTCCTATGCTTCACGTGGGTTGGTTTATTTAACCTTCCTGTCTCAATGAGGATTTTCCTAAGTCTGGGGAAACTGAGGCACAAAGCAAGGAAGTCACCTGCCTGCAAAGACACCTGTGTGCAAGCCAGGACTGGAAAAGCTTAGCCTGCAGTACACATGCTGGCTGCCCGCTCCAGAACCCAGGCCCTTAACCACTGCCTTCCCAGGAAGACGGAGGGCGAGGAGGTTTCTTACAGTGCTTCATGTCAACTCCTGCGGCTGCCCGCCACTAACCCAGGCTCCTGCAGATGGCAGGGCATTGGCTGTCCTACAAGCAGGCTTACTACGAAGCCCTGTCTAATGTTTCCTCATGTCAGGTAGGAGGAATTAGGCCAGAGGTCAAGGCAGCGTCTAGAATCAGTGGTGCTTTCTCAAAGTAGGAAAACAGTTTTAAGGACTGTTTTCGTTCAAATTTTAGGCACCACTGTACTGGGTTCTATGACAGAGAAGCCACCAAGGTCCCGTGCGAGGATCCCTGGGCGGGGATAGCTGAAGCTGTGCACCTGGGCCCTCCCGATTCCCTCCCACCAGCTGGGCCTGGCAGCAGCCAGCAGCCAGCAGCCACCCGACCCCGACAGTGAAAGAGAGCTGCCCCACACTGTTGGCCCCCAAAGCTCAGAACACACAGGCCCTCCCAGGTCTTTCTGGTGGGCCAGGCCTTGGCAGGACTCCCACAGCGGGCCCCACTCTGAACCACAAGCAGAGTCATCTGTAGTGTGAGACCTGCCATCAGCACAGGGCTGCAGGCTGGGGGTTGTGCAGGGACACAGGGGCCAGCACCACTGGGCAGCCTTTCCGTCCCCAGCCTGCCTGTGCACCCTGTGGGCAGTGACTCCTCAGGCACGTGGCCCAAAGTCACAGGTGGTCTGTCAGGGGCTCTCCAGGGAGCTGGACACACTCAGGTTTAGATCAGGAACAGAACAGATCCCCAGGGCATTTGCTCAGGCTCAGAGCAGAGCAGGGAGCCGTCCACCTGCGGCGGGTGCGTCCATGGACTTCCAAGCCAACAGGGACAGCTGCCCGGACGGGCTGCCCAAGCCAACCAAGGGTCCTGTCCCATCGGTCCCTGTGGCTTGGGAGTCTGACACTTCTTGGTTTTCCTTTCTCAAGCTGCCCTAGCTTCTCCAAGCCCTGAGCCTGGGGCTCCCAGCTCTAAGCGATGCTCTGCAAGCAGCGTCCCTGTACCCCGTGCAGGTGGATGGACACAGGACAGCCTGAAAGGAAGTGAGGCCCAGCAGCCTTCCTGGGCTTGGAATGCTGCAGCCTAGGAAGTATCTTCCCAGGAAATCGCAGTCGGAGCCCAGCACGGAGTCTTGGAAGAAAAGACCCCGCCTTCTATCCTCAGGAGCACGCGTTAGGAGTGAGCCTAGGTGACACAGAGTCACAGCTGGACCCAGGAGGGGCACTCCGGAAACAGCTACATCCACAGGCGCTCAGTGGGACCAGGAACCCAGAAGGCTTGATGTTCAGGGGGTCTCAGAGAAACTCCACCCCTGTCCTTCCCAGCCTCTTGCTTAGTTGGGCCTCACCCTAGCCTGCTGGAGATGGCAGCTGTGCCATCAGAGAGGGAAATGGGCAGATTGGCGGAGATCACCCCGCAGGCCAGCAGAGGCCTCCGTGAGTACACGGCCCCACAGATGGCTGCTCACGGGGCCCAGAGGCCACCCCTGCGCCGCAGAGGGCACCAGCACACCCGGACTTCCCCGAGGCTTCATACAGCTCCCAGGCCCCACCAGCAGCGTGTGGGCAGAGGCCCAGGCCCCTTCCCGTCACTCAGAGAAGCTGCTGCCCCCAGAACACAGGGCGCCAGCCTCCCATCAACACTGGGTCCCGACCTCGGTCTACTCAGGATTCCTGTGTGGAAATGTCACTTCTGCCCCAGCCCTCTGGGGTACACCTGGCGTCCAGCTCTGCCCCCCATTCTGCTTAAGCAGGTGCTGGGAGACCCTGAGCCGGGGAGGCCGAGGTTCTGAGCTCGTGAGGGGTGCAGCAGTTTCCCGCACAGCGTGGGGAGCACATTTGCTCATGTCTCCCAGGCGGGCTGTACACTCTGAGGCCAGCCCTGGGCTCTGACACCCTCCCACTTTCACTGGGCCTTCTAAGCCCTCCTCTCCTGTCCACTGCTAGCCCATGGCCCGGGCCCGGCCTTGAAGCTGTAAAGACCTCTCACCCCATCCAAACGAGACTGGTCAGGTATCTCCCGCATGTCAGCCACCACTGGATTGGGAAGGAGGGGTGGTAGGTGCAAGGCTGGCCCTTTTTATGAGAGTAACTTAAAAAACAAAAACAGGTCAGGCACAGGGGCTCACACCTGTAATTCTAGCACTTTGGGAGACTGAGGCAGGAGGGTCACTTGAACCCAGGAGTTTGAGACCAGTCTGGGCAACACAGTGAGATCCTGTCTCAAAAAATGTTAAATGAAAACATTAGCCAGCTGTAGTGGCACATGCCTGTAGTCCCAGGTACTTGGGAGGCTGAGATGTGAGTATCGCTTGAGCCCAGGAGGCAGAGGGTGCAGTGAGCTAGGACTGTACCACTGCCCTCCAGCCTGGGTGACTGAGGGAGATCCTGGCTCCAAACAAAAAAATAAAAACAGAAGGAAGGGGTAGATGAATCCCATTTGTGTCATTAATCAATTCTCTTATAGAGAAAATAAAACGATTGAAACTGGGCCATCTTGGACAGCTGAGGCCCAGGCAGGGCCAGCTCCTTCCACCTTCCCAGCCAAAATGCTGCCTGCAGCCCCTCCCCTCCTGGCTCGAGATGCTGTCACTGTCCCTAAGAGACCCTGAGGCCTGCTCCAGGCTGAGTGGGTGAGGAGCCTCTCAGCAAGCGCCTGCAAGCGCCTGCATCGAGGCGTGCCCTCCTGAGAGGTGAGGCTGACCTGCAGCGTCCAGCTCGGCTGGAAATATTCGCCTGAGAAGGGCCCAGTCCTGGATGCCTCCCGGGGGGAGGCCTTGGGGTGCTTGTGCTGGTACCGACATGGGCCTGGGGAGGGACCTGCATGTGGGTGGCAAGTACTGAGTCATGGGGGAGGGTGTCGGGGGAGATGCTGGTGGTAACAGTGGGACGTAGGAAGTGAAACCAGCAGCGTGACTTTGGAGGTGCTGGGGGCGCAGGGCCTGGCGGAGGGGGTAGGGGAGCCAGGAAGGAGCAGTTGCCAGGGACGGCCTGGCCTGGGAGGGTGGTCAGGAGCTGGGGAAGAAGCCGGTGGTCTCTCGATGCAAAGGTGGGGCTGGCCTGGAGGAGAGGCCCACAGGGTCCCTGCTGGCTGAGGGTGCAGTGGTGGGCCCCGGAAGCTGAATATCAACCCTGCCACTGGGCAGGCAGCGCTCAGAGCGAAATGGGTGACTGGAGGGCACGTGCCAGCTCTGCTCCTCGAGCCTGGCCCAGGAGGGGCCTGCAGCACGGGGGTGGGGGGCAGGCAGCCCTTCTCTGTTGTCTCCCCTGCCTTCTGAGGAGGGAGCCTCTGGAATCTTTCATCGCCACTGCAACAAACTCAGGCTTTCATGTAGGAAAAGAGCCCACTTCTGACAAGGCTCATCTGGGCTCTGACCCCCAGCCTCTAAGTCTCCCACCACCTGGCTCCCCGTTCCCCTTTCCCTTGAAGGAAGTCGGCAGAGCGCGTGGCTGACGGGAAAGACGCCACAGCGGACCTGCCCGGCGGGGGGAGAGGCCAGGCCATTGTTCTCCAGTTCCAGGATGCCCCGCTTCCCCAAACAGCCTGGCAGCCGGGAACAGGAAGTCTCTGGGCACAGAGGCAAGCGGGGGACCACAGACAGGCAAGGAGTCGAAGGCTCCACCCACCTGGGCCAGTCCAGGCTCCCACAGAACCCCTCTGCGGCCAGGCAGGCACGTGGGGCCCGGGCCATCACCCTCACTCGGACGCAGGTGTGGCGATGGCAGGGGAGGGGTGTCTACGGCAGCGCCCAGAACCTTGGGCAGGAAAGGACCCTGGCTAATGTGCCTGGAACAGCTCAGTGACAGGGAGCTGGGCTGGCTGTGAGGGTCGGGCACGCGTCACGAGTCTTCTGTGACCAGGAGAGGCGGGAACACTGGCTCATGCGACTCGCCGGGTCCTGGCATGCTCTGGTCATGTGGGTGCCACCTGCGGCTCCCAGCCTTCAAAATGTACACCTTGCTGGGCATGGTGGCTCACATCTGTAATCCCAGCACTTTGGGAGGCCGAGGCGGGCAGATCACCTGAGGATGGGAGTTTGAGACCAGCCTGGCCAACATGGAGAAACCTTGTCTCTACTAAAAATATAAAATTAGCTGGGCGTGGTGGCGCATGCCTGTAATCCCAGCTACTCGGGAGGCGGAGGCAGGAGAATCGATTGAACCTGGGAGGCGGAAGTTGCAGTGAGCCGAGATCGCACCACTGTACTCCAGCCTGGGCAACAGAGCAAGACTCTATCTCAAAAACAAACAAACAAAAAAACCATACACCTCATGCTCACTCCTCCGGGAGCCATGGCTGACAGCCCGCAGGCAGGATACTCTCAAACCAGCTCCTGGAGAAAACTCCCAGGGACCCCTGTTCCTACCCTGAGCCCCGCCAGAGAGAAGGTGGGCCATGGAGGCTTGTCCACCCAGGTGTGGCCAAGAAGAGGGTTTCCTCACACTCTGCTGACCTGCTTTCCTTCCATGCCTCTCAGCCCAGCTCCTGACACAGGTGGAAACCTGACCTCCTTGGCTTTAGAATGTCCCCCAGAGGCCACAGAGCAACCCGCCCCCAGCCGCCTTCCCTCTCAAGATCTCCAGGTAATGCCTGGTAAAAGGAGGACTCCAGGGAGAATGCTGGGGCAAACATGCAAAGCGCATCACCTTCCAACCGATGGAGAGTGAAGGAAAAGAGGTACCGTTCGGCTTGTAACCTTCACTGGAAACAGAAACCATCCTCATCATTGATACCTGGTGAACTGCACAGAGAACAACCTGCAGCTTTGGAAGCTTATAAATCCTTCAGTATTTGTCAGCTACTGGTAAACAAAAATGCACACGAGAGGACTTTCCACCCGAACCCCACCTGGAGGCCAGCATTCCCAGGTCCCGGATGGTGTGACAGCACGCACTCGAGGGCCGGCTCAGACACGGCGAGTGGGACGCACGTGAGCACAGGGAGGAAATGCCAGCAGATCCTGCTTCACGTGACCACCTCCCAAGAATCGAGCCATTCTTAGCCTCACAGACGCTGGCCGCCTCCCTCTGGCTCGGCCTCACGGCGGGGCAGGCATTAGCAGTCCAGGCAGCTTCTCTCTGACTCCCCGCAAGGAGGGGTGCGGTGGGCAACAGGCTGGCCCCGCACAGTTCCACCTGCAGGAGAGCCCAGCAGAGCAGCCCTTGCAGGAGGCTCTGTGTGTGGGGCCGGCTCAGCTTTTCTCCGGCCATGCCCACGTCCATTCTGTGCACGGAGACACCAGACGCACGTGCTCCCCTCTGCTTCCGACCCCAGCCTGCCCTCGGCCTCCGCTGTGCCTCCAAGCACTCCTGTGTCCTGTGGGCTGAGTGAGCACAGCCAGGCCTTCGCTCCACAGTAGACCCTTCTATTGATTTCTTCACAGAAAAAAGGGCTCATAGCCAACATCTAAAGCACACTGAACACCAGGAGCGGCTGCATGGACCTGGACACGTGTCTGCCTGACCTGCCCCTGGGCTCTTGGTAGGACGCCCTGCAGCAATGCAGACAGGGGCCTGCAGGGAGAGGCCACATCCCCAGGAGCCAGGCTATCAGAAAGGTGGGGCAAGAGGCCAGCTGTGCTCGCTTTGCAGTGCGGTCCCGTCCAAGCACGGCCCCTCATTTCTGGAACCCGGCTGTAAACAGCAGGAGGGAGGGGCGGCGGCGCCTGCCAAGGGAGGCAGAGGCCCTGCGGGGAACTTACCAGAGGAAAACAAGTGCTCGCATCCTGGGGCCCTCACACGCACGCGCAGGAGGCCAGGCGTGCTGCTGATAAGAGCCTGCAGGTTTGCAGAGAAGTGCAGCACGCAGGTCCTCACCAGAGTTCTGGTGGCCACCTCTGTCCCGCTATGCTGCTCACTGACAGTGTCCAGGGCCCACAGCACCAAGAGGCTCGGGCCACAAAGTAAAGGTGAGAGCCTGTGGTGCCCGCAGGCGGAAGAGGGTACACGGGGGGCTCTGTGCAGTGCAGGCAGGAGAGGGGACATGGACTCTGTGCAGCGCAGGTGGGAGAGGGGACGTGGGAGGCTCTGTATAGTGCAGGCAGGAGAGGGGACACAGGGGGCTCTGTGTAGCGCAGGTGGGAGAGGGGACGCGGGGGGCTCTGTACAGTGCCACCAGCAGGCATCTCTAGGGAATGAAGGGGTGCAAAGACAGAGCACACTGAGGGGTCCCGGCCCTTGGCAAGCTCTGTGAGGCAAAGGCGGCTGGCCAGGGGTGCCCTCCTGTCAGTGGCTGGAGGCAGCACACAGGGCACACAGCGAGACAGCCCTCCCGCTCCGATCTTCTAACCACAGACCCTGGACAGATCCGGGGGCCCTGGGCGCCCCGTGAGGCCAGGCCAGGCTGTTGACTGACACCCAGTCGCAGTGGCCGGTGTTTCCTGGGGACTCAAGTGGAGTCTGCGGGGTGATGTCCTCAAAATGCGCTGCCACTCTGTGACAGCCAAAGCCATGCAGCCTCGCAGGCAGGAGCTGGGGTGTGAGGGACCACAATCCCGAAGAACCCCATCCTCTGGACCCTGGCACAGCAGGAGGGGAGAAGCCCGCAGAAGCCCGGACGCCTCCCCCCTCAATGGCCCCCACTACTGTGCTTGGAGCAGGTGCATCCTGTCTGGAGCTTGTGCTGGCCCGGCGAGTAGAGCCCAGAGCCCACCCCCAACTACCAACATCCCCCAGATTGCCGCCTGCCCGGCCGAGGAGGTTCTAGTCAAGATGTATTAGTGAGGGGCTGGACAAGGTGAGCATGTGAGAAGCAGGGGCTGGGGGCCCAGCACCTGGGGGTGCTGTGGCAGCACCGTGGCTGGGCACACCCGGCGATGGCCTAGCTCTGCATGCCTGTCACCACCTGACCCTCACTGCGGCTGCTGGGCGGCATTCACTAGGATTGCACAATTACCTACACCTCCCGTCCTGCCCGCCAGCCTCTGGATGGGAATTCCCACATCCACTCACCCGCCCATCTGCCAGCTGCCTGCATGCTTAGCCCCAGGGCCACGTTGCCTGCTGTGGGGCGCACGCTGCTACTGGCACTGGGGGCCTTGGGCCCTGGCCCCTCTGCCCTCTCCTCCTCCCGAGCCTCCTCTTCCCACCCTGCTGTGGCCCCGTGTGTGGTGTGGGTCTTGCAGTGGCAGGACTCTGGTGGCGGTTGAGGACCCACTCCCATAGCCAGCCTCTGCGCTGCTCCCGCCTCTGGGTATAGGAACGATGCCGTCTGCTCGTTAGCCTGAGATGCTTTCTACTCCACTCTGAGAGCAGGAGGTCAGCCAGGGCCAAATGACATGCTGGACATCAGGCTTCCCGAGATAGCTGCAGGTCCCGAGGAATGCCTGTGCTTTGGTGGGGGTAGAATTCTTACTCTAGGATGGCCCCAGCCACTAGGTTCTCGTTCAGTGACGTCAAGACCGGCTATATCCCCATGTCCCCAGAGCCTCCTGTGGGCTGTGACCCACAGGTCACCCTCCCTGGAGCCCAGGCTCTGCAAGGACTCCAAGGTGCCGGGTCCTGGGCTGCTGGGAGGGAGGGAGGTGCAGGGCTGACCATCCACATTGCCTGTCCCTCCTGGCACTGGCAGGATCCGAACACCACAGGCACCTAGTAAACTTCAGGAAATATAGCACGGGGCCCGTCCAACCAAGTCAGGATGACCAGCCAGGCCTTGCAGCAGCCCACAAACAGTGGGCTCTGAGCATGTGGGGCACGCCAGGCTCCCTGTCTGGTACCCAGCCCCAGCTGCTGAAATGAGTGCAGCCACATCAGCCCCCGGTCAGGACCTGATGCGGCCATTTTTCAATGCTCAACTTCATTTTCCCAGAAATGCGCCCAAGGCAGCCTCACTCTGTGGTCTCCAGCTATTCCTGCGCCACGAGAAGGCGCCCCTATACCTGCAGCACTTCTGAGCCAGGGTCCTGGGAGGGGACACGAGCTGACCACCTGTTCCTTCTTTCTGCAGGGTTGCGAGCCTCGCCGACTGACATGTGGGGCTGCGGCTGGTTCAACGGCACAGGGCTGGTGGAGGAGCTGCCTGCCTGCCAGGACCTGCAGCTGGGGCTGTCACTGCTGTCGCTGCTGGGCCTGGTGGTGGGCGTGCCAGTGGGCCTGTGCTACAACGCTCTGCTGGTGCTGGCCAACCTACACAGCAAGGCCAGCATGACCATGCCAGATGTGTACTTTGTCAACATGGCAGTGGCGGGCCTGGTGCTCAGCGCCCTGGCCCCTGTGCACCTGCTCGGGCCCCCGAGCTCCCAGTGGGCATTGTGGAGCGCGGGTGGCGAGGTCCACGTGGCACTGCAGATCCCCTTCAACGTGTCCTCACTGGTGGCCATGTACTCCACCGCCCTGCTGAGCCTCGACCACTACATCGAGCGTGCACTGCCGCGGACCTACATGGCCAGCGTGTACAACACGCGGCACGTGTGCGGCTTCGTGTGGGGCGGTGCACTGCTGACCAGCTTTTCCTCGCTGCTCTTCTACATCTGCAGTCACGTGTCCACCCGCGCGCTGGAGTGTGCCAAGATGCAGAACGCAGAAGCCGCCGACGCCACGCTGGTGTTCATCGGTTATGTGGTGCCTGCACTGGCTGCCCTCTACGCGCTGGTGCTACTCTCCCGCGTCCGCAGGGAGGACACACCCCTGGACCGGGACACGGGCCGACTGGAGCCCTCGGCACACAGGCTGCTGGTGGCCACCGTGTGCACGCAGTTTGGGCTCTGGACGCCACACTATCTGGTCCTGCTGGGGCACACGGTCCTCGTCTCGCGAGGGCAGCCCGTGGACGCACACTACCTGGGGCTGCTGCACTTTGTGAAGGACTTGTCTAAACTCCTAGCCTTCTCCAGCAGCTTCGTGACACCGCTTCTCTACCGCTACATGAACCAGAGTTTCCCCGGCAAGCTCCGGCGGCTGATGAAGAAGCTGCCCTGTGGGGACCGGCACTGCTCCCCAGACCACATGGGGGTGCAGCAGGTGCTGGCCTAGGCGGCCCAGCCTTCCCAGAGAGAACGTGACTGTGGTGGACGCAGAGCAGTTAGTTACCCTGAATGCCTCCGCGTCCTTCCAGAAGGAGATGAGCTGCTGGAAGAGAAGTAGGAGGGGTGTTTTTCTTGAAGTTTTCTTTTTCCCACAAATGCCACTCTTGGGCCAAGGCCATGGTCCCAGTGGCTGGCATCTGGCGTGAGCTTCCCCGAGGCCTGTGCGTCTCCTGAACACACAGCTCAAGGTCCACATCCGCAAAAGCCTCCTTGCCTTCAGCTTTCTCAGCATTCAGTTTGTCAATGAAGTGATGGACGCCTAGAGCCAGTGTATATACTTTGTGGTTAAAATACTTGATTCCCCCTTGTTTGTTTTATAAAAACAGATGTTTTCTAGAAAAATGACAAGTATTAAAATGAAGGAAACCCTATGAAGGAATGGCAACAGCCGGGGTGGCTGGGCCCTGGCAGAGGGCGGCGGCTGCTGGCCGGGCCTGCTGGGTGTGCCGCGGTCACCATAGGGTTCTGAGAACATTTCACAGAAGTGCCTGAGACACGGAGACAGGGCTGGTGTTAAATGGAGTTACTTAGTAGCAGTGACGCGCTCTCAGTCACCAAATGTCCCTGACACCCTCCCCAGCCCCCAGAGATAACATCAGCTGAGGCTTTTTTCAGTATGAACCTGTTCTAAATCAACTCCTCAAAGTGTGCACAAAACTAAAGAATATAAATAAACAAAAGAAAGGAAGGTGTGTTAGGATTTCTGACTGAATACCAGAGCTGAAGGGCCTCCCGAGGGGACAGAAGGCTGGAGGCTGTGTCACATGGGGTCTGGCAAGAGGGTCAGGGTGGAATCTGAGGCCAGCTCCCAAGGCACCTGGGACCAGCATCCGCCTCTCCTCGGCCCTGGCAGCCTCAGGTGGGGCCCGGACCGGCCTGTTCCACTTGGGCCCACAGGTCTGTAGTGATGGGTCCATTCATAGTGAGGCGGGTCTTAGTGAGGTGGGTCCATCTGTAGTGGGGCAGGTCTTAGTGAGGCGGATCCGTAGTGAGGCGGGTCCGTAGTGAGGTGGGTCCATGTGAGGCAGGTCTTAGTGAGGCGGGTCCATAGTGAGGCGGGTCCGTGGTGAGGCGGGTCCGTGGTGAGGCGGATCCGTGGTGAGGCGGATCCGTGGTGGGGCGGGTCCGTGGTGAGGCGGATCTGCAGTGGGGCGGG
>NC_045441.1:3890611-3890770 GCF_002776525.5 Piliocolobus tephrosceles | reverse complement strand
GAGGCGGGTCTTAGTGAGGGGGGTCCATAGTGGGGCGGGTCCGTAGTGAGGCGGGTTCGTGGTGGGGCAGGTATTAGTGAGGCGGGTCTGTAGTGGGGCAGGCCTTAGCGAGGCGGATCTGTAGTGGGGCAGGCGTTAGTGAGGCTGGTCTGTAGTGGG
>NC_045441.1:3881653-3890601 GCF_002776525.5 Piliocolobus tephrosceles | reverse complement strand
GCGGATCTGTAGTGGGGCAGGCGTTAGTGAGGCTGGTCTGTAGTGGGGCAGGTGTTAGTGAGGAGGGTCTGTAGTGGGGCAGGCGTTAGTGAGGCGGGTCTGTAGTGGGGCGGGTTCGTGGTGGGGCGGGTATTATTGAGGTGGGTTTGTAGTGGGGCGGGTCTGTAGTGGGGCAGGCATTAGTGAGGCGGGTCTGTAGTGAGGTGGGTCCATCTGTAGTGGGGCAGGCCTTAGTGAGGCTGGTCTGTAGTGGGGCAGGCCTTAGTGAGGCGGGTCTGTAGTGGGGCGGGTATTAGTGAGGTGGGTCTGTAGTGGGGCGGGTCTGTAGTAGGGCAGGCGTTAGAGGGGCAGGTCTGTAGGGAGGGGCAATTGATCCTCGTCAGCCTCGCTCTGGACCTTCCACCCACTGGGATTTTGTAAAACGTCTACTTTAAAATATGTCCGTGAGAAAAGCCCCCATTCCTCCACACCATCTGTTCGCCTCTCCCCGATTTTCTGGGATTAAAGTATAGGCCTGCAATCCCCTATCCCCAATTCTAAAGCCCAGAAAGCTCTGAAAACAGGAAGATGTTCCCGCAAGTTTGCAGCAAATTCACTGGGCGGTGATCCCTGACCTGAAGGGCTGTGAGGGCTCCGTGTCCATGCAGACCCCACCCCTTCTGAAGACGTGGGTGGCACACTTCCACCACATAGCCTGAATGCGCTGGAATTCTGAGTACGCCCGGCCTCAGGGACAGTGGGGGTGGCGTTGGGGGAGCGGCACCTTGCAGCCATCGACGTGGGGACGTCACGCTGTGGTCCCAGTCTCCTGGGAATTCAGTCACGAGGTCACTGGCATTATTCATCGCGTGCTGCGAGCAGGTCAGAGTCGGCCTCCTGAGAACGCGGCTCTGGATGGCTCCTGCCGGGAGCTCAGACCCACTGGACGCCCCGCTCCTAAGCTCTGGGATTAGGGAACAGTTTTCTGAGCTGTTTGTCAGTGTTTTGTTTTCAGGTACACCAGGATCTCATGTGAACCTTTAAAGCTGCAGGCCTGACCTCCCTCCCACTCCCTCTGGAACCAGAGCTGGTTGAAGGGCCACGTCTCTGATGGTCCTGGGCTTCCCATCTCCATACCTGGGTGGAAACCCTGGCATCTGATGAGGAAATGATCACACAACCCCACAGAACCCTGCCCGGCGGCTGGTGCTGTCACCCCAACCCTCCTCCCCCTGCAGCCCAGCTCTGCAGGGTGGGGTATCCATGCTTGAACCAGGAGACCCTCTTGCTGGCCGATACTTTCCAGCCCCCTTGGCTCTAGGCTGAGCTCCTGGGAAAGGGGCAGACCCCACACACAGGTGAGGGCGGCACTGGGCTACCTCTGTCTGGGAATTACCCCATCCAACTGTCCTCTCCAAAGGCAGGAGGGGCCTCAAATCACTATTTCAATTTCTCAGTGGCTTTGGGTGCAAACTGGCTCATTTCTGTGGGTCTGCTGGTGGGACTGGCCTGCATTCAATACCCCTCACCCCACCCTGCTGGGTGGCCCTTGGAGGGCCCCGGGGACACCCTGCTGCCTGGTCAGCTGTTTCTGGTGGGCCCCACGCAAGGCAGGCATGTGCCTCCAGCGCAGACCCTCACCTGCTACCTAAGACCCTTCACTGTGCACCATGGCCTCCCCCAACCCCCTGCCCAGCAAGTCCCCTCCTCATCCCCAGGCCCCCGCCGGCCTCTGCGGCCCAAGACCATCCACTATGCACTGAGGCCTCCGTCCTCATTCCCAGGTCCCCGCCAGTCTCTGTGGCTGCTTCCCAGAAGCTGTGTCGCTGACTTTTCCTGAGACACCTGCTCATCTGTATTCTGTGTTGCCTTCACCTGGGAAGATTCGGCACCTCCTGAGCCTCCTGCTGCCCCTGAGCGATTCTCAAAGTCTTCACCTCATCACACACAGAACATGAGAACTTGAGTCACTCGGGGGAGAAAAAGGAGCTACTTGTAAAAAGTCAAGGTTGTCGTCTGCCCAACTCCCCAGTTATTCCAGGCAGCCGTCTCCCCAGCTCTCCAGTTCTTCCAGGCAGCCATCTCCCCAACTCCCCAGTTCTTCCAGGCAGCCGTCTCCCCAACTTCCTAATTCTTCCAGGCATCTGTCTGCCCAACTCCTCAATTCCTCCCCAGTTTGCGAGACACCTCTCGCCAACTACTATAGTTCAAAAATCTATACTATAGATTTGACTAGTATAGTTCAAAAATCATTCATCTTATTTTTGTTTATCCGCAAAAAAGCCTTGCCCTGTTTCCTTAAATAAGATATCAGAAAGGGAGTTTAGTTGTGGATTCACTTCATTAAAGTTGTAAGACTTATTGTAAGAAGCTGGATCTATTGTGAGTTGTGGCAGAGAGATCGGGAAATCTACACACGTCTTCTTTCATACACAGCACGCAACAGAGGGAAAGCAGGAATAGTAATCCTAACAAAAAGTACCATAAAATTGGTTATTTCCCCTCGAATTGTATGTCATAATACTTAATACTAACCCTATCCCTACCCCTACCCCTGACCCCCAACTCTAACCATCCTAAACCTCACCCTAAACACCCTATCCCTAACCTCCTAACCACCGTAACCCCGAACACCCTCATCTGAACCCTAACCCTTAAAGAATCGCTGTGGGCCTGCCTGGCTTTCCCGAGCCTGAGCATGTGAGCGAACCTGACCCGCCCCCTCCATTCTCTCTGGGCTCCTCCAGCCTGTGTCTGCTGGCATCGCTCACAGACCCAAGCCCCATCCTGTTCAGCCACCTTGACTTGCTGGGGGACCACAAGATGAACACAGCTCTGATGCTGCCAGCTGAGCCCGGCCACATCTGGGGCTTCCACACAATGCTTTCCTCAAACAGCAAAGCTTTGGCTGCAGATGGGAGGCATCCTGAAGCTGGGACAAGGACTGGGCAGGGACTGGCGGCCGGTCTGGCAACGTAAGCAAGCCCCTGGCTTTCCCTCTGCTCACTGCCTTGGCTCTCTTCCTCACTCTGTGACTGATCGCGTGCTCCTGAGAAACGGGCTTCCTGTGCTGCTCCTGGGGTGTGCGCGTCATTTTCCCGTGTCCCATGTCCTGTGGGTTCTGGCCACCACAATTCATTTGTCCGCTCTGCTGCTGACAAACATGGGGACTGTTTCCAACTTCAGGCAGCCGTGCACGGCGCGGTGCTGTTTTCCTGTGTCTCCCAGCACCCACCACAGGCCCCTGCGTGGGGCACTCCTCAAGCAGACACAGCCTCAGCTGTGCACACTCACCAAGTTGCTTCTCCCGGCCGCCACCCCGTGGCTTCACGTCCTCACCTGCCCTTGGTGCAATGTGTCTCTGGTATTTTATGCCAAGCCAGGGAAGGATTAAGGCATTTCCCGTCTTAACGAGGTCTTGGCCTCTCTCAACGAAGCGTCTCTTTAGGGATTCTGCCCACGTTTCTAAGTGATGGAAGGTCCTTGCTGGTTTGATCTGAACGTGGGCCCTTGCCATGGCTCCTTAACCTAACTGTACCCCTGTACCCGTGCCGTTCCCTTTCCACAGAAGGGCGAGCTCTACCACACCACAGAGAAGTCACAGCTCCGCAAGTCCCCGCCTGGAAGACGGAAGATGCCTCAGAAAACAGCCTGCTCTTCCCTCTGGAGAGGCGGGGGCAGGGGAGTACTGGCCACACTCAAAACTGGCAGCATCTGAGGGGAGGGAGTCACTTCAACATCTCCAACCTTAGACAGATGTGTGTGCCTCAGGCAGGACGCACACACACACACACACACGAGTGCAGGCGTGCACACATATGCAAGCGCGCACGCGCGCACACACACACACACACACACACACACACGTCTGTCTCCTCCCCAGGAACACCGTGACCGGAAGAGGCTTCACATGTGTCGGCTGCAGGGTGAGAGATCCGACACAGTGCCAGGGCCGCCCGAGCCCTCCGACGGCTCTGTGGCAGCAAGGAAGGGCTGTGGGAACCCCCTGCGGACAAGGTGTCACCTTTTATTTCCGGAAGCAGCAGCAGGTACCAGCCCTGAACACCGTGCCCACTCCAGCCTCATGTTCAGGCGTAGCTGCATTCGTGGCCTGACCTGGAGATGGACTGGAGATACTGCTGCCCCTCTGCTCACCCCTCCCGCCAGCACTTGGCTCTGCACGCACCGGGTGGCCTCAGGCTCCCTCTGCCCACCCCTCCCACCAGGGCCTGGCTCTGCACGCACCAAGGGGCCTCAGGCTCCCTCTGCCCACTGTCAGGGCCTGGCTCTGCACACAATGGGTGGCCTCAGGCTCCCGGCAGCTCCTGCTTGCTCCCCACCTCCCCCCACCCCAAACCCCGCCATGAAAATCACGTGGATAACTCCTGGAAAGCGCTGAGCAGAGACCAGGCACCTGGAGGGGCTCAATCCACGTGAGCTAGGGTAGGATTCTCAGGGGGACCCCCTCATGGCTGGATGCTGAAGAGGCTTTTGTGAGCTGAGGTGGCAGGCATGCCAGGCTCCATGGCAGGGACCCCCCGTGCCCTAGCACCTGCTGCACACATGTGCATATGTGTGCAACAAGCACACACACATACATACATATGCAAGCACATACACATATGCACAAACATGCAAACATGTACACACACGCATACATATGCAAGCATGCACACACATATGCATATGCAAGCACACATATGCATACATACGCAAGCACACACATACACACATACGCAAGCACACACATATGCAAACACACATGCAAGCATGCACACATATGCACACATGCAAACACACACATGCATATGCAAGCACACATATGCATACATATGCAAGCACACACACATACACACATGCAAGCACGCACACACACATATGCAAGCACACACATATGCAAACATGCACACACATGCATACGCATGCAAGCATGCACACACACCTATGCATACATACACAAGCACACACATATGCATACATATGTAAACACACATATGAACACATATGCAAGCATGCACACACATATGCACACATATGCAAGTACACACACACATGCATACTTATGCAAGCACGCACACACATACGTATACGTATGCAAGCAAACACACACACACATGCATACATATGCAAGCAGGCACGCACACACACCAGACGCTGCTGAAGGGATGCATGTGGCCTGAGTGCCTTCCCAGCCCTAATGGGCTGTGACTAGAAGACGGGGAGACCAGGCCCTCAGCAGCCATGGAACAGGCCCGGAAAGACGCACAACGGCTTCACTCTGGAAGCAGATGGTGGCTCTGGAGGGAGACAAGGCTTATCTCGCTCCAGGGACTCCAAGGGGATGCTGCGCAGGGAGGCTGCCCCAGCAGGAGACATGGAGAGGGAGGGTGGAAGGAACAGCAGTGGGGAGCAGGGGCAGACCCTGAGCTTCCCGCAGCGCCTAAACACAACACCCTGACTCCCGCGAGGAAGGGAGGGAATCCTGAGCTGACCTCACACAGGAGAACCGAAGCTCAAAGCTCAAGTGTCACCCTGAAAGGCACCGGCAGGCAAAGGCTGCGTCCCCAGAGCCAGCCCTGCGCCCACCCAAACTAGCGTGGTGCAGGGACTCCTCCCTCGGCCTAGTTGCCTGGCCCCAGACTGTCGGGTGTGGGGCCAACAGGGACCCTGGGGAACGCCCCATGGACACGAGGGAGACTGAAGCCCAGAGGGTCCCACAGCAGTGAGCAGCCTCTGCTGCCAGGCTCCAGGGCACCAGAAGCCCTAGCCCACCCCACACTCAGGGCACACGGAAGGCCCTGGGAGGGCAAGCGAGCAGCATCCGATTCTTTTCTGCAGCACATTCGAGCTGTGCCACACACACTTAAGGCTTCTAAAGAGAAGACAGCATCCCCCGTTGTCCAACCCTATTCATCACAGGATGCTTTCTGCAGAGCCCCTTGGGGCATGAAGGTTCTTCCCATCACCAGTCTGAGAAACCACAAGGCCCTGGGCAGGAGGAACCACAGCCCCATCCTGTTCTAGGGACCACGGCACCCCTTGGGGCCACTCTCCAGACCCGGGGTTGGACGGGCTGGCTTTCTGCCCAGCTCCAGCCAACTGGCATACACTAAGTGTGCAACTGAGGTGGTGGGAGGAGGGTAAAACGTACCCCACTTGGCAGCCCCTTCCAAAATTAAACACAGTTAATATCTGTCCCCGCTGTCCCAATTCCAGACATTTACCCAAGAAAATGAGAACAGAAGTCCACACAAGCACTTGTATACAAATGTTCACGGCAGCTTTGCTCATAAGAGCCCAACACTGGAAACGACCCAACTGCCCATCAGCAGGTGGACAGAGAAACAGACGTACGCTGTGCATGGAAGGAATGCTGCTCATCAGCGAAATGGACCGACCGGGGACAGGCGTGGCAACAGGGTGAACCTCAGAAACATGGAGCTGCGTGGTCGCAGCTAGACTCCACCACGTGCAAACTACTGGAGCCTCCTCAGTGGCTCTGGAGCAGGGAACCCACCTCAGCAGCCACACAGTGGTGACAAGGGCCGGGTCTGGGAGGGCGTGGACCGCGGAGAGGCAAGGGGACTTTCGGAGGGACAGAGGCGGTCTCCCTTGCCAGGGGCCCTGGCGGCACAGCTCGGCTGCACCTGTCAACACTCCAGGGTGGACACAGGAGATCTGTGCGCTTCCCCAGTGAGGATCACGGCTCAGCATCTCATGGGGAAAGGGGCAGGGATATTTAAAACACCCAGGAAGAGGCTCTTTTCAGGACATGCAGTAAGGAGTAAGGTTTCAGGTGTGGGCGCTTTTTCAGGACATGCAGTAGCATTTCAGGTGCGGGTGCTTTCAACACGCCGCGATCCAAACGCAGCTCCAGGGCCAGACGCGGTTTCCGCCTCAAGGGCAGGCTCGGTTCTGGAGCTCCCTCCAGTGGCCGTCGGGGCGCCGGCACTTTCAGGGCCCCACCAGGAGAGCAGGGGCCCCGCCGAGGAGCCAGAGCGCGGGGACCAGAGGGAGCCCTGCGCAGCCCGGCACGGATGCCTCTCAACAGGTGGGATGAGGCCGACACGATTCGGTGAGTTCCCGCCACCGCTTTCGCCGGCAGCCAGCGGCTGGAGGACAAGGAGAATGCGCCGGTTCCCTTCCTGAACAAGCCCCAGGGCGCTGTGGGGTCCCGGCCCAGAAAGCCCAACCCTGCCCCACAATTTCCCCAGGCCCACAGAAGGGGACGGCATGGGGAAGACGTCTGTGATCACACACGCAGCAACGGTGCGGCCGCAGGTGTCCACGCATCTGGCGGGGCTCCTACGGTACCCCCACGCCGCCTGGACGCAGCCTAGCAGATTTGGGGCCAGACTAATGGGGGCCCATCTTGGCCCACAGACGCCATCTCCGGGCCATGCTGAGGGACAGGGGAGTGGAGGGCACTGCCTGTTTCCTGGCAGGGGGCCCTGCTCAACAGCCCTTCCCTCCCCCACAAACTGTCCCGCCATCCCAGGCCATTCCTTCCAGTACCTTGGGAAGTCCAGGACCAGACCTCAACGTGGACAAAGCTGGAGGAGGGAAGTGGGGATGAGGGGTTCTACCTGCCCTCTACCTACCTGCCCTCCTGCCTGTCTGTCCATGGGGTGCCCGAAGGCTCCCAGACCACCAGGCCCCAGACCTTTGGTACTGCGTCCCTGTCCGCCAGGGGGCTGCTGGGGAGGCTGATGCCGGTCCCTAAGCCTGAGCCTCCAGCCCGGCAGGAGGAAGACCTCACATGCCCCGGAGGTGAGGGTTTGTGGCACGATCTGTTGGCGGAGGCGGGAGCACACCCCAGAGGTGAGAGTTTGGGACACAATCTGTTGATGGATGCTGGAATGCACCCCAGGGGTGAGAGTTTGGGGCACAGTCTGCTGGCAGAGGCTGGACTGGACCCCAGAGGTGAGGGTTTCGGGCAGTCTGTTGGCAGAAGCTGGAGTACACCCCAGAGGTGAGGGTTTTGGGCACAGTTTGTTGGTGGAGGCTGGAGTGCACCCCAGAGGTGAGGGTTTGGGGCACAGTCTTCACACAGGCTGGAGTGCACACCAGGGAGGCTTCCTGCCTCTGGCAGAATCACCGCCATGCTCAGTCACAAACACGGAGCCCTGCCAGGCGTGGACGCTGCAGCACATGCCGGGGCCCCAAAAACAAAGGTCCTGGCTTTTGTCCTAGTGGGGTCTGCTTCTCTGTGGAGCTCAAGGGTCCCTGGAGTGCCCGCCTTAGCAGAGGGCAAAGCCTGGAGACACGGATGGTTTGTCCTCAAGGCTCCACCGGCTCCTCAGGACAGAGCCCCTCAGCGCCGCAGTGTGTCACACGTCCCCAGTTTCCCCTCATGGTACTCATGCTGCAGCCCTGGCGTGGAGGCCGGAACCCAGGTGTCAGTCCTGGCTCTGACCATGACCTTGGATAAACCACCCCTCAGACCTAGAGTCCTCATGCACATCCCTCTGGCCACCGCCACCCAGCAGGGAGCAGGACAGCCCCGGGGGGGTCTGTGACTGTCCCTGGGACATCAGTCTGAGAAACAGCACCAAGTGGAGGCTGACGCAGGAGAATGGCATGAACCCAGGAGGTGGAGCTTGCAGTGAGCTGAGATTGCGCCACTGCACTCCAGCCCGGGTGACAGAGCGAGACTCTGTCTCAAAAAAAAAGAAAAGAAAGAAAAGGCCGGGCGCGGTGGCTCAAGCCTGTAATCCCAGCACTTTGGGAGGCCGAGACGGGCGGATCACGAGGTCAGGAGATCGAGACCATCCTGGCTAACATGGTGAAACCCCGTCTCTACTAAAAAAATACAAAGAACTAGCCGGGCAAGGTGGCAGGCGCCTGTAGTCCCAGCCACTCGGGAGGCTGAGGCAGGAGAATGGCATAAACCCGGGAGGCGGAGCTTGCAGTGAGCTGAGGTCCGGCCACTGCACTCCAGCCTGGGCGACAGAGCGAGACTCCGTCTC
>NC_045441.1:3880909-3881553 GCF_002776525.5 Piliocolobus tephrosceles | reverse complement strand
ACTCCGTCTCAAAAAAAAAAAAAAAGAAAGAAAGAAAGAAAGAAAAGAAACAGCGCTGAGTCGGACGCTGCCCGGTGTGGACACTGGCCCTCCACGGTCATGCAAACTTGGCTTTGCAAAATCAGTCCTCGGTGAAGGAAATAATGTATATAGTGGTCCACTTCCAAGACACAATGCCTTGAACTGGCTTAGGTCAGCAAGTTACAGAAGAAACAGCATGTACCAGGCCCTTGCCTGGGTTGCCGATGCCTACTTGTTGGCCTCCCCCTCCCCAGTCTTCCCCCCAACCCTTAGTTGCCTTCACCTGAACCAAAAAATGTTAGTCTAAGATGAAAGTTTTACTAGTCTGCAACACAGCTTGTTTTCTCTGTTCTTATCAGCCTGCCCAGCTACTTAGGTCGTAAGTAAATACCTGAAAAGCCCGTGAGCTGACTAGAATTGCAATGCATTGTGGGCTGCAACTAAATGCAGCAGGAAAGCCCTAAAAAACACCGACAGCCCCTGCCCAGCAACCAACAGGTGACATCCAGGAAAACTGTGACCTCAGAGTGCTCAGCCTGTGAGGAACCGGGGGAGGGGCCTGCGCACTAGGAAAGAAATGGCTTGTTGTGACTGTGCTGGGTGTGCCTGCCCATCAGACACCC
>NC_045441.1:3845570-3875909 GCF_002776525.5 Piliocolobus tephrosceles | reverse complement strand
CCCCGCACCCCGCTGCTGTGACCCCCAACCCCGCACCCCGCTGCCGTGACGTCCCCTGACCCCACAGCCGTGACGCCCCCCGACCCCGCACCCTTCTCCGTGTCCCACAGCACAGGACCTGGCAGCAGGTGTCTCGCCACCGAGGAGCACGTTCCTCCCTCCCCTCCAGGGACTGGCCAAGCCTCTCCAACAGGTGCTTTTTAAACTGCAATCTCCTCATCTACAAAACGACAATCCCAACAACGGAACCCAGGGGACAGGGCTGCATCAACTACAACCAGGCAGCGTGGACGGCAGCACACGGCCCTCGGCAAATCAGAGGCGCTCAGTGACCACAGCCACTGTGCCAGTCAGCAGGGTGGGGCAGGGGGCAAGGAAGCAGCGCTGGGAGACTTGGAGATACCCCAAAACCGCCTTCCTCAGAAACGCTGCTGGGCAAGAACCTGCAAATCCCCAAGGCTTCTGTGTCCGACGGCCCGGGCCCCATGCTCTGAGGTCGCCCAGGCGTCCAAGACCAGGAGAGGCGCCCAAGGCCAGGAGAGGCACCGAAGAGACTAAGAAGAAACAGCACAGCAGCTGGGGAGGTGAGGCCCGTGCCTGGGATGCCACGCAGCCTGCCAAGCAGCCGCTCAAGGGACCCACCCACGTGTCATCAGCTCTGGCCTTCCTCCTCTTGCAGATCAGAGAGCAGGGAGCAAGGTGGGCAGAGCCCAGGGCAGGGCTGAGCACAGGGCAGATGTCCCTCCAGCCTGGTGGCCACCCTGTATGGTGAGCAAGAGGACGCGTGAGCTGGGGGGCTCCTCCTTGTGACTGCAGATGTGTGGGCCGTGAGAGGGCGGAGAATGGACCAAGGACCAAAAGGTCTGTGCAAGGGCCCTGCAGCATCCCAGGAGCAGCCTTGCCGCCACCTCTGTCCAACACACCCTGTCCTCTGGCCTCGCTGAATTCTCCAGGGAACCAAACACGGTGGGGGGTATGGCTCCTAGGCCATCTGAGCAACAACAAGCTGGACGGATGGTTAGAAACAACCATTTTAGGACGGGCGCGGTGGCTCACGCATGTAATCCCAGCATTTAGGAAGGCCGAGGTGGGCAGATCACAAGGTAAGAGTTCAAGACCAGCCTCACCAACATGGTGAAGCCCCGTCTCTACTAAAAATACAGAAATTAGCCGGGCGTGGTGGCAGTATCCTGTAATCTCAGCTACTCGGGAGGCTGAGGCAGGAGAATCGCTTGAACCGGGGGGGCAGATGTTGCAGTGAGATCGCACCACTGCACTCCAGCCTGGGCGACAGAGCGAGACTGTCTCAAAAAAAAAAAAAAAAGGAAAAGAAACAACCGTTTTTAGGGCTCTGGAAGCTGACTGAGGCCACACAACAAATCGGGTCACATTTATTTAAAAAAAAAAAAAAAAAAAAAACCTCCTGATCTCAGGTAGGAACAGCAGAGTCTGAGTCACCAAAGCCAGGGGCTGCCCCTCTCCAGGGTGCCCCACTCCCAGCTCCAGTGGCTGAGTCCACCGAGCCAGGCCAGGCCCAAGGACCAGAGGACGAGGTGATCCGCAGTGGAGCTCGGGGAGACCCACTCATGCCCGGGGCCTTGTCAAACACCACGGGGGTCTAGGTGACAAGCAACTGGGGGAGGCCAACATGGCAGAGCTAGGGCTGCAAAATCGGCCGGAACAAGTGTCAGACCTGCTAGAAGGGTAAGAGGAGCACTGCAGCGTGGTACACGGCAGGGAGGAGCACCACCAAGGAGGAGCAGGCCAGGGAGGAACATGGCCAGGGAGGCTGCAAGGAGCACCCTTTCCTGAGCCCGCATGGTGCTCAGCAGGAGGCTGGGGAGCACCTCCCTCCCAGGCACAGGATCTGGGGAAGAGTCCCCTGTGGCACCAGGGGCTTCCCTTGGATGTGCCGTGCTGGTTTTTGGAGACTGCAGGCGAGCTGGGCACCGTGTAAAGAGGCCTGAGAGGGTTCCCCTGATACAGACAAGCGTCATGCACAGGGCATGAGCGCAGGGGAGGGATGTAAGAAAGGTCTACACTTTCAGTTTCCAACAGGGCTGGCCCTGGGAAAAACTGCAGAGGAAGGAAGCTGGCTCTGAATTAATGTCCAAGATCTTTTCCTCCACTTGGCAGGGCTCTCTCCCTTCAGGAACCGGTGGCCTCAGCCAGGACTCTTCCCAGCCCAGTGCCGCAGCCTTCTCAGCAAAGCCGGGGGAGGACAGCATGGGGACGCGCATGCCTCGCCCGGCTGGGGAGAGGACCTGCCTTCTAGCCGCACTTCCTGCACAGCCCACACCCAACCCCCGGGTGACACTCCCGGCACAGGCTTGCAGGCTGGTCAGCAAGGGGCTGGCCCCTGCTCTGCAGCCAAGACTTAGGTTACCTGATGTCCCGTCTGGAGCTCTTGCTGTTCTGGGTACCCTGTTGTTGGGGGCAGAGGGCTGAGACTACCAGTCTGGGCCGGATGCCAACGCTGGCCCTTGGCTCGGGACCGTATGAGAGGCTCCGAGGAAGGCACTCTTGGGCTTACACAGGCCTGAGCGCTTCTCCCTGGTCTTCTTGGGGGCTTTCAGGTCCTATTTTTATTTATTTTTATTTTTTGAGAGGGGGTCTCACTCTGTCACCCAGGCTGGAGTGAAGTGGCACGATCTTGGTTCACTGCAAGCTGTGCCTCTTGGGTTCATGCCATTCTCCTGCCTCAGCCTCCCGAGTAGCTAGGACTACAGGCGCCCGCCACCACGCCCGGCTAATTTTTTTTTTATTTTTAGTAGAGACGGGATTTCACTGTGTTAGCCAAGATGGTCTCAATCTCCTGACCTCGTGATCAGCCCACCTCAGCCTCCCGCAGTGCTGGGATTACAGGCGTGAGCCACCGCACCCAGCTCTGGCAGGGCTGCTTTCTGGACTTGCAAGCCCTCAGGTGCCCCGTGCACAAGCACACACTACCTTTTCCCTCTGCAGTACTACGTTGGCTGCCTTGTACCAGGGCTAGTTTGAATTTTCCTAGATCACACGGGCAGGCCAGACGTGGCTTACCTGCAGTGAGTGTGGTGTGAGCGGCTTCAGAGGACAAAGGCCTGGGAAGGGGGCCCCATGGGACTTGGGGTTAAACCTTCCACAGCAAGCAGGGGCCCCAGCCAGGCTCTGCACAAGGCAGGCGCTGCGCTCGGGTGGGAGTCCTGCGCGATGCTCCTGCACCCCACACTCCTGTGACCACAGGTGAGGCCTAATGCCCCCCGCGCCAGGTTGATCTCATCTCCTCAGAGTCCCACCAAGATGCTCATGACAGGGCCCAAATGCGCTCCCGGGGGGCTGGCTAGTCTGCAGGATCACAGGCTGGCCCAGTGAAAACCTGGGCTTCGCCGCCTTACGACCATGCAGAACTCACAGCCAGGCCGTGTGCCTGCCTGCCCACTGGGATCCCGGGACAGTGCCTGCTCCAGACAGAGGCTGGGAGCTCTGTGAGAGGCACATGGAGTGGGGTAGGGCCTGCGGCTCACCCGTCTGGCTCTGGCTGGCCAGGTGCCCCTCAAGCCCCAGCTCAGCCTTCCCCCAAACAGTCAGTTCCACCCCCCACCCCAGTGCGTCAGGGCTCTGTCGAGACTGCTGGTGAATGGCCGGCAGAGGAGGTGAGGAGGCCTGTGGAGAGGGAGGGCCAGGACCACAAGGACAAACAGGACATGAAAGTGGCTACGGAAGGAGCAGGAAGCCAACATCCGCAAACAAACCTCCCAAGCCACTCGAAGCTGAGACCCGCGGGCCACAGGGACAGACCTGAGGCCGGGGAGGGGCAGCCACAGACCTTCATGGCCATCCTGGGTCCCCAGGCAGGCAACGCCCAGCTGCTCGTCTGCTGTCTACCTCCCTATGGGGACACCCCGAATCACACGAGAGAACTGTGACCTCAAAAGCTTATGCTGTTCTTGCACAGAAACAGTGAGTTGTGAACCATCCTGGGATGGTTTGAAAAACAAGCTCAGGCCTGGAAAAGCAGTTCAGAAGCCACTCAACTGTCCACCCTGGGGAGATGGTTTCATGAGCTACCACCACAGCCTATAACTACTTATCCATTAAAAATGATAATAAAATCCAGGAGGAGGCCTGGAAAACATTCAATAAACCAGTGTGCTGAGTGAATGTGCACAACTCCCCGCCCTGCCCAGTGTAGACGTGTGACAGGAAGTGGCAGGGGCAGTGGCTCCTCTGAGGGGCTCCGTGGTGGGCAGGCCCTGGCGGGGGCCGGGAGGGCCCAGGGGCAGGGGTGACTCCCGGATGCCCTCCAGGAGGCACAGGGCCCTACAGGAGATGCCAGCCCTCACCACTGGAGTCCCCGGCCTCCCAGCTCTGGGGAAGCGGCGATGGAGAAGTGGGGGCCATGCTTTCTAGAACCTCTCTGAAGGGCTGTTTAAGCAGCAACAGCCAATGCTGCCATCAAGAACACACAATTCTCAAGGTCCCGGCTTTGGGGAGTTCCCCCAGGCCCCAAGCTTGACCTTGGCAGCCCCTCTGCGTGGCTCAGCAACGAGTCCCACAAACCCCTGGCTCTTGGCCTGAAACCGGCCACCAAAACGGACTGTGAAGGGCCGGCCCCTCCTCCTAGGGAATTCCGGGGCTCAGAAGGACCCTTCGCTTTTGCTGGGGTTAGAAGGACAGGTTCCAGCGGGAACACAAAACGGAGTGGCCACTTTGGAGGCTTTGTATAAAGCTAAATGTGCACTCACTATAAGAACCAGCAATGCCCAATCTTAGCGATCCACCCAAAATAAAATTACGCTCACACGACACCCTGTATGTGAACATTTAAAGCAGCTTTTATAATAGACACAATCTGGAAGGAACTCAAACATCGCTCCCACGGCGGCTGGATGCAGACCGCGGCACAGCTCACCATGCTCAGTGGCTCCCACGGCGGCCGAACGCAGATCGTGGCACAGCCCCCGGGCTCAGTGGGCCTCTCGGCGTGTGCGACATGACACGCAATCGAGTGCAGGAGGCATAGGGACAGCCAGGCTCAGAGGCTCCACACGCACAGGTGCCACCCGCGTGACGGCCTGGGGAGTTTTATCAGGGGAGCAGAGTGCAGCTGCGGCGGCCATGTTGGGGGGAGGGAGGGGCCGAGGAGTCTGGAACAGAACGGTTTGTGCGCTGCCTGCAAACACAGTGCTTTTGAGACTAGATGCCTCTGTGGTGAACGCCAAATGGAGTATTTTACTGCACACAAATTCTTAGAAATGACTATTTGAAAAGTACAGGTTCTCGGCCAAGGCACCCAGGCTCAGATGGCGGTCACATCATGAAGCAGATGGGTACCAGCAGCATGACCTCATCCCTCTGACTCCATAACCTCGCTGCAGAGGATCATGGTGATTTGTCTACAAAGTGCCACTCATGTGGGAAGCTCTCAGTGAGAGGGGGGAGCTGACAGCCGCTTGGCCTGGGCCCTGTACCTCATCCCCCTCTGCTTGTACTGCCTTTGGGGATAAGGTAGGGGAGAAGGTGCCAGGCCGTCAAGGCCCAGGGTGCAGGGGGCCAGGTGGGAAGAACAGGAAGGCCGGCCAAGCTGGAGCCGGCACAGCCCTGCATTTGTTACTCTGTCTCTTAGACTATGGAGCAGCAGCAGTGGAGAAGAGGGGGGCACATCCCCCACCCAGAAGCCCAGCAAGGCTGCAACCTGTGGCTCCCAAAGGGCTTGGTCCCTCCCAGCGTGCCATCATCCAGCGCCACCAGGGCCGGGGGACTATGCCGGGCAGTGCCGCCGGGAGACGGGCTTGGTGCCCAGGCCGGGTAGGGGTGAGCTAAGCACATCCACCCCTGCTCCACCAGAGTAACCTAGCCAGGCCGGGACTTGAAAGGGCCTCAGAGATAACTGTGAGGACCGCTCTCTCCTAAGACCCCCAGTCAGGGGGCCATGAAAGGTGGAGGAAGAGCCTGTCTGGGGCCACTCAGAATTCTTCCCTTTCCTTGTAGAGCCCGGGCAGAAGAACCAGAACAAAACCTAAGTACAAACACAGTGGGCTTGAGCGGGGCTTGGCACAGCGCAGGGGTGGCAGCGAGGGGGCAGCACAGATTGGAGACAGAAAGCCTGCGCTGGCACCCGCCATGCAGACGGGGAAGCTGAGACCCATGGCTCAGGTCACGCTTATGTCGGTCGGTAGCCGGGTACCAGGACCTCATCCCATACGCAGCCGACGGGCTGTGAAGCCAGAGTCAACCGAGGAACCTGGGAGCCCCGACCCAGACAAGGTACAGCTTGGGGGAGGGTCAGGGAGGCCTCTCAAAGCCATGGCTTTCTTCTGCCTGCGCAGGGGCCCCTCCTGTCCACGAGAAAAGCCCAGTAATAAGGAGAAAGCAGGCAGCAGCCTTCATCTGAGCTCCAGACTGCGCTCTCGGGGCCAAGCTCAGGTGTGCGCCTGTCCCCCCACCCACCAGGTGGCTGGGCCTGGCTATGACCACACGGGAGAGCAGGGCAGACCCCGCGAACAGGGACAGCACCTGACGGCAACGTCCACAAACACCGCCCCACAGGAGCACGCACTCCCACACGAAGCGCGTGCAGCTGACAGTCGCCGGGATGGGACTTCTGGACAGCCTCACACGGCTTTCAGACCTGCAGTCCATGTCGAAAAGATCTTCTTTCCAATTTGCCTTAATTAAACAAACATTCCAAACTACCTCCTCTCAGTCTGGCCATTGTTCTTCATTCCATGCCACACGGAGTCCTGGGAACCACTCATCACCGTAGGGTGTAGGCGGACGTCCCCTCGCGGCAAGGCCAGCGTGTGGCTCCGCAGCGCCCCGCGGGCTGAGAGGGGGTGGCGGGGGCCAGGTGCTTGTGAGGCACATCACGGTGGGACCCCAGGGCGCTGCGTGCACAGGACTCTACAGCGCACTCCTCATGGGCCGTCTGGCCTGAGTCACTCAGAGCAGGGGATGCTCCATCCCAACTCAAAACCAAAGTGAATGGGGTTGAACAGGAGCCGTGAGTGGCAGGGACAGGCTCACAGGAGGAGGGGCCGGCATGGGCCACGCACCACACTCTCACCCAAGACCCAGAGCCGGCCAGGCCGCCGACGGGCAGAGACGCCTGCCACTTCCAGAAGAGCAGGTTTCACGGGGTGGGCCCCCCAGAGGATATCACAGCCCCTGGGGTGGCCCTGGGGGGCAGGGCAGGTGCTGCGTGATCCTGGTCCTGTGACCAGCTCCTGCCACTGCCCCATCCTGTAACCATCTGGACACAGAGAACGGGCAGCGTTCCATGTTCACACCGAGGGGAAGATCCAGCGCCCGCAGAAAACTAAGGAAGCACCGGGGAGTGCGGTGCCACTGAAGAGAGGATGTATCATTTGCATTTATCCAAAGAAAGGGTTCATGAGGTCCTGCCTTCAAACAGATAAAATCAGACTGGGGGGCGGGGGGGGGGGTGGGAGGAGCCTCCCCGAGGCTCCTTGAGGAACTGCCTGGTAGTGACTGAGGTGGGGCTGGGACAAGGCCCAGGTGCTGGCCTCTCCTGGAACATTCCGCCACGTGCTCCTGGGGGCGGAGGGTCCCCGCAGGCCGAGCTCGGCCAGCGCCACCCCGCCCATTCTTCTGTGAGCTGCCCTTGGCGCGGCGCTCCCAGAGAACCCAAGGACACACCCAGAATGCTCCCCACAACCACTGAGGAGGCCCTGCTGGGAGACCTGCAAAACCACCACTGTCTTGTGGGCCAGCAGCCGCACGCACTTTCAGTGCTGGAGCCACGCCAAGGGGCTGACAGGCGGGATGGTCTCTGAGCACAGTAAATTCCATCTTGTGAGGGAAAGTGATAGAGGACGAGAGAGCGGGCCGGGTGCCCTGGCTCACGCCTGGAATCCCAGCACTTTGGGAGGCTGAGGCGGACAGATCACGAGGTCAGGAGACTGAGACCATCCTGGCTAACACGGTGAAACCCCATCTCTACTAAAAAAAATACAAAAAACTAGCTGGGCGAGGTGGCGGGCGCCTGTAGTCCCAGCTACTTGGAGGCTGAGGCGGGAGAATGGCGGGAACCCGGGAGGCGGAGCTTACAGTGAGTGGAGATCGCACCACTGCACTCCAGCCTGGGCGACAGAGTGAGACTCCATCTCAAAAAAAAAAAAAAAAAAAAAGATGAGCGTGTGGAGGCCGGCACTGCCCAGGACACAGCTGTGGACGATGGGAGCACCTGCCCTTCCATGCTCAGCATGCTGTGGACAGCACACACCCGCCCTAACTGGGCCCTCCCACTGCGGACACCAGGCAGGGACAGGACGGCGGCACCGACATGCTCACGTCCACCAGCGCCAGGCAGCACAGCAGAAAACCAGGATGCCCCGCCCCTCACCGCACTGTTTCCGGGCTGGGCAGGCACACACCCTGAATGAAAGGCTCCGACCTGGCATGCAGCCATGGCCTGCGTGCTTCTGAAGGAACAAGAGACACGAAGTCACCGTGGGCTTGACAGCAGCTAACCTCCCCAGGCCGGAATGGAACAGATGGAAGTCATGGCAGGTCTGTCTGAGGGGAGGTCACAGGATGTCCCGAAGGTCAGGATATGGCACAGAACGCAGAAATCGGAGCAGAGTTCCAACCCGGCCTGCCACCGGAGCGGGGAGACCCGCGTACACCACACACAGCCTCCCTGGGACCTGGGCTCTTTCTGTAAAGGGGCTGCTGGTGTGTGTCCACTTAACGCTCCAGGCCTGTGAGGATCGGATGCCCAAGGGTGCTCCCGCATGTCCTGTGGAGGCAGGGGAAGCCAGCAATGCCCTCCCGGGGGCGTGGGAAGGGGCTCTCGGACTCCCCTGACTCTGGATCATCGGAGAATGTATCCGCCTGGCATGTGAGACACGGTGTACTTCTCTGAACCTCGGGCTGTCTTCCAGCCTGTATTAGCTCTAAAATTCCTTCCACACACACCTTGATGTCTCCCCTGTAAGGTGGATCCGGCGTGTGATACTGTGAGCACCTCCAACTGACTGCTCCCTCCCTTGTGCCTATGGGGGAGACGCGAATGAGCCAGGACTGGGCTCATCTCAGGCAGTGCCGCCCCACCCTTGCCCCCGGTGGACCGCTCCCCTTGAAAAGGAGCAGCAGTGGGAAGGGAAGCCTCACTCCGCCCAGCAGAGACAATGGGTGTGTGGTATCTCACGGAACCGTTAGACCCACGCGCCCCCACTGCACAGATGGGCGCTGAGGCTCAGGAAGGTTGGAGATGTTGCCCGGTATCACACAGCTGTTGCACGTGGGGTGAGGAAGTGGAACCCGGGCTGGAGCTGGCAACGCTGAAGACCAGGGTTGTTTGGACGGCAACATGCAACTCCCTGAGCGCTCTGCTCCTGCAGAGTCAGGGGGACCCGTGCTGCTGCCTACCACGGAGGGCACAGGAGAGGACTGGGGATGGGACAAGGAGCAGGAAGGGGTCACTCAGTCAGTCAGCGCTGGCAGTGAGGGGTGCCGGGAAGGCAACGCAGGCCCTGCGTTTGCAGCCTCTCAGCACAAGGACTGGGCTTTGTACGCGAGGACTGAAGGGTGAAAGGCGAGGGCCAAGGTTTCCCACATGAGCATTCACTCAGGAGGGCTCCTGAAGCCGGAGACGCACTGCCTTACTTTGTGCGTGTTTTTCTCTATGTATTTTCTGATATTTGGCTGCGTGCGTGTTTAACTCAATAAGCAATGATCAGATGAAATTCCCCTTGAAGTTCTTTCCTTTTATTCTATTCTGGGGATAAACAGGAAAATATGTTCACTTCTTAAAAATTCACGACATCAAACTCAACAAGGAAATCTGCCTGACAAGATGACTATTGACCCAGGACGCCTCTGGTGTACGGGCCGAGATCATGTGCTGAGAGTCAGCCGGCCACTCCCAGATCCGCTCCTGGCTGGCTGTGAAGCCGAGGTGACACTACCTCCCTGCAGTCAGTTTCTGCATCCATGAGACAGGGAGAAGTGCCTCAGAGGCTCTGAAGGAGGATGACCTGAGATTAAGCACGCAGAGCACCAGGCACAGCACCCAGCACCCAGGATGCATGTGTTCAATGTCACATTCTACACTGTGGGAAGCTGAGGCGGGAGGATCACTTGAGCCCAGGAGTTCAAGACCAGCCTTGGCAATACAGTGAGACCTTCTCTCTACACACACACACACACAAAAAATTAGCGGCTCACATCTGTAGTCCCAGCCTCTCAGGGGCCGACGTGGGAGGATGGCTTGAGCCTGGGAGGTGGAGGCTGCAGTGAGGTGAGATCAGGCCACTGCGTGCTGGCCTGGGCAACAGAGCAAAACCCTGTCTCAAAAAAAAAAGTCAGGTTTAAAAATTGGCGAAAGGTCTTTACACCTTACAAACAGTCCACGAGATTCCTCCCATCCTGTCACCCATGCAAGTATTAAGTAGGTCTTGGGGACTGAAGTTCCTGCAGTCTGGGCCCTGTCTCTCACACCCGCAGTTGTACGGTAGCTGACAAGTTACTTACCCGCCCAGTGCTTACAGGAGAAGGCTGGGCTCCAAGACCCAGATGCCCCGATCTGGCTAATTCTATGTTGCAAGCAGGAAATCTAGGTGTATCAGCCACTCGCCCGTCCAGGGCAGGCTCCTCACCCAGGGCGCGTCAGTGGAGGAGAGCTTGGGAGCTGAGCTCTTCCTCAGCTGCTGGGACAGGCAGAGAGACCAGAAGCCATGGGTTTGCACTAGCAGGGCACAGCTATTTTTAAGTGACATGTCTCGGCTATTTCAAGGTTTGAATTTTTATTTTATTTATTTTTTTCTGTACTTTCTCATGACTCACATCTTTTAAAATGGTGTCTCGGGCATTTTTAATGCTGAAATCATCTCAACTTCACAACTGGTCAAAAAAAAGTCTAAGAGCAAATCAGTTCTTTACCATCCAAATACAAAAAGGTACATATTAGAGTTGTCAACTTTCTACTGCTGGAAAAAACTCCACATATTAGTATTTTTCCATTAGAAATTTAACACAGCATTCTGTTTAGAAAATGTGTGTATGTTTTCTAAAATACACATCTGTAAGACCTTTTTTTTTTTTTTTTTTTGAGACGGAGTCTCGCTCTGTCGCCCAGGCTGGAGTGCAGTGGCCGGATCTCAGCTCACTGCAAGCTCCGCCTCCCGGGTTCCCGCCATTCTCCTGCCTCAGCCTCCCGAGTAGCTGGGACTACAGGCGCCCGCCACCACGCCCGGCTAGTATTTTGTATTTTTTAGTAGAGACGGGGGTTTCACCGTGTTAGCCAGGATGGTCTCGATCTCCTGACCTCGTGATCCGCCCGTCTCGGCCTCCCAAAGTGCTGGGATGACAGGCTTGAGCCACCGCGCCCGGCCACATCTGTAAGACTTTAAATTGCTACTGCACAGATGCCTTGAGGCACCTCTGCAACAGGCTCCTAACCAAACATCACCAAGCAGCCAACTCCCTGGCAGGCCCCAAGGGGCCCGGTGCACCTGGAGGCCCAGCACCCCACTCCTCTGCCTGCACCAGCTCTCCTGGTGAGGGTGGGGAGGGGTCCCACGCAGGCCTCTGAACCGCGCCTCAGGCTGCAGCAGCCGCATTACTCATACTCAGCGGACAAAGGATCCAATCTCACCGCTTGAAAACATTACAGAGGGAAAACGACACCCAGAAGTAGGAGTGAGATTCGCTGAAGTTCCGTTGGGAGAAAGACTCACCCCTCGGCCTGGACAGCCGGGGCTGGCAGTGCCTGAGGACCGCCTCAGCCTGGGCAGCCCATGCCAGTGTTGGGGGGCCTCGCTCTGCTCTCACGGGGCAGCCCAGGGTTCCCCAAGCGGCGGCTGAAATTCGAATGGCCAGCAGGTGGCGCACTCGGAGGCGGCCGCCCCGCACGAGGCAGTTCGGAGGCCCCGGGAGTCCGCGGAGGGAGGTTTATTCTCCGCCCGCACGAGGCCGTGGAGGCTGTGAAATCCGCAACCATGGGCAACGGACGCGGCCTGCTGGGGAAGAGGCCACCAACACCTGGCCGGCAGGTAAGTTCCGACGCCTCTGCAGCGAGCGCGGGAGGCGGGACCCGAGGCCCGGCCAACACTCAGAGAAAACTACCGGCTGAGGGTCCCTCATCTGAATGCTTGGGACCGGAGGAGTTCGGAGTTCAGATTTTTGCAGATTTTGACCTGCAGCTACAGAATGAGAACGCTATATACAAAATTCATTTGTGTTTCATACACACTTTACACACACTGCCTGAAAGTAACTTTATAAAACACTTTTAATAATTTCATGTATAAAACAAACTTTGAACTGTGCCTGGGGCTGCAGCCCGCCACACGAGGTCAGCTGTGGAATTTTCCACTTGAGTCGCGAGGCTCCAACAGTGCCGGACTGTGGGGCACTCTGGACTTCAGATTTCCAGATGCTCAACCAGTACTCAGATTCCTAAGTTACTTGTCAGAAATGCCTGCTATTTCTTGGGATTACATTTCTCTCTGCAAATGTCTGTGTAATTCCTAAGTTAAATTCTTTATGTATCATGCACATGCTACTAAGTCAATTACAAAATTTAGTGTTTAACGCAGGTCAGTTGCAAAAACAAGAATATTGCTTGCTTCAACCCAGGATGACAGGTTATTACCTAAAGGATACACAATAGCTAGAATGATGCCTTCAAACTTAAAGAAAGGTTTGTATCTGTGGGTGAAGAAAAGCAGTTAAACTTCTATAAAAATAAGTCTAGTGGAACTGAGCTGATTGTCAAAGTGTGGGAGAAAAAAGGCCAGCAAAAAAATGGTTAACGCTAGCTTTCAGAGGAGGCCGCCCAGAGCCCAGCCAGAGAGGAGCAGGCGGAGGGGGCCTATAAAGCCCTGTGCCAAGGGGCAGACTCACTGGCTCAGGCGGAGGACGCACCCGCCGGCAGGCTCAGACGGAGGACGCACCCGCCGGCCAGCCGGGAACCTTCCCTCGCGGGCTCCCAGGGCGGGTCTCTTCCTCTCTCCAGCCCTGCTCAGGCATTTAGCAGGTCCAACAGAGGCACACCTCCTGCAGCTGGGTTCCAAGTGCACCTCCAGCCTGATGGGCCTGACCGAGGAGGCTTCCAGGAGCACGGAAGGGGCTGCAACCCAGGTAGGACTCAGCCTCGGCCTGGCGGTGCCATACCACTCACTAGGGGCGCGTGGGGGTGGTGCCACCCAGGCCGCTGTCCTGTTATGGGAACAGCTGGATGCAGACATGCACAGACACCTCACCCCCTGGTGAGAGCAGCACCCAGCTTCCCAAACTCAAGGTACAGACCCCTCTCCCACGGAGCTCCGGTGGTCTTAGCATGACTGCAGCAGGGGCTTTGCCTGGATGGCCTTTCTAACACGTGCTGAAAGTAGGACCCAGTATTCCGTCACGTTCTGTCCCAGCAAGAACATGTCTCACTTCAAGAAAACGAGGGTGCCCACTCTGCCCTGCCCTGTGGCGCCCCGGTCACTCTCACCAATCCTGAAGTCCTGGGAGGGCCACACGCCTTTTGACAGATGCAGACTTAAGAGCTGACTAAAGTGTGGCTTTATTTCTCTATGACAAGCAGAGGAAATCTGAAATGAGGTGTCACACTGTTTATAACTCCATGGACACCTCCAGGGAGGACACGGGGCCAGTGGTGAACGGCACACTGGGTTCCTCTCGCCCAGGACACATCAGACACCAGGACACGTCAGACACCAGGACATATCAACACCAGGTCCCATCAGACACCAGGACACATCAGACACCAGGACACATCGACACTAGGACACATCAGACACCAGGACACATCAGACACCAGGTCCCATCAGACACCAGGACACGTCAGACACCAGGTCCCATATCTTCTTGGTGTCTGCCAAGGATTAAATGACTCGATGTACATGGGAAAGAAATGCATGGCTCGGTTTTAAACTATTTTTCCCTCAGAGTTCATTTAACAAAATAAGGAAAGAAAACAAACATAAGTTAAGGGTTCTGTCCACCTTTAAACTTCCTGCCATGCTGCGGTCTAATACCTTCCAGAATTTCTACATTGAAAGAGCAAAAGAAGTCCTCTGTGCCGTTTTTAAGAAATTAAATATAGAGGCTGAATGCGAAGTCTTTCAACCTTCCCTACAGAGCCTGAGAACAGAGGCATTTATGCTGCTCGATGGCATTATCTACTAAAGAGGAATCAAGAGTGCAAAATACTAAAATCAAATTCATCAGCCCCAGCTAAGTGAAGGTGATTGAGTACTTTTAGAAAAAGTGACACTGAGGCAGTGATTTATCTTGTCTTCCCCTACCCGCCTTTTTTTGAGATGGGGTCTCACTCCAGTTGCTCAGGCTAGAGTGCAGTGATGTGATCTCGGCTGAGGCTAGAGTGCAGTGGTGTGATCTCGGCTCACTGCAGCCTCTACCTGCCGGGCTCAGGCGATCCTCCCACCTCAGCCTCCCGAGTAGCTGGGACTACAGGCGCACACCACTATGCCCAGCTACGTTTTTTGTACTTTTTTAGTAGAGACAGGGTTTCGCCATGTCGCCCAGGCTGGTCTCGAACTCCTGGACTTGAGCAATCCTCCCACCTCATCTTCCCAAAGTGCTGGGATTATAGGCCAGCCTTTTTTTTTTAAAGAAGTATTTTCAAGCGATAGGTCAATAAATCGCTAGTCTGGTTTTGTAGCACTTCAAAACAACAAGCCCTGGCCGGGCATGGTGGCTCACACCTGTAATCCCAGCACCGTGGGAGGCCAAGGTGGGTGGATCACTAGAGGTCAGAAGTTTGAGACAGGCCTGACCAGCATGGTGAAACCCCATCTCTACAAAAATATAAAACATGCCAGGTGTGGTGATGCACACCTGTAATCCCAGATACTCAGGAGGCTGAGGAGGGAGAATCACTCTAACCCCGGAGACAATGGTTGCAGTGAGCTGAGATTGTGCCACTGCACTCCAGCCTGGGTGACAAAAAAAAAAAAAAAAAAAGCAAAACACATTCAAAACAATAACTCCTAATGATTTCAAAGGGTGAAATGAAAACTCCCAAAGGAAAAACAACTCAAACCCATTTTGAAGTGTTAGTTTACTCCAGGGCACCAGCACCATCTGGGCTGGGTAATTCTCTGTTGGGCTTGGGCACCTGTCCTAGGAACTGTAGGGAGCTGGGCGGCAGCCCTGGCCCCACCAGCACCCCCCTAGCTGTGACAGCCCCCAGGTCCCCAGAGACTGCCAGTGTCTGCAGGTTAAGACCGTGGCCTGCTGCAGAGAGAACTTTCAGGAGCACAGTGACACGGGGCAGGTGACGGGACCCTCCCCACTCACGGCAGGGCCAGAGTGACACGGGGCAGGTGACAGGACCCTCCCCACGCGCAGCAGGGTGAAGGCACTGCCATGGACAGGCGGCCCACTCCTCCCTCCCTGCAGAAGCCAAGCTCAGGAGGGACTCTCTCCTTGGAGTTTCTTCCTAGGTTATAAACAGCATTGCAAAAATATATTAGGTTTTACAATAATTTGCTAAAACATGGAATAAAAACTTAAAATATTATTTCCCAAAACAATGACCCCTTTCACTTTATATTACAAAAATAAGTTTCATTTTTGGTACCTAAACATACAACTAGCATGAGGAAACCGCTGAACTTCTGTGATCTATTTTATTGTAAGAGATGATTCTGCTCCCATGTCCAGTTTTCCGGACCCACTGTCTTCCAGAGACACTGGGCTTTCCCTTCCTGTTTTACTTCTCCATCAGCTGCTGAAATGCATTTTTCCCCTCTCCTCACAAACGCCATTTTCCTGGGGTGGCCAAGCCCACACCCCGTTGCTTCCTGGGCCTGCTCTGTGGCTATAAAAGGAGAGAACACCTTGCCTGTGGGGGTTCTCCACATCCAACCTCCAGCTGCAGCTGAGTGGCCGTGGGACCTGCAGGAAAGAAGGCCGTGCACTTCCCACAGGTGACTCTTCCACCTCAGCTCAACCACAGCCTGAGCTCATAAAGCTGAGGTTCTGACCTCCCCAGTGCTCCTGACACACCCAGACCCTACAGACACCCAGTCGGGGCGGCGGGCCTTATCCCAAAGCTGGGGCCACTCGATGAGGCTTCATTCTCTCCTGTTGCTTCTCCAGGTACCCAGAGAGTGAGCGTCTCCACGCAGGCCAGTGCACGGCGGCTGACACCTGCAGGGACGCCTGCCGGACGAGCAGGCGGAGGGCCCTGGCCTCCACAGACGTGCCAGGCCAGTGTGCGGAGCATCTGTTCTTCCCACTCGCTGCCGTTCACAAACCCAACCCAAACCACCACAGGAGCCACTCCTCGTGGGGAGCTTCCTGGCTGACAAATGCCGGGCTCACTTCAAGGAGAATCACGCTTCTTTCTAAAGATGGATTCGCTGTTTAAAACAGAGCTCTGGGAGCCTTTTGGCAAATCTTGAAAGCTGCACGGTGCAGAGACATGGATGTGACTTCCCAAGCCCGGGGCGTGGGCCTGGAGATGTACCCGGGCACCATGCAGCCTGCAGCCCCCAACACCACCTCCCCCGAGCTCAACCTGTCCCACCCGCTCCTGGGCGCTGCCCTGGCAAACGGGACGGGCGAGCTCTCGGAGCACCAGCAGTACGTGATCGGCCTATTCCTCTCGTGCCTCTACACCATCTTCCTCTTCCCCATTGGCTTTGTGGGCAACATCCTGATCCTGGTGGTGAATATCAGCTTCCGGGAGAAGATGACCATCCCCGACCTGTACTTCATCAACCTGGCAGTGGCGGACCTCATCCTGGTGGCCGACTCCCTCATCGAGGTGTTCAACCTGCACGAGCAGTACTACGACATCGCCGTGCTGTGCACCTTCATGTCGCTGTTCCTGCAGGTCAACATGTACAGCAGCGTCTTCTTCCTCACCTGGATGAGCTTCGACCGCTACATCGCCCTGGCCAGGGCCATGCGCTGCAGCCTGTTCCGCACCAAGCACCACGCCCGGCTGAGCTGCGGCCTCATCTGGATGGCATCTGTGTCAGCCACACTGGTGCCCTTCACCGCCGTGCACCTGCAGCACACCGATGAGGCCTGCTTCTGTTTCGCAGACGTCCGGGAGGTGCAGTGGCTCGAGGTCACGCTGGGCTTCATCGTGCCCTTCGCCATCATCGGCCTGTGCTACTCCCTCATCGTCCGGGTGCTGGTCAGGGCACACCGGCACCGCGGGCTGCGGCCCCGGCGGCAGAAGGCACTCCGCATGATCCTCGCGGTGGTGCTGGTCTTCTTCGTCTGCTGGCTGCCGGAGAACGTCTTCATCAGCGTGCACCTCCTGCAGCGGACGCAGCCTGGGGCCGCTCCCTGCAAGCAGTCTTTCCGCCACGCCCACCCCCTCACCGGCCATATCGTCAACCTCGCGGCATTCTCCAACAGCTGCCTCAACCCCCTCATATACAGCTTTCTTGGGGAGACCTTCAGGGAAAAGCTGAGGCTGTACATTGAGCAGAAAACAAACCTGCCGGCCCTGAACCGCTTCTGCCACGCCGCCCTGAAGGCCGTCATTCCAGACAGCACTGAGCAGTCGGACGTGAGGTTCAGCAGTGCCGTGTAGACAGCCTCGGCCGCAGAAGCCCAGCCGGCGTGTGACTCGGGAGCTGCACGCACCCGGGTGGACACAAGGCACGGCCACGTCATGTCTCTAAACCGCTGTCAGACGTGGCTCCGGCTCCTCAGGGCCTCGCAAGAGTCACACCTGCCTGGTCACCCTGGGGCTGCTAAGGAAACCTCACAACGGGTCCTCCTTGACCCTGCACTCCTCACTCCTCACAGAGAATTGCTACAATCCCAAAACGCTCGCCCCGCAGGGTCCAAACGTCAGTGCTGACCAGCCTGTCGCCCAGGTCCTCCCCGTACACCCTGCCTGCCGCCACAGGAAACGTTTCCGACACCCTCTACCACAAAAGGCACACGGAGAGGCCACTGTGGGTGAAGCAACTCAGTTACACGTAACCCTAAAGCAAGTCTGCCACCGTGGGGGAACTAATGCTGGAGACACAAGGCGCTAGTGGGTCTGAGCTGGATGCTGCGGTGTGTCCTCTGCACCCACGGTCTGGAACGCATGAGGTGTGAGCTAGCTGGCGCACCGCCGAGTTAAAGAGGAAAAGGAAAACACACTGCTCTGGTGCATGCCTGAGCATCCTCCATCTTCCAGCATGGCAGCAATGGCGCTGCGCGGCCTCGCCAGGCCTGCGAGGTCCTCGGCCCAGAGCAGCAGGAAGGCCCCTCTGCCGAGCGTCTGCCGCCTGCTCTGAGGCGGTTCAGTCACTGCTTGTTGACATCGTCATGGCAATTGCACTCATGTGGACTGGGACCGTGCGAGCTGCCATGTGGGCTAGTTGGGTGCCAGGACAATGAAATACTCCAGCACGTGTGGCTGACGAATTTGCTTCTACAGAAATAACAGCTGGGGACAACTGCGGTGATGATATAAAAACCTTCCCATAACATGTAAGAAAAGCTGACGAGGCTGGTGATGTTCAGCCTTTGTCAATAAAACAGTCATGTGCGGATCCTTCCAGAGGCTCTGTCTTGGGGGTCTGCCAAGTGGGGTGAGACGTGGGGTGGGCATGGGGCTCTCGGGAGAATGCCTCCCCGCTCACAGAAAACACAGCCCTCCCCTGCCCCCCGAAAAGTTTCACAAGGCCAGCCTCTGAGTCCGGCCAACCGGACCTAACCTGGCATTTCCAGGCTGTCCAAAATGCTGTGGGGGCACTTCTGTGTCATGCTTGGGTGCCATGACGAGTTTCCCATGAATGTAGGAGGCAGGGCTCAGCCTTGTCCAGTAGCCTGTGCAACCTAAGCTGTCTTTCTAGCAGGCTCTCGGCCACGTGCGAGGCCCAAGCACTCTGCGGCACCCAGGCGGGAAGGTTCCTGCTCCTCCCACCGCCGGGCCGGATCCTGGCGTTGCTCCCCTCCTTCCCACCTCGCCCACCTGGCAGGAGCTGTCCCTGATGTTACCAAGGTGCACCTGAACCAGCGCCTGCGGCCCCCTCTTCACAGAAACCCATGCAGGGAGCCGGGATGTGTGGGTGAAGGGAACGAGCCGCCTGCACTACCCCTTCACTTTTCCCGTGTTTGCGATTCCGTTCTGTTTAAAGCTGTGATACTGTTTTTTATTTGTGGTAACATAAAGTTTGATTTGCAAACATATGAAAGGAAAAGGCCAATTAAAGAAAACATCTAAAGAGCAGGTGACAAACGGATGCGGCACAACAAAGACTGAACGCAGCCACAGTGAGCCCGGGAAACTCCCTCCGCTCCCGTCTGTGGGACATGAGGCCATTATGTCAGCGGGTGTGGGAAGCCTGGGTCTCTCAGGCAGGTGGGGCCTGTATTCTCCATGACCCCAGCACCATGGTGCCAGGCGCCTCAGGAGGACAGCGCTTGGCCCAGACCATGGCCTACAGGAGCACCCTCTTTGCCCACTTCCATCAGGGTTGCTTTCCCCAGAAATGCCCCGCGGGGAAGCCTAGGAACAAGGTGGCTCCCACGCACCAACAGGTCTCATGGAAGTGGAGATTGCTGTGGGGTGGCCAAGCCAGAAGCCAGGCTCACGCGTGGTACAGTCCTGCAGAACACCGTGCGTGGCTTCTGCCACAACTCAGGCCTGGCGCACCGCCCCCCCCCCCCCCCCCAGAGCCTGCAAGTCGCCCCAGCTAAAAGGACACAGCCGTCACACTGACAGCCGTGCTCTGGAGCTCCTTCCAGGCCCCAGGGACGGGACTTGCCCTCCTCCCCAGGGATGCCCTGACTCAATGCTCAGGACAGCCAGGCAGCAGCCCCCAAAACCCCCCACACCCGGGCGCTGTCTTTACAAGACGCATGCTTCAATGAAGCCCCTTTTGACCTCAGTGTTGCTGATGGGAAAAACCATCCGAGTCCCAGAAAGCAGGTGGGGTGGACGCTCCCCATGTCATGCATTCCCCACATACAGTCCTGTTCACACAGCTTCGACAGGGCCAAGGGCAGACGCTTTAAAATACGCAGACTAGAGACCCGGCATTTCTGACGTCCAGCTCGGATGAGCTGAAGTGGGGAGACCCACACGGAACGTGGTCTGGTCCCTGCCCCTCACAGCAGCCCCACAGGGTGGGCACTCTCCCTGCCACGCCAAGGAGGCGCTAGAAGGGTCAGTCACTGCTCAAAGCCTTAAATGGTGGGTAACACAGCCGGGAATTCAGCCACGCTCTCCTGGCTCGAAGCCCACGGTCCTGCCCCCTCTGTAGCACTCGGCAACCCCTGGCGTCTAACTGGCAAAAGCATGCCATGCAGAAATCATACAGAGCTGGGGGCCATGGGCATTGAGGGGTCATCCAAGGTCACCAGCCCATTCTCCTCTAAAGCCCGCTGTGCGGGAAGTGCAGGGACGGCAGCTGGGAGGGAACTGCATCTGAACAGAGCCCCAGGCATACATTAGGGACCGGACTCTACTCTTTCCTCCACGTCAACCCACTACAGGTGACAGTGCTGACTCTGTGGCATCCTTCCCTCCCTGCCGCAGACACAGCAGGGCCCTGCTCCTTCCTGCCCTCACCAGACACCGCTGTGAGTGCGCGGAAGCGTCAGGCCGCCCTGCTACACCACTCCTCTCCACCAGGTCTCTTCCGGGGACTTGCCCAAGGCTCTGGGCGGACAGAGCTGACACACTGTCATCTAGCCGCTAGAAGCAGACTCTCAACCTGTGAAGCTGGTAGCAGCACTGCTCTGGGGACAGTCACAGGCGTGACAGGCACCCAGCAGCCAAGCCACGGGGCTGCGGTAAGGGCAGGTCCAACACTGAGGTCCCCACACGGCAGAGCCAGCCTTGGACCCTGGGCCCTGAAGTCCCTGACTCTGATATCCCAGAGCTGAGAGCTGTAGGACAGAGACCCACAGGCCGGGCAGGGACTCAGTGGGTGCCTCCGGCCCAGCCACACACGCCCTTCTCCAGCGCTTGCCTGGGAGCCAGGGCAAATGTAATTATTTTTGGCAGGCGCATGATGAGATAAAATCAAGGCGTCTTAACTGCTCTGTTGTTTCCTGGTAACCCAACTCTCTTATACATAAGTGCTTTTTAAACCCCATAAAGAGCTCCAAAGTACGTAGCTGCAAGCATAGGAAAAACCCCCGCGTTAGCATTGAACATGACCTCATCGTTCTCTGTGCCTAACAATTGACTCTTGACCTCACGAGAGTGACACGGCCTACCCGCCCTTCCCAGCCCTGCACCTCCCACTGAGTGAAAAGCGGCAGCGGTGGGCTCACTAATGCTCCTGCGCCCATTACCTGAAGTCTTGTGGGGGGCGGAGTGGGGGAGAGAACGACAAAGAAACCTTCTTCGGAGGGTGTTTCTGTGGCGGGGTGGGAAGCCATTCCTAAGCCATCCCGGACGCCCCGCAAACTGGGCAATGAGGCAATGTGAGGAGGCTCCTGAAGCTGGGGCTCTCCTGGCAGAGGCGGGAGACAGAGCAGGCAAGAGGAGTCCATGGGAACGGGTCAGGGCTGAGGACAAGGCTTAACCCAGACATTTAAAGTAAGAAGAAGCACACAGACTATGCAGAACCACGCACACGTCTGTGTGTGCACACCCTGAGCGTGCTTGTGATTACGTGTCTATGGTGTGCACATGTGTCTGAACACACACAGACACACACTCACATGTTCCAAGATCCATCTCTGCAGCCCTCCTGCACCAGGCCTGGCCCCAAACACTGCCGCCCTCCACAAGGGCCCAGGGCTCCAGGAGAAATGGCTGATGGGGCCAGGGCAGTGAGAGACAAGATGAGCCTGAGACAGGTGATTCTGACGGAGGCAAGAAAGGATGCAAGAGCATGTCAGGTGACACCCAAAGGACACGGGATGTCCTCACCAAAAGCTGGGACAGCGTGAGCAGTATGATGAGTAAGAAGAGACAACTGTGATAGGCCGTGAAAAACAGGAGTCCGCAAGTCCACTCCAACAATAAACAGACCTAATATAATTTAAATAAAATGAACGAATCCATGAATGGAAAGAGTCTCACTTCTAATAAAGCGCTGGCTGGTAAAGTGGTTGGAAAAGCATCACTCTGCGGCTTAGAGAGGGAGACGGGGGCAGGTAAGAGCCACAAATGGAGGGCAAATCTCGGGGGACGGTGAGGTGCAGGGGACTGCACGGCCTACCTGTCCCCCATGGACAGCTCATTAGTGCTCAGGGAAAAGTCACCACACAGCGGAGACAGGACAGCCCCTCGCTGGGTGATCACATGGGCAGCGCCAACAAGGAGGCCGGTCCAGACGCAACACCCTGAGAAAGGTGCGTCTCATGCTGTCATCTAGGAACGCACAGAGTCTAACTGGGAGGGAATGTAAGATAAACAGGAAGTGAGGATGGGGAACCAGCATGCATCAAAAATGCCCATGTGATAAAAGACAAAGGCAGAGCAACCGTCCCAAACTCAGAAAGAGGGAAGGACATATGCTAGACAGGGCGCCCTACCAGAAGGAAAAATGTGTCGTGAAGGATTTTACAGGGTCAGTCGACAAGAGTGGAATACCCTGGGAGATAAAAGTGCTGCCTCAATGACCAATTTCCCGAGACTGGCAACCATGCTTCTTAGGAAGCCCACACTGGAGCGTATGGAGGGAAGAGATAGGACTGCACGAGTCACCCCCAAGAGTCTCCGTCGGGGCAGGACGCACACAACAGTTGGGGTGGGTGCACAGCAAACGCACACGACAAACGTTTCCCACTCCACGCCCCTGGATCAGCCTCAAAGAACTGGAAACATGCATCCAAGCAAGCATTTGTTTGTGAATGTCCACAGCAGCACCATCCACAAGAATCAACAGGTGGAAACAGCCCAGATGTCCATAAGCCGATAGATGGAGAAACAAAATCAGTCGACCCAACAGCAGAATATTACTCTGCCATGAAAAGGAACAAAGTGCAGACCAGGCTATAGCACAGTGGACCTGGAAACGCCACGCTCAGGGAGATAAAATCACGGTCAGGGAGATAAAGTAGACACAAGTGGAGAAGTCACGCTTGGTGAGATAAAGCAGACACAAGTAGAGACACCACGCTCTGTGAGATAAAGCACACACAAGGAGCAGACATGAGTGGAAACGCCACGCTCAGTGAGATAAAGCAGACACGAGCACAATGTCCACCGCGTGCATCTGCCGACGTGAAACGTGCAGGGCAGACAGGTCCACAGGACAGAAGGCTGGGAAGTGGCTGCCGGGACTGGGACAAGTGGGGGCTGGGGAGCCACTGCTGACGCGCATGGGGTTTCCTTGGGGGTGAAGAAAACGTTCTAGAATTAGATTGTGGCGATGGCTGCACAAGTCAGGGACTAGTATACACTTCAAAACGGTGGATTTCTGCTACGTAAATTACATCTCAGTAAAGCTGCCGTTGAGACCACAGTAACCACTCACGCGCCGGGTTGTGTTCCTACAGCCGGCCTTCCCTTCTTGGAGCCTCGCTGTCCTCTGCAGACCAATTCTGTCCCTCTGAAGCACAGGCCGCCGTCGGGCAGTGCTGGCTAACAGCCACCCCGTGCTGGTGGGCCACGGGGACGCCAGCCCAGCCCTCCACACACACTTCGTTAGCAGCCACAAAACATTTCCTAGGAGCAGAAGGGTTTCTGCCATCTGGAATCCTAGACGCCATCCTCCAACATTTATTGAAAAGCTTCTAATTAAAGTTTTCTCTTCTCACTCACTGCCTGGTAACTCAAGCTTTATTTTCTTCTCCACAGTGGGAAACTCATTATCTGGGGTGTCTTTGGATGTGCTTTTAAATTAAAAATGGAGGAAAAGAATGTTAGTCAAAATTAAAGCTGAATTGACTGAGTCACTCTGGACTGCCTCATAAGGTGGAGATGCCAGCTCTGCCTCCCGCAGAGCTCGGTTGCCAGGGCCAGGTCAGGCTGCCCGGGTGTTGCCGTCTGACCTGCACACAGATATGGCCACATGAGGACACAAGCGATTGTCTCATTTGCTGTGTGCTGTTTGCAGACACTTTTCACTGGGCGATTTGCTCAGAACTCCAGAAGACAAGGGTACATCATTCAGGCCACGGTGCGGCAGACCCACCTGACAGCGGCAACTCGGCCGCGGTACACCCCGAGTGACGCTGTGCGGCAGACGCACCTGAGGGTGGGTTCGGAGTTCCGATCCGAGCTATGGAACCTGGGAATGGACAACTGGATAATCCACTTCTCATCTAAGAGGAACATCTGAGCCCTCATCCCAGTTCTATGCACCGCAGGCCAAATGGGAGGGAGAGCCTATGTTCTGGGTTAAATGAAGGTTGCCAGGTGGAGGGTGCTGAGTGGAAATGCTGTACATGCCACATGCCTTTTTCAAGGTGTGTTCCCCCGTCCAGCTGGCCACCACGGCCCCCGGCCCCGTATGAGCCCCCAGTGGAGTGCCATGTGTCGTGTGCTGGCACGGGGCCTCTTCTCAGGCCTCCTTAGGCACTGCCAGCCCGCTGGAGCCGACAGAGGCTGGGTGCCGCTGTTCGGGCCGCTGCTGCTTTTCTTGCTGGTGACCAATTCTCCGGGACAGAGTGGACACCAGAGGCAAGCAAAGCCACAGCTGTGGGTGCCACACGCAGGCTGCACAGACCAGGGACAGGTCTGAGCTCCAAGGCACCCGGCCCATCTCCGCAGCAGGAGCTTCTGTCTGAGCCTGGGGAGGAAAAGCCTCCACCTCGCTAAGAGGCGTCAGCTGGGGAGCCTGGGCCGTGCATCCTCCAGAAGCCGTGGCTGGAGACCTTCGCTCCAGACGTGAACAGCCCCTGCCTTCCTGGCTCTCTGGCAGGTGGGGAGTCGGCTGACCCAGCTCTACCGGAAACAAAGTGGGAGCTGGGGGAGGGGCCGTCTGTGAAACATCCCCGGCGGGAGCCCCTCACTGTCCCCTCTGCCTCCCGGGCTCCCGGACTCCACAGTGAGTTCTTATGGTAAAAACCCCTTTCTGAGCACTTTACCCATCTCGCCCACAGGCACAGACAATACCCCGAAAGGACAGCTGTGCCTACGATCCATCAGCAAGTACCCCGGGAACGGCTGAGGGGCAGAGATGGGGGAGGCCCACAGATGCAGGCACAGAGCCTAGTGCGTGGGGGATGGGCCAGGCAGTCCCTGCTCCTGGCTAGGCGGGGTCTGCAAAGGCCCTTGACCCCAGGCATGGCCCATCAGGGAGGCTCACGGTCCACTCGGAAGGACACAGCCCGTTTCAGGGCACATGGGCACGGCAGTGTCATGTGTCATGGTGGCCCCTGAGGTGACACGTGCACCACGAGGGCAGGCGTGTACGCGCACACACTCCGGCAGACTCCGCTCCCGAACACGCCCAGGATGTGTTGCTGGGAAACGTCAGCTGCCACAGTCGGTCTGTCTGAGGTCTGCCATTGTCCGGTGAGGGGAGGATGGAGCCTGGAACAAGGGTTAAAAAGCCAGAGGAGCACAGAACAAAAGGCCCCGGAAGCTGGGGTGCTGCTGAGCCCGGGTACTGGGGTGGACTCTATCCGAAACTTACCGCCAGAAGTCAGCTGTTGGGAGTCCTGGAAGGGGCCCAGCTACTCTCGCAGCAGTTGTGTACGGCGTCGGACCAGGGGCTGGCTCTGTAGAACACGAGCATCTGCCGACTGAGCCTCTGAACAGGAGGACACAGTGAGTGGCTCCTTACACAGAGCCCCTTCCTTCCTGCTCCCGCCCCTCCTGCGGCTGTTCCTGGACAACCTCTAGAGCTTGCCACCTTCAGCCTCCTGTCTGATTCTCACCGGGATCAGCCTTCGCGGGGCAGCCTGTGTTCCTTGAGGGGTGGACCGTCCCGTGTCCACCGGACAGTCCCAGCACCAGGCCCTGCCCATGGCACACCTGCTGAGGGGCCACTCAGCACAGCCATGGCCGCCTGAACTCCCGGCCTCCGTACCCGGGCAGCCGTCAGCTGCCCCAGGCAATCACAAGAAAGGAGCTGTGCGTTGTGGGCACAGCACAAAGCCCTGCTTGGCCTCCAGAAAGCAAGGTTGGCTCCTGAGTCTTGGCTCGCAGGGGTCGCCCTCACCCTGTTCTCTGGTTCAAGAGGCAGTGGCCAAGCCGGCCGAGCCAGGAAGAAGCGGCAGTGCCTTGGCAGCGTGTGAAATGCAGAGGGTCTTGCCCACAGACGTCATCACAGCAGAGCCCTCTCCCCACCGGGACTGGGCAGCATGTACCCTGGCCACAGACCTGGCTTTGGAGCACGTGCACCACTCACGTTAACCATCCAGAGCTACAGGCAACAGCCCGGTGCCAAGTGCAACCAGTCAGAAAAGAAAACCACACACACAAAACGGCAAAACACAAACTCCATCCAAAGTCCACCCACAAGCAAAGCCAACCGCGTCATTCAGAGCTGCGCGCACGGCACACGGCCCTAGAGAAAAGCGAGGAGCTGGGCCCAGCACGAGCGGAAGTTCCCTTCTCCACAGCACGGTCCCACTAAAGCTGTGGGCGCTGTTGACTTGCGTGTCTTACAATAAGAAGAGGAGGGGGAGAAGAAGGGGAAAGTTGGCGTCTGCAGCCACAATCAAGTTCTTCCGCTCACCCACGACTGTGAAGCTCACAGCTCCAGCCACGCTGGAGTCCAACACCAGGTCACTGTCACCTCCAGGAAATGGTCTTGCTTCTTTGGTAAAACCAAAGGGGTGTTTCAAACAATGCCCACCTTCCATTCACCTGTTTTTAAAACTTTTTTTTTTTTCAAGGCAGGAGTGGATGTTTATTAAAAAGCTTTAGGAGAGAAAGGAAGGTGCACTCAAAAGAGGCCCCAGCGGGCGGCCTGGAGAACAGGTGACCCACTGAACCACGATCCTGCGCCCCTTTCCCGTGACTCTTCCCTGAGGGTGGGCCACCCGCAGGCACAATGCCCGCCTCACCCTTGGGAAGCGAGCACGTGTGGTGGGATTGGGAAGTTGTACACGGGCAAGAAAGCAGGCATGGCGTCAGCGACATCAGACACATAATCGGGGGCCTCGGTAAGAAAAAGGACAGCAGCTCTTCCTTGCTGCAAAATACAGTCAGGAGGAAAAAAGCCCCATCCCCCACAGCAGCTTGAACAGAAACATCGTGCAGGGCGGTGGGCACACCAGGGAGCAGGAAGAAAGAGACACCCTGCTTCTGTCTAGACCCCGACCCCTTACCTGTGACATGAAGCCCACCACATGTCTGACAGCAGACCTCTGTGGCGTGCTGGCTGGGGTCTGGACGGGGTCTCCTGGGCCCTCCTCCCTGGCAGCCCCATCTGGGAGGCGCAGGTGCGACCAGTTCACACATAAACGGTGCGGAATGCCGCAGGCCACAGGGAAAGGTGCTTACATGGCTCCCCAAACTCAGCTTCCTTCCATGCCTGAGTCTGTGGTAAAAGACAAGTGTCCACGCTGGGCAAGGACGAAAGCTTCATCCCCTGAGCTGAGATTCTCTGGTGAAAGCGTCAAAGTGGAAGCGGCTACTGGTGAAAAACCCTCGCATGGGAAGGCAGTCATTCAGCTTCTTTAAGGAAAACCCCAGCTATTAGCTATTCATACAACAGTCGTGAGAATGACCTCGCACGCCACACACACGCAGTCCTCTGGGCACATCTGCGGCTGGGGAGGTGTCACCGCACTAAGAATTAGCCCTTATTTGTATTTCCATTTCCCAAGTTCAACTGTATCAGGAGACATTTGCCAATGAAACTGCTGACAAAGTCAGACTTCCTGCTACAAAGCCCGACTTCAGAAATTCAGACCACACTTTCAGTTATGACAGAATTTAAACAAAACAAACAGTGACAGTCCTCACCCTGCACAGGAGAGGGCTGTGCTCCGTCTCCCGCGCACTGTCGCATGGCATCTCCCTGGCCCCTGAGACGGGTCTGCGGCTGTCCCCACTTCACGGTGAGACACAGGCATGCAGAGGGCGCCTGACCTGGAACTAGCTTGAGGGTGGGCTCCCAAGGACCAGGCAGTGTGGAGAGCACCCCGTGGGGCAGGGGAGAGCAGGAAGGGTGGAAGGAACCCCGGCCTCAACGGCCCACAGCAGCGCTGCCCCGGCCCAGGGAGTAAGTTCCCACCACACTCCAGGCTCTGTGCTTTGGGGCTCGGTGCCACCTAAGCACCAGCCCCGTGCTGGCACCCACCAGGCTCTGCCGTGGCACCCACAGGTTTCGGCCCCATCTGGTTACCATCTCATACTGCCAGGCGGGACCAAAGTACCTGGACTGAGGTGGCAGCTCTGCTGAGTCCTGAACCGTGGGCAGGGCTGTCAGGCCACAAAGGCCCTGGAGAGGGCCAACCCCAACTGTCAGCACTGAGGCCAGGGCCTCAACACTGGCTTTCACTGACCAGCCTTGAAAAGCATCATCCGCCATGCATGCAGTGGCCCGGGAGGCTGAGGCGGGAGGGTTTGAGGCTGTAGTGAGCTATGATCATGCCTGTGAATAGTGACTACACTCCCGCCTGGGAAACAGCAAGATCCATCTTTAATGCATTAACGTCATCTATGAGCAGCAGATGAAAGCTCAGACACCTGAGAGGCTGGTGGCTCCAAGGTGCTCGCACACCCTGACGCCTGTGCGTCACCACCGCGGTGCCAGGCAAATCGAAGCAGAGCCTTTCTCCAGGTCAGTGCAGCTGTGCTCCCGAGGGACCCGTGCAGCTCACAGGGAAAGGCCACCCTGTGCCACTCAGAATTGCCAGGAGCGCAGCAAGTTTAAACTAGACACTGTTTATGCGCCTGACAGCAGGAGACGTGAGCCGGGTGCCTGGGAAAACCATCTTCAAAGCAACAACTGTTTTCCCAGCTGTGAATGCTCCGTCCTGGGAAATCTGCTCATACCACTACAAAAACAATTTTGAAAAGACTATACAAATATGCACCCTCATCTGTCCATTCTGGTACTTTAGACCCAAAACTGAAGAACTTTCTGGAGCACACTGTCCACTTAGCCAGTGACTAATATTCTTTATAAACATGAATAAACGTTATAATGAAATAAGCTTCCTTGAATAAATGTGGTTAGTTCACTTAACTGAGAACAATAAATTCAGAGGCTTCCTTTGAAGAGTCAGGAAGTGGAGATAATCACAGCAGAAGAGAGGGACAGAGAAGAAGCCTACGCTTTTGGACTCTCATTTTCTTAACATGTACCGCAATTTTATAAAAGAAAAATAGTTGTAACGAAGGAAGACACATTACAACCCTGGGTAAAAGGGCCAGGGCAGGAGCATGGACAAGCCACAGGCTCTGGGCACCTCTGGAACAAAATCTCACTTCAGCTTAAAATACCAAACGTATACCGTGACCAGCAATTTCAATATGGTGACCAAGTGACATGCCCCTTCCAATGCCAAGAAGACAACAGCCCCGGAAACAGCTTCAGTCAGGAGACCCAGGGTGCCGGCCTGGTTCTGCTGCCGGCCGTGGAACAGGTTTCCCAGCTTGAGGGTGACGCCCCAGCCTCTAAGAGCAGATGCCTGAGAACGACAGGCGCTGCCTCACAGGGTAGCCTGTGGTTGTCTCAAAAGCAGCAAAGGAATCAATGAACTGTGAGATCCTGGTTGTTACTCACTCCACAAATTACTGTGGTGACACTACGTGCAAAACCAGGAGGCCAGCCATGCTTTTAAAAATACTTAAGAAAAAAAATTACAAGCATATGAAAATGTACCAAATATTTCTCTTTCTTATTTTATTTATTTATTTTTTGAGATGAAGTCTTGCTCTGTTGCCCAGGCTGGAGGGCAGTGGTGTGATCTCAGCTCATTGCAACCTCCGCCTCCCAGGTTCAGGCGATTCTCCTGCCTCAGCCTCCCGAGTAGCTGAGATTACAGGCGCCCGCCACCACGTCCGGCTAACATTTCTCTTTCTAAACATTTCCATGTTTTCTGTATTTTTCATAATGGGTGTGTTTTACTTTTAAAAAGAGGAGGAAAAGGCTTTGTTTTTAAAATTAAATTAAGAATGATATTAAAAGACCACGTATAAATTGAATCCATGCTAAGTGTTCGGCCACGTCAGAAAGACGCATCCATATCACAGGAACTGAGAGGAGCACGTGGAGGGGAGAGGTGAGAGGTGAAGGGGCAGAGGGAGTTGCTTTCCTTGCTCAACCTTTCCTTGTATGATTTCTATGCTGTTTATTTAGGAGACGAATGGGAAATGGAAAGCGTTTCCAAGGCCACACACTGTGCAGATGCTGCGGAAGTAACTTCTCCTCACCGCTCACCGCTCCCATCCTCGAGTCCCGCACGCTGCCCGGCCAAGCACTCAGGCTGTCGGGCTCTGCCAGCCATGCGGACTCTTCTTCACGTGCGGATGACACCACCATCCCGCCCAACAGAGACGGCCACCTGGTCCCCACACAGACAGAC
>NC_045441.1:3842851-3845560 GCF_002776525.5 Piliocolobus tephrosceles | reverse complement strand
CGGCCACCTGGTCCCCACACAGACAGACCCCAACAGAGACGGCCACCCGGTCCCCGCACAGACTCAAGGGTGTGTGTGTCCGGGCAACAGAGGGCCATCCAGACCCAGCCAGAGCGAAGCCCCAGAGATGCGTCCGTCCAGTGCTTCTGAGGGTCCCTGTGTTCTGGGTGCCGTGTGGGGGAAAGGACAGAACCAAGAGAGGCCAGGACAGCATGGCAGGGAGAGGATGCAGGAGGGGATCGACACGGGGAGGGGCAGGCAGGGGCCAGACCCAGGCCGGAGTGGGGAAGAGCTTCCACAGAGTCCGCTGACAGCAGAGACGGACTGACATGTCGGGAGGAGCCCAGCCCACATGAGCTAACAGAAGGCAGGTGGGAGAACAGGGGCAGCCTGGTGTGGGTGATGGGCCTGGGGTGGGCAGAAGGGCCCCACTCCGGGTGTCTTTCAAAGGCAGACAAGACAGGGCTTCCTGTGTGTAGAGCATGGTGGGAAAAGAAACCAGAGAAGATGCCGTTGCTGCCGGAGGGGAATCCCTGGCTGCGCTCCCAGCTCCCAAAAGACCAACTGACCTCAAGTCTGAATCTGCCGCCCCCTTTCCTCCATGCTGTTTCTGCAGTGGCGAAGGGCAGCTGGGCCAGGTGAACACACAAAGAGGAAGCCAAAGTGTGGTGCATGGCCAGGCCGGACAGAGGGACACAGCTCCCCGCCCACCGTGACCACGGCCAGGAGCCCCCAGCAGCAGGTACTGCCGGGACTGCACCAGGCCACTGGGAAGCACAGCTCTGCCAGCACCAGCCTCCTTGCCTGCCGGTGCAGCATCAGCTCTGCCTAGAAGGAACACGGACTCGACTCTGGGAAGGAAGGAAGCTCCAATGCTCTGCATTGTAGGACCATGAAGAGAAGAGAAGGAGGGAAGGAAAGCCACAGAGGAAGCCACGTGTCCGCGTGCACTGTGGGCAAGGCCGATGCCCACCCAGAAAAACTGCCGCTTACCCCCGTCTGTAACCCACTCTCCCCAAGCGCAGTGGGTACTCCACAGCCCACCTCGGAACGGGAGAGAGCCCATGAGGTGCTCACAGACACCCAGCTCCACACGGGTCAACAAATATGGTCCTATCTGCAAAAAAGAGAGAAAACCGCCATTTACCAAGAACCCACTACACAGAAGCCAGCGACTGCGGAACCACCAACAGACATGACTGCCTCCTGCTCCTTAACCCAGGGAAGCTGGTGGCTTCTTCCCACTTTACAGAGAATGAAACCACGAGATGAAGGTTGTCTCCCAATCACAGAATCTGCTGTTGCTTCCAACACCATGCTGCCCACAAGCTACAAAGCACACACCAAAAGCTCAGTCAACAAGACAGAACTACTGGATGGAGCTCTGAGCTCTTCCTGACAATCTTATGAACACTACTGGTTCTCTCCTAGAACTGTACCACTGTGATGTACAGGCTGCAGGGTCTTCCCTGAATCCCACCAGAGGCCTGCAGGGAACACCTTCCCGCACTGGAGCCCCGCACCCGGGAGGAAGCAGAGGACTGTGTCCCGCACCCCGGGAGGAAGCAGAGGAGGGCTGTGCCCCGCACCCCGGGAGGAAGCAGAGGAGGGCTGCTCTCCTTGACAGGCCTGTGGGCAGCTCTGCATCCAGCTGCTGGGGACTCCACGAATCTCATGGCCCAAACGCACAGGTGTGCTGACTTGTGAACTGGCGGTTCCCGTGAGGCGGGGGCAGTGCAAATCTGCCTGGGGTTCTGATTCTCAGCCGATGGTTTTCTATCCACCCCAGCTTCCCTGCCATGTGTCTCAGCCAGCTAAGAGGACTTTGTACCTCCCATTTTAAAGACAAGTGGCTCTTGCCTGGGAGGGCAGTTTAGTTCCACTCTCTGCTGCCTGAGTGTCTGAGATCACCCGGGTTTCCGTGTCATCGATGACACCCATGCCCCTACCGTGTACACCTGCTTTGATGCCTCTGGGGGCCATCCAGTGTCCACTCCCCTCACTGGTATGGCTGCTTGGTCTCTTCTTTACCACTTGCTTTTGAATTAGCTATGTTAGAAAATTCTGCTGTGATGTTTCTTCCACGCTTTTTTTTTTTTTTTTTTTGAGACGGAGTCTTGTTCTGTCGCCCAGGCTGGAGTGCAGTGGGCGCGATCTCAGCTCACTGCAACCTTTGCCTCCCGGGTTCAAGCGATTCTCCTGCCTCAGCCTCCCGAGTAGCTGGGATCACACGCGCCCACCATCACACCCAGCTACTTTTTGTATTTTTTGTAGAGACAGGGTTTCAACATGTCGGCCAGGCTGGCCTCAAACTCCTGACCTCAGGTGATCCGCCCACCTCAGCCTCCCAAAGTGCTCGGAGCCACCACACCCAGTCTCTTCTGGTATTTTTATGTGTTTGAGGCAGAAGTGACTATTTCCCATGTTGACCAATCCATCACATTGACAGAAGTGCTATATATCTTCATTACTTAAACTTTTATGACAAGCAAGTATTTGTTTTAAACAATTTTAAAATACTTTAATCCAATAAAAAAAAGCCTCTTCAAGTGGTCCTAATCCTACAAGCTGAAAACTACAGGCCTGAAGCTCACCTTGAGAATCCAGCGTGCCCCCGAAGCCCCCCATTCCTGTGTGGTTCCTAATAGAGGCCCCCCCTTCCTGTGTGGTTCCTAATAGAGGCCCCCCTTCCTGTGTGGTTCCTAATAG
>NC_045441.1:3812530-3842451 GCF_002776525.5 Piliocolobus tephrosceles | reverse complement strand
TGTGTGGTTCCTAATAGAGGCCCCCCTTCCTGTGTGGTTCCTAATAGCATATAAAAAACACTTTGACTGCTCATTTTCATAAAGGGTACAGTGTAACACTCCATTTGCCTTGCAGCTCAGCATGCCGTCCCTCCACACCCTGGGGTGCATGGAGTTTAGTCTGCAGGTATGAACGCAGAACAGGTGGACGTGCCCTCCCCACTCACCCTTCCGTGGGCGGCGGAGCCCCTCCCGCCCGCCAGGCCCTGGGGCAGAACAGCTTCCCGATTCCCATGTGCCTCTGCGTCTGGGCGCCACGGGTGAGGTTCGGTCGGGACGCAAAGACACCTCTGTCTACCAGGCCACCGCCTCGGTCCACCTCCCCGCGGGCAGACTCTCTACGTCCGTTCTCTCCACAAATGCCAGTGCGAGCGCCGCCTCGCTGGCCTGGGCCGGTTCCAGGGCTTCAGTAACATGTGGAGGGCAGCGCGGGGAAGGCACCCACGCCAGCACCTTCTCCCGGCCCTCCACGCGCAGACACGGAGGCTACGCAAATCTGCCCCAAGCGCAGAGGCCAGCGGGTGCCCACAGGAGACGGGGGGAGCTGGCGCCGGCGAGTCAGGGCCCAGTCTGTGGAACGGCTCTGGCAGAACAAGGGCACGTGGTCCCCACGCAGCCGCTCCTCGCTTCCCGCCAAAATACCTTGAGATGCCAGAAATAAAAGCACACACAACAGCACGAAAAGCTAAACAATCCGCTGTGAAAATTCGGGAGGAACGTCCTCCGACAACAAGGATGCCGAGCAGGGCTTCCATCTTCGTGGTGCGCCTCCGAGAGGAAAAGCCCGCCACGAAAGACCCTTCACCCCTCTCCCCGAGCCGGCACCCCGGGCCCAGGTCTCCAAGTCTAACGGAAGCTGGGAAGGGCCCCTCGGAGGGAAGGCACGGCCGCCTGGGCAGCTGAGCACTCTTCCCGCGCCTCCCGCCACGTCTTCCCATGGCTCCCGCGGGGCAGAGCGGGAGCGGGTGTCGGGGGTCGGGGATCCACCGCGGGGCCGCATCCCAAGGGAGCAGTCTGGGACACAGGCCTCGGGGGGCCTGTGCGGCCACAGCGCTGTGGGGCGTGGGAGGCCGCGATCTGTGTAGGGCAAAAGCTATAAACACAAACAACCCAACTGGAAAAATATTTGAAACATGAAGGAAAGATAAAGGGCTCTCAGTTTAAGAAGTGTGTTTGCAAATCAGTACAGAAAAGATAAATTACAATAGAAGTGGCTGAAAAAAACAAAAAACCACACACAGGCAATTCACAAAACAAAAACAAATGACTAATATGTACATGGAAAATGACCATCAACAGTAATCCAAGAAGCTGAAATTAAAGCAATCACGCCGAGTGTGGTGGCACACGCCGGTAATCCCAGCTACTCGGGAGGCTGAGGCAGAGAACTGCTTTAACCTGGGAGGTGGAGGCTGCAGTGAGCTAGGATCACACTACTGCCCTCCAGCCTGGGCAACAGAGCAAGACTCTGTCTCAAAAAAAAAGAAAAAAACCTTTAATGTCTGGCTCTACTTTGCAGTCTGCCTGTCTAATCCGCAGTAAACTTTTGAGGAGGTGGACCAGATATAATATGTCTCTATTATTTTTATAATTAATTGATTAAAATGTTTTGCTATTTAAAATAAAAAATAAATAAAGCCATCACAAACTGTCATTGCTTCCTGTCCTACTGGATCACAGCACCCAGGGTGGACGTAGGGTAGCAGGTGCTCTGCTGCGGCTGAGGCCTCACATAACCATCTTGATGGCAAACGTTTTCTCAAAGTGCGACTTTAAGGGAAAGACAAAAAACGAAACCAACTACTGTTGTCATCCATGGCATAACACAACGGTGTTAAACAAAACAATCTTTATTCAAGGGCCTGTTGTTTGTCATTTTGCTTAAAGTCAGTTTCTGGCTAGGTGTGGCGGCTCATGCCTGAAACCCCAGCACTCTGGGAGGCCAAGGCAAGATGATCGCTTGAGCCTGGGAGTTCAAGACCAGCCTGGGCAACATAGGAAGACCCTGTCCCTATAAAAATACAAAATTTAGCTGGGCATGGTGGTGCACACAACTGTGGTCCCAGCTACTTGGGAGGCTGAGGTGGGAGGATCACTTGAGCCAGGGTGGTTGAGGCTGCAGTGAGCCAGGATCACGCCACTGCACTTCAGCCTGGGTGACAGAGGGAGACCCTCTCAAAAAAAAAAAAAAAGTAGTTTCCAAGGACCTCAGGGCGAGTGACAGTGAGTGAGGACTCGCTGTGGATGGAAAAGCAAACACGCCCACTGCAGAAATACTCAGCACACGCAGCTGCTACAGGACGTTAACCGCAGTGTCGTCTCACGGCGGCAGAATCAGTCTTTCTGGTTTCTTCTGTAAATTTTTTTGTATTTTCTAATTTCTTTTACATGAATCCTGTATAACTTAGGAAAAATAACACATATTACTATTGTAAAATTACATTTTGCTGAGTTATTTTCTGTTCACCACAAAGAAGCAGCGCTGGCAAACATCTGGGCTGATCACAGCAGCAATGACAGCATTAGATGGAAATTCCATTGACATGGAAACAGTGGGCTTTTCTGGAATATGGGGAAGTGGATCCTGTTTTCTTTGGCCCAGAATGAGGATGGTCGGATCTCCATGGCAGTGAGGAAGGCTGGCGAGCCTCCAGTTTCTCGGCAGTTGTTTGGATGTGACCAGCAGGCTGCGAAAGCCCAGCTTAGAGACGAGAGAGGCCGGCTGGGAGCCCAGTGCCAGCTAACAGCCCACCTGCCCTGTGGCCCAGCCTCCACCTGCTCTGGGGCTCTTCTCGAACTTGTCTCCCTGGAACTTGTCTCCCAGGAACGAAGCATCCGGTGTTGTGTGCGCTTTTATTTCTGGCATCTCAAGGTATTTTGGCAGGAAGCTAGGCCCCAGCTCAGGAAGAAGTGCAAACCTCTCGGTGGCTCAACTTCCCATCAACGTAGATCCTAATTTTATATTTCAAGTTAAATGTCCTTTTGTTGCTCACCGATGCCCTATTCTTCTCCTAATTAGCCCGCAGTGCAGCGGTGCCCATGGCAGGCTTTTCCACACAAAATGACAACATCCCTACAGCTCTACGGACTGGCTTCCATCACCGACGCCCACGCAAGACGACAAAACACTACATCTCTAGGGACCGGCTTCCATCACCGACGCCCACGCAAGACGACACAACACTACATCTCTAGGGACCGACTTCCATCACCGACGCCCATGCAGGACGACGACATCACTACAGCTCTAGGGACCGCTTCCATCACCAACGTGCCTTTTTCATTTTGTTTTGTTTTCGAGAGACCAGGTCTTGCTACGTTGCCCAGGCTGGCCCTGACCTGCTGAGCTCAAGGGATCCTCCCACCTCAGCCCCCCTAGAAGCTGGGATCACAGGCCGGTGCTTATTCAAAAAGAGACAAAAAGGAAGCTCATCGTTGCTGCTACGGGAACGCTGCCGGCGTCACATGCTGCCCATCTTCTCATCCAGAGAGCCACACAAGGTTTCCTTCAGAATTCAACTGAGACCAAAACAAGAAAACCACAGCACAACGCTTACCCAGCAATAATATTAAAACACCCGGCTTCTGGGTTATGCCAGAAACACAAAAGTAGTTCTGCTGTGGAATATGTGAATTATATGGCCATATTAAAGATTATCACATCTATCATACAACACTGGCTCAAAAGTCCTAGCCCTTGCTAGAAGAAAAACAAAGATGGCACAAGCACAAAGTGGAGACACACCTGCCATTCTCTAGAGACATTTTCACTTAAAAAACCCGATCCAAGAGAATCAATTGACGAAATAACAGCATTAGAAAACTCAGCATTGTTGTTAGCTCTACGATCAACATCCAAATTATCTATAACTTCCCAATACACTGTCAGTAACCATTATGACACACCAGAGGAGGAAACAGACTCAAAAGTATCAAGAATCCTAACAAGAAACAAGCAAGATCTTTCCAGAGAAAACCATAAAACTTTCCTGGATAACAGAAAAGACAACCTCAATAAGTCACAAAAAAATTTTTGTGGAATATAAAAGCTGATTCCAAAATTCATACAAATAGAAGGCCAAGAACACTGTCTGAAAAAACAATGAAGAAAGAGGTTCTTATGGCCAGGCGAGGTGGCTCACACCTGTAATATCAGGACTCTGGGACGCTTGAGGAGGAAAAATCGCTTGAGCCCAGAAGTTTGAGATCAGCCTGGGCAAGATAGGGAGACACCATCTCTACCAAAAGAAAAAAAAAAGGTACTCACTTTACTAGATATTAAAGCATTTTTTTTTTTTTTAAACTGAAGTATTAAACAGTGTGGTAAGAACCTCACTAAATAAATTATGGTATAACAAGATAATGGAATACTATGCAACACTTTAAAAAAAACGCTATTGTGGGCTGGGTGTGGTGACTCAGGCCTGTAATCCCAGCACTTTCAGAGGTCAAGGCAGGAGGCTCACTTCTTAGATATGGCATCAAAAGCACAGGCAACAAAAGAAAAATAGACCAACTGGTCTTCATCAAAACTGAAAACTTTAGTGCCTCAAAGGACATCATCAAGAAAGTGGAAAAGAACTGTACCTGGAATTTGTAAAAACTCTCACAACTCAATAATAGACACAAGTAACCATTGTGGTTAAAGTGGGTGTTTTGTTGATTTTTTGCTTTCTAGTTTTTTGGGGATGGGGTCTTGCTCTGTCACCCAGGCTGGAGTGCAGGAGATCAGAACTCACTGCAGCCTCAAAATATTGGGTTCAAGTGATCCTCCCACCTCGGCCTCTCAAATAGCTGGGACTACAGGCATGTGTAACCATGCCTAGCTAACTTCTTAATTTTCTGTAGAGCCAGGATCTTGCTAAGTTGCCCAGGCTGGTCTCAAACCTCTGGCTTCAAGTGATCCTCCTGTCTCAGTCTCCTAAAGAGCTGGGATTACAGGCGTGAGCCACTGTGCCCAGCGGTAAAGGGTCTGAATAGACATTTCTCCAAGGAAAATATAAAAGTGACCAATAAGCACATGAAAAGATGCTCACCCTCATTAGCCTTGGGGAGGTGCCAATCAAAACCACAAGGAGATAACCACTTCCCAGAACACTAGGATATCTAGAATCAGAAGGTCACATATCACAGCGCTGGCCAGGACATGGAGAAAGTCCAATCCTCGGCCAGGCGCGGTGGCTCATGCCTGTGATTTCAGCACTTTTGGGAGGCCGAGGAGGGCGGATCACATGAGGTCAGGAGTTCAAGACCAGCCCAGCCAACAAGGCGAAACCCTGTCTCTACAAAAAAATACAAAATTAGCTGGGTGTGGTGGTACATGCCTGTAATCCCAGCTACTCGGGAGGCTGAGAGAGGAGAATCACTTGAACCTGGGAGGCGGAGGTTGTGGTGAGCCAAGACTGTGCCACTGCACTCCAGCCTGGGCAACAAGAGTGAAACTCCATCCAAAAAAAAAAGGGGGGGGGATAGAATGCTTAACAAAAGATTCTAAGGCAAGTGTATCTTTCTTTTAGAACAAAAGAAGTTAGATCCCTATCGCACATAAAACATAAATTTAAATTGGTTCTAAAAGATACAAAAGAGAAGCACTTCTTTCGGAAGAAAAATCAGAAATCATAAAGAAAAAAACTGACCTTACATCAAATATATCTCAATAAAAAGCTGTTTTTTAAAACCACATACTCAGAATGACGAGACTACACCTACAAGAGTGGCCAAAATTAAGAAGCTAGCAGCACCACGTGTCAACCAGGGTGTGGCGGCACCAGGACCCTCATGCTTCTTTTTTGTTCAATGTTTTGGGGTTTGTTTTTTTTTTTTTTTTTGAGACAGGGTCTCACTCTGTCACCCAGGCTGGACTGCAGTGGTGCAATCTTGGCCCACTGCAGCCTCAGGTGATTCTCCCATCTCCGCCTCCCTAGTAGCTGAGAGACTACAGGTGCACTCCACCATGCCTGGCTAATTTTTGTATTTTTTGTACAGACGGGGTTTCACCATGTTGCCCTGGCTGGTCTCAAACTCCTGAACTCAAGTAATCCTTCTGCCTCGGCCTCCAAAAAGTGCTAAGATTACAGGCATGAACCACCGTGCCCAGCCAGCATCTTCTCAAAAAATTAACCACACACTTACTATAGGATCCAGCAATTCTGGTCCTAGGAACGAAAGCACAGAAAGACGCAGATGCAAATGTTAACAGCACATTCATAACAGCTCCAAGTTGGAAACAACTCAGTCTCCAAACTCTGGTAAACGGGTGAGAGAATCTGTGATCATTCCACACCACGGACTGTTTCACTCAGCCCTGAAAACGGATCAAAAACGGATGGACACAGGGCAGCGCGGCCACAAAAACGGATGGACATGGGGCAGTGTGCATGGACTATTTTACTCAGGCCCAAAAACGGATCAAAAACGGATGGACGCGGGGCGACGCAGCCACAAAGGCAGATGAACACGCGGCGGCGCAGCCACAAAGACAGATGGACACGGGGCGGCGAAGCCACAAAGACGGATGGACACGGGGCAGTGTGCATGGACTATTTTACTCAGCCCCAAAAACGGATCAAAAATGGATGGACACGGAGCAGCGCGGCCACAAAAACAGATAGACATGGGGCGGCGCGGCCACAAAAATGGACGGACACGGGGCAGCGCGGCCACAAAGATGGATGGACATGGGGCGGCGCGGCCACAAAAACGGATGGAGACGGGGCAGCGCAGCTCAGCCCTGAAAATGGATGGACATGGGGCAGCGTGGCCAGCAGGCGGCCCATGGACTATTACTCAGCCACAAAAACGGATGGACACAGGGGGCAGCGTGCCCGGCAGGGATGGAGGAGGGGGCCAGCCTCCTGCCGCCTACGCAGGCCTCAGAGTAGACCATGCACAGTTCTTGAGGTCTTAGTTTTCCCACACGTAAGACAGTTTCTCCGGTTCCACCTGCCTTTCAGCCCTGTACATGTATGAGTTCAAAATTCAGCGGGCAGACCCCCAGGCATGCAGCAGTCAGACAGGAGAAAATAAAAACAATGTGGGTGGGGGGCGGGTGGAATTCCACTAAGAAAAACAATTTGGGCTCCCAGGGAGCCTCCGCAGACACCAGCAACCACTCAGTCCCAAGAGTTCAGACACAAAATCCCACTGCCAGAGCAGTTATGCTTCTTGGGGCAAAATACCATTGGTCTGAAGTATTTTGGCTCAGAGCAAATTCTCAAGGCCATGAAGTTCACGGCCTCATTTGATGGTTTTATAAAGCTGTGGGCTTCATGCTCAAGTAATTCACATTGATTTTCAAGATGACAAAAGCAGCAAATCGAGAGTTTCTACACACTGGTCCATGCCGAGTGGCCCTGCTCTCTTCGGTCGACCACTACCTGCGCCCCGCGTTCTGGGTGCGTCAGGTGCAGGCCCCACGGTGGGATGGTCAAGCTGCTTACTGTGGCCCATGAAGCCTTCCGCAGCCACTGCACTCACACAGGGCAGCGTGCAGCACCCACCCGAGGCCACTGCACTCACACAGGGCAGCGTGCGGCGCCCACCCGAGGCCACTGCACTCACACAGGGCAGTGTGCTGCGCCCACCCGAGGTCTTGTCTGAGCCCCCATGGTCCTTACATGGCGCCTTGACACACAGACCCTGCCCTCGGCTGAGCCTCCGCTGGCTCACAGCCGGCCACAGAAGGGATCCTGGTCTCTGCTAGTGGGCTCCATGAGGTAACCAGAGTCAGAAACCAGGGGTGAGTCTCTTCCCCAGGACAGACGGCCAGGTGACTGAAACCAGCACAGCACCCACGCCTCTGCCCCAGCACCTCCAGGCTGCTAAGAATCGCTGTCGAGATGCCTGTGTGGACAGAAAGTGTTGCACACATAAGGGATTCTTATGAGGCAGAGGAAGCCAGGGGGGTTCTGCTGACAACACTGGACTGAGGGAGCCCACCTTTCATCTCCAGGCAGCCAAACGGCACTGACAGCAGCAGGGAAGCGGCCAGGTCACCACAGGGGCCTCCACACCAGCAGCCACTCGGCTGGCTCTGCATGGGGTGGTTGCACGTATGCCACCTTCCCTGGCATACAGGTCCGTGGCTTCAGACAGAAACAGAGAAGCTAAGGGTCCCCTTTAGTGAGACTGGAGAGGGAGGGGGAGGGCAAAAGACAGAAAGACCTGCCGAGTCACATGGCCTCCTTCACATCCACCGACCCCAGGGGATGCTGGGCAGCAGGCCTGGCTCAGCCGGGGCCCCACAGTCCCCCCAAAGGGCACGTGTCATTTGAAACCTCATCCTCACAACCCGCTCAAGTGGGAAACCAGGCCTGGAAGGGTTAAAGGAACATGAAGACAGAACTAAACCCCAGCTCCCCGGGGAGGGCTTAGCTACGAAACAGGAAGTGGACAGGGCAAACCCCGGGACCCTCGGGTCCACAAGAGGAAAGGCCCAAGGCGCCAACCCCAGCGGCAGAACCTCCTGCCCGCAGAGCTGGGGAGGACAGAAGCGGCAGGTGCCAGTCCCTTCTAAGACCAGCGAACAATCATACAGCCCAGTCACCAAGACACAAGACAGGCCCGTGGGAGCAGCTGGGGCCACCACGAGCCACCCACCTCCCCAGCACTCCAGGCCAGCAGGGGCCTCTGGGATGGTGAGCTCAGCAAACCACGCCCAGAGCCAAGACCCTGAGGCCCTGGTGCCCAGGACCAAGGAACAGCCAAAACTCACTGGTGCCAGACAGAGGCACCAGGGACTGAAGCCTGGGAGAGTGAGTGCACCGGCCCAGGCGGCTTCCCGGGGCCAAGCCCACAGGCCTGAGCGGGAACTGGAACGCTGAGGGAGCGCTCCCCAAGGGGCGATGAAGTCCCGTCACTTGGGGACATGGCGGCGATCCTGGCGCAAGCTCAGAGCGCTCATGCTGTGGGAAGAGGCTGCACGGGGCCCCGGGAGCGGCCGCTGACCCGCAGGCTCCCCGGACAGACGCTGCCGGGAGGACAACATGATGGCCCACGGGGGGACACAGGCTTCTCCGTCCTCGATGGCGGATTCCGGAGGTCCGTCCAGGATCCACTGGGCGAGGGGAGGGGCCAGCGCAGTACTTTTCCACAAGCTCCCCGGAGCCCAGGAATGCTGCTCCCCAGGCCCAGCCGCACACCCTTCTAAGCACTTAGGTTCAGCTTCAAAAAAAAAGCTTGAAACCTTTTCTTTTTTTCTAAACAATTTCCCATGAGAACCAGGGAGAGTCAGCAAGGAAATATCCATATTAGCAGAGACACCCCCTTTAATGTGGAGACTGGCTCCCGACACACAAGAACATGAGCCCCGAGCCCCCATACGGAGTCAGAGGCCCATCTGAAAACCCTCCCAGTAGCCTGGAAACGGGCCACAGGGGCATGCACTTTGCAGAGAATCCAGCCGAAGGCAGCTCCTTCCACCAGCTCCCTCAGAAGGAAGTGGCTGCCGACCCCTGCTGGTGAACCGGGCTCCACCGAGACCACATTCCCTGGCTTCCCAGGCCCTTTTCCCGCTGCCAGCTCCTCCAAAGGCTAAGGAACCGGCTCCAGGTCGCTTCCCAACGCTCAGCTGGGCGGGCCTGAGACCAACTCCATGCCAGCGGCCAGAAAGGGAAGTGAGAGTGTGGTGACTCTGCCGGCAGCCGCGTGTTCTAGACCCTCTGCCAGCAGCCGCGTGCTCCAGACCAGCAGAGTCCAGCCCTCAAAGCGGAGCTGAAGGAAACAAAGGCTTTCTTCTTTCCCCTCTTGCTTTCCAACTTTCTTTTAATCAACACGTATTTTAATAATGAAAAGTAATTACTTGAATCACATACTTTAAAATAATTACTTGAACTTAAACAAAAGGACAGACACCAGCCCCTCACTTGGGTACGAGTTTTAACCTCTGCCCACAGTCACCATAAGCCGAGCTGTCGTGGGGGTCCTGCCAGTGACCAGCGGCCTGTGTGGGGATCAGGCAAGAAGGGAGAGCCAGAAGCCTCTTAACTCAAAAAGTTCAGGGTGACGCCACGCCCACCAAAGTCTTGTGTGCCTGAGGCTCTGTGGAATCGGGACTGGGCTGAACCACAGAACAAGAGATCCAACAGCTCGCGGGAAACCAGTGTCCATCTGGAACCCAGAAACCAAAAGGCACCCACACAACTGGACCTCAGGCTGTGAAGAAGGCACAAATAAGAGGCAGTCGGCCTGGGGACACAGGAATTGAACAGCTCGTGGAGGAGGAGCCAAAATTCAGGGCGAGGCTCGGGTGGAACGCTGGGCTGCCTCCTGACCCGCTGCACGGGAGCCATAGGACCTCTGCACCTGCCAGGCCTCGGCCTCCGGGTGACCTTGGGGTGTTCCGCTAAAGAGAGCCTAGGACAAGCTGTCTGGCTGTGCTGGGGGTGCTGTCTGGCTTCCCTCGCCCCTCGGGGGTGGCCATGAGAGACGACCCTCTGAGATAGCCAAGACCTCCCTGAGGCACATACCCCGGCTTCTCCCCTCCACCCACGTCTGCTGAGCCGCCTGCAACCACAGACGTGGTGGACGTGATTTTACACCACCTTCCAAGAGCTCAGCACTGCCTCACTGGACAGGATCCCAGAGTGAGCTGGGCTACACCCAGCAACCAGGCACACTCCACTGTCCCAGGCATCCGTGGCTGGGTAGCCCAGTGACCCCTCCAAGCTGCCCACTTCCTGCTGGAAGCCGCTTTGAAGAAGGGCCTGCATGGGCTCCCCCTTTCCACCTCCCTCTGCACAGCGGCCCTTTTCTCCTTTCATGAAAAACAGGGCCACCTGCCACCCCACATCTCACAATGGCACACCGCCCCAGGCACGAGACCTCCAGCACTAAATAACGGCAGAGCATGAACCCTGGTGTCACCCTGGGGAAGTGAACAAATGTAACAAGTTGGCACTAGGCCCTTGAACAACTCAGGGACCCAGTCTAGCTGTCACTTACTGATCGATCTTTAAAATAAATTCTGAAAATATGTGCCCCAAACCACAGAATGGTCTCAAAGTTTAAGGACTTAAGCAACAAAGCTACAACAACACTCTCGTTCCCATTTACTCATCCATGTCAACAAGGCTGCTCAGCACTGAAATCTGACATGGGAACAGGAACACAGCCCGTGGAAACCTGCTTTCTCTCAAACAATGACATGCAGATCCACAGGTGAGTGCGCCAACCGCAGAGACACGGAAAGCCCTGCCCTTCGCGGGGTGGTGACACAGGGTCACAATGCCCTGACCATGATGCAATGCATGCCTCATCGGATTTCACTTTATGTAGAATCATTTGTGAAAATTCCTAATCTATTATGCTGTTTTGATCAACAGCATGCTACTAACGGTAAACACAGCTCAACGTAGAAGAAAAATTTTAACACTCAGAACTTGGTGGGTAAAAAAATTTTTTATATTTTCAAATTTAAATGTATATGCATCTTTTTGTGGAAGATAAATATGATACAGGACATAACAAAATACTTTCAAGAATAAAAATGCAGGGCTGGGCGTGGTGGCTCACGCCTGTAATCCCAGCACTTTGGGAGTCTGAGGCGGGGGGATCACGAGGTCAGGAGATCGACACCATCCTGGCAAACACAGTGAAACCCCGTCTCTACTAAAAATACAAAAAGATTGGCCGGGCGTGGTGGCGGGCGCCTGTAGTCCCAGCTACTCAGGAGGCTGAGGCAGGAGAATGGCGTGAACCCGGGAGGCGGAGTTGGCAGTGGGCCAAGATGGCACCAATGCACACCAGCCTGGGTGACAGAGTGAGACTCTGTCTCAGGAAAAAAAAAAAAAAAGAATAAAAATGCAGGCCAGGCGGGGTGGCTCACGCCTGTAATTCCAGCATGTTGGGAGGCCGAGGCGGGGTGGATCACTTGAGGTCGGGAGTTTCAAGATCAGCCTGGCCAACATGGTGAAACCCCATCTCTATAAAATATACAAAGAATTAGTCGGGTGCGGTGGTGTGCACCTGTAATCCTGGCTACTTGTGGGGCTGAGGCAGGAGAATCGCTGGAATCCAGGAGATGGAGGCTGCACTGAGCCAAGATCCCACCACTGCACTCCAGCCTGGGTTATCTGGGTGACGCTGCACTCCAGCCTGGGTGACAGAGCGAGACTGTGTCTCAAGAAAACGAGGAATAAAAATGCGTAACTTTAGGAGAAGATGGCTCATGTATCTTTTCAGGTGAATGGTGGTGGACACTCAGATCCCAACGTTATTTATAATCCACTGCACAGTTTAGAAAGTGAGGCCAATAGGTGATTTTCATACGGACAATAACCATGTTATTCGACGTGAACATTTCTAGATGTGCGTTTTTAACCACAGGCTTTCAGGCCACGCCCCTGCACATGCCCAGGTGAGAAGCTGCCGCCCGCACCTTCCCAGGGCACAACCAAAGGCCTGCTGCAGGCCCCTCACCATCCTGCGTGCTGCCACCAAGTCCCCTACACATCACGGCACCCAAAACAGCAGTGTCCTGATGGCTAAAAAAGGCAATCATGGGGTTCCAACTCAAAATTTACTAAAATCCTTTTTTGTCCTACAATTGCTTCTGGAAGGCACCAAGCCCATCCATGCCTCCGCATCTGTTCCAACCTCTGCTCCACAGAGACCAGCAGGCTGAGCCGCCCCCTCCCTCTAGATCAGAAAATCGGTGGATCCCAGAGGGCGGGGCCAGCGTAGCACTGGCGGCCTTACCTTGGAGCTGGCTGCATCGACACTTGGCACGGCCTCAGGGCCCAGCAGTGACCCCTCTGCTGAGGCCTTCTTCAGCTTTTTGTTCTTTTTCTCCGTCACTTCAGGAACTTTTCTCTTCTGTTTTGCCATCCTGCAACAAAGAAAGTAAATTGCTGAAAATAAGGAAATAAAAGGCTTAACTCATATAAGATTTTTAAATAAAAAGAAATAGGGTACTCTCCCATTTTTTAAAAAAAGTATTTCAGAAAATACGGAACACATATAAAAGTTAAAACAAACTCAAACCCCCACATTTCATCACCTATGGCAACCAATTTGACATTTTGGTATATTTCCTTTCCGTCTTTTTTTTTTTTTTTTTTGAGTCAGGGTCTCACCCTGTCACCCAGGCTGGGGTGCGGTGGTGCGATCTCAGCTCATCTCACTGTCACCCAGGCTGGAGTGCGGCAGTGCAATCTCGGCTCATCCCACCCTGTCACTCAGGCTGGAGTGCGGCAATGGGATCTCGGCTCATCTCACTCTGTCACCCAGGCTGGAGTGCGGTGACACAATCTCGGCTCATCTCACTGTCACCCAGGCTGGAGTGCGGCAGTGCAATCTCGGGTCATCTCACCCTGTCACCCAGGCTGGAGTGCGGCAGTGGGATCTCGGCTCATCTCACTCTGTCACCCGGGCTGGAGTGCGGCAGTGCGATCTCGGCTCATCTCGCTCTGTCACCCGGGCTGGAGTGCGGCAGTGCGATCTCGGCTCATCTCACTCTGTCACCCAGGCTGGAGTGTGGTGACACAATCTCGGCTCATCTCACTGTCACCCAGGCTGGAGTGCAGCAGTGCAATCTCAGCTCATCCCACCCTGTCACCCAGGCTGGAGTGCGGTGGCACAATCTTGGATCACTGCATCCTCAAAATCCCAGGCTCAAGCCATCCTCCCACTTCAGCCTCCTGAGTAGCTGTAATCACAGGCATGTGCCACCATGCCTGGCTAACTTTTTTGTAGAGGCAGGGTCTTGCTATGCTGCCCAGGCTGGTCTTAAACCCCTTGGTTCAAGCCATCCTCTGCCTTGCCCTCTCCAAGTGCTGAGGCCACTGCCGTGCGCTGCCATGCCCAGCCCCGTTCAGTCTTTTTTCTGACTTTTTATTTAACGCAGCTGCAATCATACATGGATTATATATTCTATATTTCTAACTGAACATGAACACAAAGCTTTTAAGATTGAGAGAAATACCATTTTCAGTGACAGCATCATAATTTCCCCAAAGTGAAAATCTGCCTGCTCTGTAATCACTGAATATTTTGAATTGTTTTCACTTTCTCCTATCATGGGCTCACTCCTGCTCCCCATCAACTAGGGAAGCTGTGGCACCACCCGGGCTGCCGGTGCCAGCCCTGCCCATCACAGGACACCTGGCCACCTCGGGTGGAGGGGCTCAAGGACCACCCTGAGTCTGGAATCTCCTCTGAGCATGCAAGGAGCATGGAGCAGGCCACGTATGAGGATGGATGTGGCATTCGAGGGGCATGTGGTTAGGCCCCCTTTCTCCAGCACAGCTGTCTCTAGAACACCACGCCAGGACGGAGAAGTCCAGGGACGGCAGAACCCGTGTCCTCTGTGGACTGTGTGAAGAGGGAGCCGAAAGAGGCAGCTGAGGCCACCAGACCTGGGAGCCTGCTGGAGGGGCTGGGGTAGCTGGCCCTGGGTCCCTGATGGAGGGGTACCGGCGGCTGTGGCTGGGACTTAAGGAAAAACCTGGGGTGGGGTGCAGGCAGGGAACGGGCTGCTTCTAGGAGGGAGAAGCAGGAGCCCGGCCCACGCCTGCTGCTGCAGCGAAGCCTCCTGCATGGGCTCGCTCAGGCAGGACAGCAGGAGCAGAAGAAGCCCTCGCCCGACCCCATGTCCCTGTCCCCACCCCTCCCTTCCTGTCCCCACCTGCCCCAAGGCCACCCCCTCACCCACACTCCTCCTTACACTCCTCCCCACCCTCCAGCTCCCAGTCTCCCCTGCTGCCCCTACTGGGTAGAGCCTTAAAAGGAGCTGAGAACAGAAAAGTGTCCTGCAGAGCCCCAGGCTATGTAGGCCCCCGAGTGGGTGGGGGTAGGGGAGTGCCACAGAGGCACTAGGGAGCGGAGAGACGGGAACTCAGCAACCAGCACACTGCCTCACCACATGGCCTCCAGCCCAGACAGCTCAGACACACACCCACAAAGGACCACGTCAGTAAGCCAGGGAACACCAAGAAAGCCAAATCCCACCCCAAAATTAAAACAGTCCGGGCATAGTGGCTCACGCCTGTCATCCCAGCATTCGGGGAGGCTGAGGTGGGCAGACTGCTTGAGCCCAGGAGTTTGAGACCAGCCTGGGCAACATAGCGAGGCTCCATGTCTACAAAACATTTTTTAAAAATTGGCTATGCTTGGCCAGGCGCGGTGGCTCAAGCCTGTAATCCCAGCACTTTGGGAGGCCGAGACGGGCGGATCATGAGGTTGGGAGATCGAGACCATCCTGGCTAACACGGTGAAACCCCGTCTCTACTAAAAATACAAAAAACTAGCCGGGCGAGGTGGCGGGCGCCTGTAGTCCCAGCTACTTGGGAGGCTGAGGCCGGAGAATGGCGTGAACCCGGGAGGCGGAGCTTGCAGTGAGCTGAGATCCGGCCACTGCACCCCAGCCTGGGCGACACAGTGAGACTTGGTCTCAAAAAAAAAAAAAAAATTGGCTATGCTTGGTGGTGCACACCTGTGGTCTCAGCTAGCTACTCAGGAGGTGGAGGTGGGAGGATTGCTTGAGCCCAGGAGATCGAGGCTGCAGTGAGCCATGATTTTGCACCACTGCACTCCAGCCTGGGCAAAAGAATGAGACTCTGTGTTTAAAAAAAAAAAAAAAAAAAAAAAAAAGAGTAAAGCAGGAAAGGTGATGGGAGAGCGGCAGTTAAAGGATCATCATGGAAAGGGCCTGGCAGCACCGAGTCCACCTAGAACCCAGGTGTAGTCTAAATACCATTCGCTGTGAAAAAGAGTCAGGGGAGGTCAACGCAGGCCTGGGATGCTAGGTGAGGCCAGAAACCAAGGAGACAGTTGAAGCGCAAAGGCCCCGTCCAAAGGGCAGAGCCTGCACAAGGGCTCCCTCCATCCCACTTGGGGCTGTCACTGGTAACAGCACACTGAAAGAATATTCCTATTGTCGAATCAGAAAACCCCAAGCCCCTTATTCTTTAATTGAGCCTTATATTTAAAAAACATCAGAAGCCAGAGGCTACAGATTTCAATTAGCTGTGTAATAAGAAATCTTGGAAGAATGAGATACTGTTGACACAGGAGCTCTGAAAAGACAAAAGACCATGCCAGCCAATTACCTGGTGAGAGAAATAAGAAAAGTTCAGCAAATATTTACATACCCATTACTATAAAAGTTAAGTCAAATCTATATTCATTCTGTAAATTATCATTTAAAAACTTAATCACTATGTCTATTTGCTAAAAAGGGATAAAAGACTTTTCCATATTATGGAAAAGTTTATTTTAATAGTTCTAAGGGAAAGTGACTCAAGCTTTGAGATAATGAATGTTTGTTATGGAAAACGACATTTACTTTCATTTACTGTCAACTGATTTTCAACAAGAGTGCCATGACAATTCAGTGGGAAAGACAAATGGTGCCAGGACAACTGGCTACCAACATATAAAAGAACTGATTTGGAGCCCTACCTCACACCGTACACAAAACTAACTCAAAATAGATCAAAGTCCTAAATGGAAGACCTAAAACTATAAAATTATAGAAGAAAACATAGGAGTAAATCTTCATGACCTTGGATTAGGCAATGGCCTCTCACATATGCCACCAAAAACCGGCAGCAAAAGGAAAAGAAAATAAATTGGACTACAACAAAATGTAAAACTTTTGTGCTGCAAAGGATGCCAGCAAGAAAGTAAAGAGGCTGGGTGCGGTGGCTCACGCCTGTAATCCCAGCACTTTGGGAGGCCGAGGCAGGAGGATCACTTGAGGCCAGGAGTTCCAGACCAGTCCCGACCACACAGCAGGACCGCATCTCTACACAAAACAAAGCAAAAAGAAAATCCAGGCTGGGCATGGTGGCTCACGACTCTAATCCCAGCACTCTTGAGCCCAGGAGTTCAAGACCAGCCTGGGCAACATAGTGAGGCTCCATCTTTACAAAAAATACAAAAAATTAGCCAGGCATGGTGATGCACACCTGGAGTCCCAGCTACCTCGGAGGCTGAACTGGGAGGATGATCTGAGCTCAGGAAGTCGAGGTTGTAATAAGCCATGATTATGCCACTACAACCTAGCCTGGACAACAAAGTGAGAACCTGTATTTAAAAAAAAAAAAAAAAAAAGACCACCCATAGTATTGGAGAAAAATACCTGCAAATCACGTATCTGACAAGACACTAGTAACCAGAATATATAAAGACCTCTAACAACTCAACAATAGGAGACAAATAACCCGGTTTTTAAATGGGGAAGGGATCTGAAGAGACATCTCTCCAAAGAAGATACATGAATGGCCAACAGGCACATGAAACGCAGCTCAGCATCATGGGTCATTTAGGAAATGCCAATCAAAGAGAAACGAACACATCTCCATAAAAACGTGTACAATGATGTTCACGGCAGTATGTGCCTAATATCCAAGCAGTGGAAATACCCTCCGTGTCTGTGCATCCATGGACGAAGGGGGAACCAAACGTGGCGCATTCGCACAGGGGATACTATTCAGCCACCAAAGGAAATGGGATACTGACACGTACCACAACACGATGAACCCAGAAGACACTGTGCTGGGTGAGAGAAGCCAGACACCCGAGACTCCGCACTGCAAAATTCCACTTCTGTGAAAAGCTCAGGATACGTAAATTACACTGACAGAAAGGAGATGAGAGATTATTTAGGGATAGGGCAAGCAGAGGGAAGAGTGGGTGACCACGAAGGGCTACAGGATTTCTTGTGGGAGAAGGAAAAAGTTTTAAAATTAGATTGTGGTGATGGTTCCACAACCCCTCGATATACTGGGAAAAAAAAAAAAAAACAACTATAATCCCTCTCAAGTTATTTACCATAAATTTAAAAATGTCACACCTTAGCTGGGCGTGGTAGTACGTGCCTGTAGTCCCAGCTACTGTGAAGGCGGAGGCAGGAGAATCACTTGAACCTGGGAGGTGAAGGTTTCAGTGAGCCGAGATCGCACCACCGCACTCCAGCCTGGGCGACAGAGCAAGATACCGTCTCAAAAAATAAATAAATAAAACAAATAAATAAAAATATAACACCCAAGTGCTACTTTACAATAATAATAAATGGGAGAAAGATTGTTTGCTATAAAGTTTGTTGTGAGAACCAAATTTGTGCCACATTTTTTCTACAAAAAATCAAGCCGTATGTCCAGCCTTGCAATACAGTGAAACTCTGTCACTACAAAAAAAATTTTGGCTGGAATGCAGTGGCGTGATCACAGCTCACTGCAGCCTCAACCGCCCAGGCTCAAGCAATCCTCCCAACTCAGCCTCTGCAGCAGCTGGGACTACAGGTGTACGCCGCCATGCCCAGCTAATTTTTGTATTTTTTGTAGGAATGGGGTTTTGTCATGTTGCCCAGACTGGTCTCAAACTCCTGGGCTCAAGCGATCCTCCGACCTTGGCGTTCCAAACTGCTGGGATTACATGTGTGAGCCACCAGACCTGGCCCCAAAATACATACATTTTGTAGTTAGCTGGGCATGGCGGCCCGTGCCTGTAGGCCCAGCTACTTGGGAGGCTGAGGCAGGAGAATCACTTGAGCCCAGGAGTTCAAGGGTGCAGCGAATCATGATCATGCCACTACACTTCAGCCTGGGTGACAGAGTGAGAGACCCTGTCTCTTAAAAAAAAAAAAAAAGGCAAGGCTGGGTGCAGTAGCTCACACCTGTAATCCCAGCACTATGGGAGGCCAAGGCAGGCAGATCACCTGAGGTCAGGAATTCGAGAACAGCCTGACCAATATGGTGAAATCCCGTCTGAACTAAAAATAAACAAAAATCAGCTGGGTGTGGTGGCGGGTGCCTGCAGTCCCAGCTACTTGGGAGGCTGAGACAGGGGAAGCACTTCAACCAGGGAGGTGGAGGTTACAGTGAGCCAAGATCGCACCACTGCACTCTAGCCTGGGTGACAGAATGAGAGGAAAGAGGAGAGAAAAGAAAAGAAAAAAAGACAAAGAAAGAGAGAGACAGAAAGAGAAAGGAAGGGGAGGGGAGGAAAGAAAGAGTCATCTACCTGCCCTGTCTCTGACTCCTTTCCTCCCCTGATCCCATCAGGTTTTGCCCTAACCACCTTGCCACAGTGACACCCACCTGGCTAAATCCCATTGCTGACTCTCAGTATGCAACTTATTTGACCTAACAGCATTGGACTGTTGATCCTTCCTTCTCTCTTGACAGGCGTTTTTCACCCGGCATCCAGCACAGACAGCACAACTCCTGCTTTTGCTCCCACCTCTTTTTTTTTTTTTTTTTTTTAAGCCGGAGTCCCGCTCTGTTGCCCAGGCTGGAGTGCAGTGGCCGGATCTCAGCTCACTGCAAGCTCCGCCTCCCGGGTTCACGCCATTCTCCTGCCTCAGCCTCCCGAGTAGCTGGGATTACAGGCGCCCGCCACCTCTCCCGGCTAGTTTTTTGTATTTTTTGGTAGAGACGGGGTTTCACCATGTTAGCCAGGATGGTCTCGATCTGCTGACCTCGTGATCCGCCCGTCTTGGCCTCCCAAAGTGCTGGGATTACAGGCTTGAGCCACCGCGCCCGGCCACTCCCACCTCTTAATCGCCTGTCCTTGAACACTGAAGGACCCAGGCTTAGTGCTCAGCCTCCTCACTCCCTTGTGATCCCATTCGGTCACGTGGCTTCAAATACAACTAGATGCTGATGACTTTGTTTCTTCTCTTTACAGGTCTCTTATTAACCCTATCCTCGAACTACACGCCAACTCAACTGTGCATGTATACAGTTAAACATATATGCGGTCATATACATGTACCTAGACATATATATAGATGTACATACTTGAACTTCTGACCTCTGTTTACACTGTTTATACAGATGTATACATATATATATATACACACACACACACATATGTATGTGTATATATGTGTTTGGCCAGGCACAGTGGCTCACGCCTGTAATCCCAGCATTTTGGGAGGCCGAGGCAGGGGGATCACTTGAGGTCAGGAGCTGGAGACCAGCCTGGGACATGGTGAAACCCCGTCACCACTGAAAACACAAAAAATAGCTGGGTGTGCCGGTGCATGCCTGTAATTCCAGCCACTTGGGAGGCTGAGGCAGGAGATTCGTTTGAACCCAAGAGGTGGAGGTTGCAGTGAGCTGAGATCACGCCACTGCACTCCAGCCTGGATGACAGAGTGAGACTCTGTCTCAAAAAAAAAAAAAAAAATATATATATATATATATATATATGTGTGTTTGTGTGTATAAACTGTGTATATACATAACTATTTATATAAAATCATACATATGTACCTATATACATCATCTACACACATATCATCTCAAGCTTAAGAATTTGTAATCAATACCCTGATCACCCACCACAAACCTGAGCTTCCCGGTGTTCATCCTCTCCAAAAACATCCATCTGATGAGGTTCATATCGTAGCTTAAGCTTAAAACCTTGGTCCATCCACAACTCCTCTCTTTCTCACACACTCGTCCAACCTACCACCACCTCCTGTCAGTTCACCACTGAAATACACCCAGAATGTGACTCCCTTATGATCCCGTAGGTACCTGGTCCAAGCCACCACCTCTCACGATGGCTTTTAAACTCCTAAATCAGATTGTGTGTCACCTCCATTCAAAAACTTCCCAAGCTGTCCCCTTCCACTTGAAGGGAAAGTCAAAGTCCTTGCCAGTTGGTCCACACCACTGCCCCGGCCCCTCCCCGCACCTCTGGGGCTTCACCTCCTCTTTCTCGGTTCCCACATTGGCCGCAGCCACACTGGGCTCCCTGCTGTTGCCCCGGCCTGGAATGTTCTGGTGCCTCACTCCTCCTCCTGCTTCCTCTCCACTCTCGAACCCCCGTTCTCATCTTCTCCACGGCACTTATCACCACCTGCTCTGTGCACCTTCGTCATCTGCCTCTCCCCTCCAGAATGGAAGTTCACTAGATCACAGACTTGTCTACACTTGTTGACAGCTGTAGCCCAATGCCACGAACAGTGCAGGAGGAACCCAATGAACGTTTTTTAAAAATGAACGAATGAAAGATGGAAGGAAGGAAGGAATGGAAAACATGCTTATGATGGAAAGTGAGGCCGGGCTTGGTGGCTCACTCCTGTAATCCCAGCACTTTCGGAGGCCGAGGCGGGAGGATCCACCGCTTGAGACCAAGAATTCGACACCAGCTTGGGTAACATAGTGAGACCCCCGTTTCTACAAAAAACATTTAAAAAAATTATCCGGGTGTGGTGGCGCGCGCATGTGGTTCCAGCTACTGGGGAGGATGAGGCGGGAGGACGGCTTGAGTCCAGGAGGTGGAGGCCGCAGTAAGCTATGATCACGCCACTGCACTCCAGCCTGAGTGACACAACGAGACACTGCCTCAAAAATAAAGAAAGGGGCCGGGCGCGGTGGCTCAAGCCTGTAATCCCAGCACTTTGGGAGGCCGAGACGGGCGGATCACGAGGTCAGGAGATCGAGACCATCCTGGCTAACACGGTGAAACCCCGTCTCTACTAAAAATACAAAAAAAAAAAATTAGCCGGGCGTGTTGGCGGGCGCCTGTAGTCCCAGCTACTCGGGAGGCTGAGGCAGGAGAATGGCGTGAACCCGGGAGGCAGAGCTTGCAGTGAGCTGAGATCAGGCCACTGCACTCCAGCCTGGGCGACAGAGCGAGACTCCGTCTCAAAAAAAAAAAATAAATAAATAAAGAAGAAAGTGGGAGCTGAAAGCCTCGGAAGGCAATCAGGGAGTCTTCAGAGGAAGACAAACCACAGCCACAGCGAGGGCTGACGGCCTGAGACCTAGGAGCCAGCGGCGTCCCTTCTGCTCGCCCGCACTGAGTTAACCCAGAGGGGGTGCCGGTGTCGGAGCCCGCGCGGGACCGCACCGGACGCACCAGCCTACCCAGCACCGGGGACCCCAGGGCCGCCGCCCAATCGCGCCACGCTAGGCCTCCGCACACCCACGTGGAGGGGGCGGAGCCCCGCGGGAGCCCGCCCCGGGGCTCTGGATCTCCTCGGCGCCCTGACCCGCCGGCCACCCAGCCGCGGCCCCACGCTCCTACCTGCGCCCACCTCGCCCACCCAAGCTTGAGCAGCTGCGTCGCGGACGCCGGCTTCCGGCAGGGACCCGCGCCCCAAGTAAGCGTTAGTCCCGCCTTCAGGAGCATGGAGCCTCCCATTGGACGAGGTCAGCGTCCGTCTCTCCGCCGGCTAATGGCGAGCGACGGCAGCACGGAGGGCGGTTCCAGGCCCGGGCGCGCCTAGTGACGCCATCTCTAGGGGCCTAGAGTTGCTAGTAGAGCGGCTGGTTGCCAAGGCAACCCGCCCTGCCCCGAACACGTGCAGACGACTAGGTTTGGGCCCCGCAGCGATGGGGGGGTCTGGGGTGCAGCTGCCCCTGCCAGGCGGGCGTCCCGGAATGGGGCCTCCGCCAGGGTCCAGGGCATGGAACTCCACTCGGAGTCGAAATGGATGAGCTATGGCTATTGGGATCAACACGGCTAGGACTCAAACTAGGTGCTAAAAAATATACAGGGTGGGTACTGTTGTAGTAATACTTGTGTCACGGCGCGGTGGCTGACGCCTGGGATTCCAGCACTTTGGGAGGCCGAGGCAGGCGGATCGCTTGAGCTCAGGAGTTCAGACCCGCCTAGTCAACATGACGAAACCCCGTCTCTACTAAAAATACAAAAATTAGCCAGGCCTGGTGGCAGGTGCCTGTAATCCCAGCTACCCGGGAGGCTGAGGCAGGAGAATCGTTTGAGCCCGGAGGTGGAGGTTGCAGTGAGCTGGGATCATGCCAATGAACTCCCGCCTGGGTGACAGAGTGAGACTCTGTCTCAAAGGAAAAAAAAAAAAAAAAAAAGCCAGGCATGGTGGCTCACACCTGTAATCCCAGCACTTTGGGAGGCCGAGGCGGGTGGATCACCTGAGGTCAGGAGATCAAGACCATCCTGCCAACACAGTGAAACCCCTTCTCTACTAAAATACAAAAAATTAGCCAGGCGTGGTGGTGGGCGCCTGTAATCCCAGCTACCCGGGAGGCTGAGGCAGGAGAATCGTTTGAGCCTGGAGGTGGAGGTTGTAGTGAGCCGAGATCGTGCCACTGCACTCCAACCTGGGCGACAGAGTGAGACTCTTGTCTTAAAAAAAAAAAAAAAAATTAATTAAAAAAATAAAAATTAGCCGGATGTGGTGGTATGTGCCTGTAGTTCCTGATACTCCGGACCCTGAGGTAGGAGGATCGCTGGAGCCTAGAAGGTGGAGGTTGCAGTGAGTTATGATCAAGCCACTGCACTCCAGCCTGGGCAACAGAGCCAGACCCCGTCTAGGAAAAAAAAAAAAAAAGCACGCTTTCAAGTCACCCAGTAAGTTAAGTGCTTCGCAGCCATATTAAGGATGATGTACGTTGCCTCAGGAATCCAAAGGTGACAAGCAAAGAAGGGACACTCTTCCTCACTGGTAGAAGATTGTATTTGTTTCCTATTTCTGCATAACAAATTAACCCAACATTTAGCAGCCTAAAAGAACATTTATTTTCTCATGGTATCCGGGGTCAGGAAAGTGGGTGTGGCTGAACTCTTTGCCTCAAGGTTTCAACAAGTTGTGGTCAAGGTGTCTCCCAGGGCTGTGGTTTCATCTGAAAGCTTGTCTGGAATGATCCACTCACAAGCTCACACGCATGGATATTGTAAGGACTCAGTCCTCCAAGGTCACTGGAGAAGGGCCTCAGCCTTGCTGGCTGCTGCCCAAAGGCCACCCTCAGTTCCTTGGTACATGGGCCTCTCCACAAGGAAGCTCACAACACCACAGCTGGCTTGCCTTAGTCGGAGCAAGCACACACGAGAGGGGGCACACACAAGACGGACGTCACAGTCTCCTTGCACCCTAATATCAGAAGTGACTTCCCTGGGCTTTTGCCATATTCTGTTCATTAGAAGTCGGCTGGGTGTGGTGACTCACACCTGTAAGCCCAGCACTTTGAGAGGCTGAGGTGGATGCATCGCTTGAAGTCGGGCGTTCAAGACCAGCCTGGCCAATGTGGTGAAACTCCATCTCTACTAAAAATACAAAAATTAGCCAGGCATGGTGGCATGCACCTGTAGTCACAGCTACTCGGGAGGCTGAGGCGTGAGAACCAATTGAACCCGGGAGGTGGAGGTTGCAATGAGCCGAGATCATGCCACTGCACTCCAGCCTGGGTGACAGAGCAAGACTCTAGCTCAAAAAAAAAGAAAAGTGAATCATGGCCAGGTGCAGTGGCGCAGGCCTGTAATCCCAGCACTTTGGGAGGCTGAGTCAGGAGGATGGATGGACACCAGGAGTTCAAGACCAGCCTGGGCAACATAATGAGACCTCGTGTCTAAAAAAATAAAAATAGAAAATTAGCTGGGTGTGGTGGCACACGCCTATAGTCCCAGCTACTTAGGAGGCTGAGGTGGAAGGATTGCTTGAGCCTGGAAGATGGAGGCTGCAGTGAACTACGATCACACCACTGCACTCCAGCCTGGGTGATGGAGTAAGACTCTGTCTCAAAAAAAAAAAAAAAAAAGGAAAAGAAAATTTTTTCATTTTTATTTTTGGAAATTAGAAATTGATACGGTTTGGCCATGTCCCCACCCAAATCTCATCTTGAATTGTAGCTCCCATAATTCCCACGCATTGTGGGAGGGACCTGGTAGGACACAATGACATCCCAGTGGCACTGAGCACTCCTAGCACCCAGAGCATGGCTCCTAAATACCATCCCACACGAACATGGACCAGGGCTTCTGGGAGAAATGGCTGATCCCAGGGCTGTGGCAGGGTGAGCACAAGATGGGCCCTGAATAGGTAAATCTGAATATCCTTTACAAGATAGCCTTGTAAGGCTATCTGGGGTCATCCTCACACATTGTCAGATGATACCCTTGTAAGGCTATCTAGGGTCATCCTCACATACTCTTACATTATGTCTTACACCCGTCTTTCTTGGTTGTTGAGTCTTCCAAGAACAAGGACTGTCTCTCCATTGATTTGCATCTACTATTGTACCTTTCATGAAACACACATTTTTCTCTCTTTTCTTCCCAAAATAAAACTTCATGAAACACATTTTAAAGTTTTATCCAATATAGGTCTTAGATGTCTTAAGCTTATTCCTATGTGTTTTATCTTTATTGCCATTGTAAATGGGGTTTTCCTCTTCCGTTACATCTTCTGATTATTGTTTGTGGGAATGAAGGCTTTTGATCCTGTGTGTTAGTTTTACATCCTATTATCTTACTACATTCTTTTATTATTTGATGAGGTATGCATGTTTCATAATATTAAGAAGTTATATCGGCCGGGCGCGGTGACTCAAGCCTGTAATCCCAGCACTTTGGGAGGCCGAGACAGGCGGATCACGAGGTCAGGAGATCGAGACCATCCTGGCTAACACAGTGAAACCTCGTCTCTACTAAAAGAATACAAAAACTAGCCAGGCGAGGTAGCGGGCGCCTGTAGTCCCAGCTACTCGGGAGGCTGAGGCAGGAGAATGGTGTAAACCCGGGAGGCGGAGCTTGCAGTGAGCTGAGATCCGGCCACTGCACTCCAGCCTGGGCGGCAGAGCGAGACTCCGTCTTAAAAAAAAAAAAGAAGTTATATCACTCACTTCCTACTTTATTGAACACTACATTATTGATATCTGAGATATGAAACTTTTGAGACAGAGTCTCGCTGTGTTGCCCAGGCTGGAGTGCAGTGGCACAATCTCGGGTCACTACAGCCTCCATCTCCTGGGCTCAAGCAATTCTCCTGCCTCGGCCTCCTGAAAAGCTGGGACTACAGGTGCCTGCCACCACACCCGGCTAATTTTTGTATCTTTAGTAGAGGCAGGGTTTTACCATGTTGTCCAGGCTGGTCTTAAACTCCTGACCTCAAATGAACCACCCACCTTGGTCTCCCAAAGTGCTGGGATTCCAGGTGCTCACCACCACACCCAGAAAATTTTTGTGTTTTTAGTATAGACAGGATTTCACCATGTTAGCCAGGCTGGCCTTGAACTCCTGACTTCAGTGATCTGCCTGCCTCTGCCTTTCAAAGTACTGGGATTACAGCTGTGAGCCACCGTGCCTGGCCGTTACCAGCTGTTTTCATGAGACTATGAACCACAGCTGATCAGCCCAACCGTTGCAAAATACTCTCAACCATCTCCCAAGGATCTCTGGCCTCAAATTGGATTAAGCTGGCTTTTCTCATTTACAGCAAAGCTTAAAGTGATACCGCTTTCTCCATTTCTCTTTCTTCCTACAAACTTCATGACACACCCTGGATGCTTGTTGTCTGTTTACGCTAGATTCAGTATCTGATGCACCGTGTGTTGTCAGAACACGTGCAGCACTCAGTTCAGCTGTGTTCTTGGTAGGCCCCGGAAGGCCAAGACTGGTTGGGTTTCTGACACCTGAACAAGTTTAGGAATCACTGCTTCAGACAGAACTTCCAAGATTTACCGCCAAGAGACCCAGCTGTGTAGCACAATGGACAATGGGCTTGGCCCCCCGCAGAACAGAGAATCAGAGGCTGCGAATGACCGACAAAGTTTGGGTGCCACAGAAGTCCTGGGGAACTGAGTCAACGCCCAGCCCAACAACCGGCCCAAATCACCCCAGCAAACGATCACATTGCTCAGCACTATGCACTGACCCTGGCTCGCTGAACAGCCGATTTTATCTAGAATGTCTTACACTTTCTTCCTAACTGCCATAGAAACAGTAACCTTTCTAATTGCTCTCATTCTCCAGGGACTGTTCAAGTGAAACCAGGAGATGGAAACGCTGGCCCATGAAGAGCCTCCTCTGAGTGGACTGCTGTTTCATTTTTTTCTTAAGATTCACCACAGCACAACTATCTGCAAAAATAGCTTTAGTGTGGAATTAAACATCCAGAATGCGGGCCGGGTGCGGTGGCTCACGCCTGTAATCCCAACGCTTTGGGAGGCCAAGGCGGGCAGATCACAAGGTCAGGAGATCGAGGCCATCCTGGCTAACACGGTGAAACCCCATCTCTACTAAAAATATAAAAAATTAGCTGGGCGTGTTGGTGGGCGCCTGTAGTCCCAGCTACTTGGGAGGCTGAGGCAGGAGAATGGTGTGAACCCAGAAGGTGGAGCGTGCAGTGAGCCAAGATCACACCAGTGCACTCCAGCCTGGGCGACAGAGCAAAACTCTGCCTCAAAAAAAAAAAAAAAAAAAAATTTTCCAGAATGCAAAATTAGAGAGCTGCTCTAAAAGGTCTTTTTTTTTTTCTTTTTGAGGCAGAGTCTCACCCTGTCACCCAGGCTGGAGTGCAATGTCCTGATCTCAGTTCACTGCAAACTCCACCTCCCAGGTTCAAGTGATTCTCCTGCCTCAGCCCCCCAAGTAGCTGGGATTACAGGCACGTGCCACCACGCCTGGCTAATTTTTTTTGTATCTTTAGTCGAGACGGGGTTTCATCATGCTGGCCAGGCTGGTCTCGAACGCCTGACCTCGTGATCCACCCACCTGAGCTTCCTAAAGTGCTGGGATTACAGGCATGAGCCACCACACGTGCCTAGTCAAAAAAGGCCGTTTTAAAAGGCATTTCTTGCAGCATCAATTGCGGGAAAATCTTAGCTTTTAATGTGTTCTAAGACGATGTCATAGTGTAGCTCAGGAGTGTGTGCAGCCTCAACACTGTGGGTGTCATCAGAGCCTCCCCATCCCGATGTCAGAACAACATAAGGTAGAAATCAAAGGACAACATCCTCAAACAAAAGGAATGAAAAACTGGGCGGGCACTCACACTTGTAATCCCAGCACTTTGGGAGGCAGAGTGGGAGGATCAGTTGAGCCCAGGAGTTGGGACACTAGCCTGGGCAACATAGCAAGACCTCACCTCTATAAAAAAATAAAAAATTAGCAGGGCATCGTGGCATGCACCTGTAGTCCCAGCTACTTGAGAGGCTGAGGTGAGAGGATACCTTGAACCCAGGAGGTCAGGGCTGCAGTGAGCTGTGATAACACCACTGCACTCCAGCCTGGGCGACAGAGCAAGACTGTCTCTAAATAAGACAAATTGAAAAACAGCAAACAATCTCTCTAACATCATTCAACTGATATCTTGGCCTAAATACTCTCCTCTTTGCTTTATTCACCTTGAATAATAAGCTGTGATTATAAGTTTTTAATATTTCAGCAAAATGAAGTAAATCAACATTTATCTGCAAAAACTTCATATGCAACCAAGCAGAGAGGTCAGACTAGTTTCCCCATCACCGGGTTCCCCAGAACACAATGATCCTCTCAAGACATCTGCAATATTGAACGCCAGGCACCATGGCTCACGCCTATAAGCCCAGCACTTTGGGAGGCCAAGGTGGAAAGGTCACTTGAGCCCAGGAGTTTGAGACCAGCCTGGGCAACATAGTGAGACCCTATCTCTATAAAAAAGAATAACGTTTCTATAAAAAAGAATAACGTTTTTAATTCGTTGGGCATGGTGGTGCACACCTGCAGTCCTAGCTACTCGGGAGGCTGAGGTGGGAGCTTCACTCAAGCCTGGGAGTTCAAGGCTACAGTGAGCCATGAATGCACCACGGCACTCCAGCCTGGGTGACAGAGCGAGACCCAGCCCCCAAAGAAACACAGACATTTACAATACTGAGCGGACGTGAAAGAGCCTCATTCTTTGTTTTGTTTTGTTTTTTTGAGACGGAGTCTCGCTTTGTCGCTCAGGCTGGAGTGCAGTGGTGCCATGTCGGCTCACTGCAAGCTCCGCCTCCCAGGTTCACGCCATTCTCCTGCCTCAGCCTCCCGAGTAGCTGGGACTACAGGCGCCGCCACCACGCCTGGCTAATTTTTTCCTTGTATTTTTAGTAGAGACGGGGTTTCACTGTTAGCCAGGCTGGTCTCGATCTCCTGACCTCGTGATCTGCCCGCCTTGGCCTCCCAAAGTGCTGGGATTACAGGCGTAAGCCACCGCACCCGGCCGAAAGATCCTCATTCTTAACATTTGGGAAACGACCGCAATTTCAGCCACTGACCTATTTTAGGAACTCATTTCAGAGCTGATCTTTCAAGTGCAGTCTTAGGCTTACAGAAAAGAATACATCTGGAAGGTTAATGAAGAGTACATTTAAAAATATCCCCGATCCCTTTTAACTTTGTTAACCTAGAGAAACTGAGTTAGGATTGACCGGCTGGTTATATCCGTCCTTCCTGTGACGCTGCAGCTAATTTCTCACCAGGAATGCTGGACGCTGTCAACTCTCACTCTGACTCAAAGGCCTTTTGGGGACATCTTGTGAAAATGTTTGATACTGCAGCCCGTACACCAGAAAGGGAAGTAGCAGCCAGGCTCCCAGGATCCCATCCAAAATGCCGGGCACCAGGGGCGACGGCGTGGCCCTGGGCCCTGCCCAAAAAACCCAGTGATGCCAGCTAAAGTCCAACTCAGACAAAGGAGAGCCCCCACGGCAGGGGGCGAGGACGCTTCCCGGGACGTGCTTCCCCCGCTGTAGGCAGCTGGGGTGACGACGGGAGACGCCAGGCACAGGATTGCGAGCCTGTCCAACCCAGCGAGATAAAACATTCAGCATCTGCAAACATCAGCTCCCACGGCCGCACCAGCCCAGGTCCAAATCTGCTTCTAAAAAGGCAGGGCTGGTGACCTCCACGGTTGACTGACGCTCCAGCAGCAGGGCCACGGCCGACTCGCCTGCTCTGACGCTCCAGCCAGCGGGGCCACGGCCGACTCGCCCGCTGACTGACGCTCTAGCCAGGAGGGCCACGGCCGACTCGCCTGCTCTCGGTGACGCTCCAGCCAGCGGGGCCACGGCCGACTCGCCTGCTGTGACGCTCTAGCCAGCGGGGCCACGGCCGACTTGCCCGCTGACTGACGCTCTAGCCAGGAGGGCCACGGCCGACTCGCCTGCTCTCGGTGACGCTCCAGCCAGCGGGGCCACGGCCGACTCGCCTGC
>NC_045441.1:3793258-3812430 GCF_002776525.5 Piliocolobus tephrosceles | reverse complement strand
CCAGCCAGCGGGGCCACGGCCGACTCGCCTGCTCTCGGTGACGCTCTAGCCAGGAGGGCCACGGCCGACTTGCCTGTTCTGAGTGACGCTCTGGGGACACCTTCATTTCCATCAGGGAGGCTTTGGGTTCCACCAACTTTTATTTTGAGAAGGGTCTCGCTCTGTCATCCAGACTGGAGTGCAGTGGCACAAACATGGTTCACTGCAGCCTTGAGGTCCTGGGCTCAAGCAGTCCTCCCACCTCTGTCTCCCGAGTTGGTGGGACTCCGGGCATGCACCACCACACCTGGCTGATTTTTGTATTTTGTGTAGAGACAGGGTTTTGCCATGTGGCCCAGGCTAGTATCGAACTTCTGGGTTCAAGTGATCCACCCGCCGTGGCCCCCCAAACTTTTCGTCTTACAGGCCTGAGCCACCACGCCTGGCCTTGCTCTTAAGTTTTATACTTCAATACTGCGTCAAATCGAAGACAGAAAACCCAGCGCATGAACCAGGCGCTGCCCCTCCCTGCTGAGAACACATGCCAGAGCTGTTTGGCCTTTGGTGAGAGCGCTAGACAAGGCCATCCAACAGAGACAGCACCAAGCTGACCACCTAGTTTCCAGATTTTGAGCAACCACAGTAAAACCCAGCAAGTGAAATTCATTTTAATGTTTTATTAACCTAGCATATTCAAAATATTATTTCAACATCTAAATATTTTTTAAACAAGTGAAATTCATTTTAATGCTTTATTAACCTAGCATATTCAAAATATTATTTCAACATCTAAATTTGTTTTACTCTTCAGGCCTTGGTTTTATTTGCATTTCTAGAAATATACACACACTTCTAACTGTGCTACAAAAATCATACAGCAGTCCCCGTTTATCCTCTGGGGATCCGTTCCAAGCCTCCCAGTGGATGCCTGGACCCCACTCTACAATAAAGGCAACGTGGAAACAATACCTTTAACAGTGAGTGAGAAAGAGAGAGAGAGAGACAGATAGACAGACTGATAGATATTTGGTATTGTCTTCAAAGCCCAGTGTGTTTTGGATACTTTTTTTTTTTTTTTTTTTTGAGACAGTGTCACTCTGTGGGCCAGGCTGGAATGCAATAGCACAATCTCAGCTTCCTGCAACTCCTCCTCCTGGGTTCAAGTGATTCTCCTGACTCCCAAGTAGCTGGGATTACAGGCGCCTGCCACCACGCCTGGCTAATTTTTGTATTTTTAATAGAGATGGGGTTCACCATGTTGGCCAGGCTGGTCTCGAACTCCTGACCTTGTGATCTGCCTGCCTCAGACTCCCAAAGTGCTGGGATTACAGGTGTGAGCCATCGCGCCTGGTTTTTTTTTTTTTTTTTTAATGAGATAGTCTTGCTCTCTGTCACCCAGGCTGGAGTGCAGTGGTGTGATCACAGCTCACTGCAGCCTTGACGTCCCCAGGCTTAGGTGATTCGCCCACCTCAGCCTCCTGAGTAACTGGGACCACATGCACACACCATCATGCCCGGCTACTTATTTTTTTGAGATACTTCATCTTACTACATTGCCCAATCCTGTCTCTAACGTCTGGGCTCAAGCAATCCACCCACCTCAGCCTCCCAAGGTGCTGGGATTCCAGGCGTAAGCCACTGGGCCCGGCTGGAAACATCTCAATTTGAACATTAAGTTATCAGAACATTGTTTCTTAAGACTTTAAAAATTAAAAACATTTTTTCATTAGAACACCTCATCTGCAAATTCAGTTCACATACCCAGATTCCTAACGTACCAAAGTTTTCCACTAACTGAACCAAGTTAGTGGTTTTTAAACTTAATCACGCTGTACACTGTGCTGCCTGCACTTTCACTGCTCCACAGCACACAGGGCTGGCAGTGCTGGAGACGCAGGGAAGCGGCTTGTCCAAGCGCAGTCCCAGACCAGACGTGTCACCCAGGCAGCTCCAGGTGTAAACCTCAGTCTACCTCAGACCACAGAATCAGGGCCTCGGGGTGGGGTCCAGCACCCTCCCGAAAGGAGCCCTGTGTTTTGACACAGGCTAGGGCTTGGGAACCGCCGGCCTAGGACAGACCCCATGAAATAAGCACAGAAATGGTCACATGTCACCTAGTGTCAGGGATGTGCATGGTCAGGTGATCGCATTGTTATGCAAACACCCTAGAGTGACTGACACAGTTCGATGGTCCGATGGTCCGGCCTCCTCCACACCTAGGCTGTAGGGTGTAGTCTGTGGCTCCCAGGCGACAAACGTGTACAGAATGCGAGTGCGCTGAATGCTGTGGGCCACTGTGGCACGGCGCTGCGTGTTTGTGCTTCTAAACCTAGGCCTGGTGTGGTCCAGCCTGCTGGGAGGATTATATCCCAGCGTTCTGTGGGACTGAAGGGTGACCAGCTTGTTTTTACCTTTTTTTTTTTGAGATGGGGTCTTGCTCTGTCACCCAGGCTAGAGTACCATGGTGTGATCTCGGCTCCCTGCAACCTCTGCCTCCTGGGTCCAAGCAATCTTCCTGCCTCAGCCTCCCAAGTAGCTGGGATTACAGGTGCCCACCACCACGACTGGCTGTTTATATTTTTAGGGGGGACGGGGTTTCACCATGTTGCCCAGGCTGGTCTCAAACTCCTCCAAATACCACAATGTACCCCATCAATATGTACAATTATGTCAATTAAAAGTAATAAAAGCAAACAAGTTTGTGACAGATTGAAATAAAAAATTATAGTGAAAATACAGCATCAGGGAGGCCGAGACGGGCGGATCACGAGGTCAGAAGATCGAGATCATCCTGGCTAACACAGTGAAACCCCGTCTCTACTAAAAAATACAAAAAACTAGCCAGGCGAGGTGGCAGGCGCCTGTACTGGGGAGGCTGAGCCAGGAGAATGGCGTAAACCCAGGAGGTGGAGCTTGCAGTGAGCTGAGATCCAGCCACTGCACTCCAGCCTGGGTGCGAGACTCCGTCTCAAAAAAAAAACAAACAAATAAAAGAAAATACAGCATCATCGCATGGTCCGTCATTGACAAACATTCTTTGCCCGACTGCAGGTCTGATCATACAATGGAAACAATACAAACCCTTCCCATTCCATTTTTAGACGGTGAAACCAAAAAAAAAAAAAAAAAACTGCAGTGGCTCCTGTTTTTGTAAACTGTCTCAGCGGGATGCCTGGTGGGTACATCTGGATGGCCAGGGCAGTTCAGATCAGGACGGAACTCGGGGGCATTTTGTTTCACCTTATTCCAGCACCCCCTAAGTTCCCCAGGAAATCACTGCACTCTTGATGCGCATAGCGGCTGTCAGTATAAACCCAAGACCAGTATTTATGTTACCCGTGTTCATCGTTTCACAAAATCAGACAGTGGTGGAGTGTCAGGCCACGAAGGGTGCATCTGTCATCTAAGCCACGCAGGACTGTGGACCTCACACCCCCCCCCCCCCCCCCCCCCCCGCATTGTTTTGGCTTTCTGCTCTTCAATCCTATCAAACCCAGTCTCCTGTATTCTCCAGTACTTGAGGAAGCCCTATCCTGCCATTGTCGTTTTAAGTCACTTCTGGAAGTTTCCACTGCTTCGTCACTGGACAGAGCCATCTTCAACAGGTGGCATTTTGCAACTTTGTTGGTGCTGAAATCACATCCAGGTGCAAAGCAGGTGTCTCTCAGGCTGGCTGGCTGGCTGCTGACAACTGTTTTTTTTTTTTTTTTGAGATTGAGTCTCACTGTCTCCCAGGCTGGAGTGCAGTGGCACAATCTCAGGTCACCGCAACCTCCGCCTCCCAGGTTCAAGTGATTCTCCTGCCACAGCCTCCTGAGTAGCTGGCATTACAAGCGTGTGCCACCACCACACCTGGCTAATTTTTGTTTTAGTAGAGATGGGGTTTCACCATGTTGACCAGGCTGGTCTCCAACTCCTGACCTCAGGTGATCCGCCTGCCTCCACCTCCCCAAGTGCTGGGATTACAGGCGTGAGCCACCGCGCCTGGCCGAACTGTGCCTGTTTTAAGAAGTTGGCTGTGGCAGGGCCAACTGGTCCAGGAAGACACACCTTCTCTCACACAGCGAGTCCCAGCCCCTTGGAGGTCAGGAACAGGCACAGCTGTGCCTCAGGGAATGTGAGTAGTGACTGTGGCCACCGCTGGACAAGAACCCACAGCCAGGCAGGTGGATGTCCTTCCCCCACTTCTTGGCCAGAGAGCCACATCGTTACAGAGGCAACATGGTGAAGAACACACACGTGAGCCATCTGGTGTTTGCTGGTTTTGAACTCCTGACCTTAGGTGATCCACCCACCTTGCCCTCCCAAAGTGCTGGGATTACAGGTGTGGGGCACTGTGCCCAGCCTAATTTGTTTCAATGGGAAAGTTTCAAGGTTTCAGGCTATCTGCCATTAGAAGTACGGGGGTACCCGAGTGCGGAAGTTACCTAGAGCAGAAACAACCCACACGGCAGCGCGGATGAGAAGGATCTAATCACTCTACTTCCCACCACAGAGAACGAAGAACAGCTCTCTTCAGGTTTGTCTTGGATGACACAGCAGTGTTTGTCTGAAGATCTTGGAGGGCAGAAAGGTGTTTCAGAAACCAGCTCACGATGCTGCTGCTGCGAGCTTGTGGAGTGAGCTGCTTTTGTAACTTGGGGCCCCAGTCCTGTGTCCTTCATCCACCCTGACGAAGTCACACCACTGGAGCATCGCGTCACTGTAGTTACACACAGCAGCCTTTCCATGGTCACCACGGAAGAGCTGCAGCACCCCACGCAGACCTGTGTTCACATGAGCTGGGTGAAGCAGTACCTGAGTCGCTGGGCCAGCCCTCCAGGAGCCAGGGCAAGGAAACCTCCCGGCGGCTTGCATTCAGAGGCTGTCATGGGTGAACACCTAGAGAGGGTGGGTCAGCTCAGCCTCCACGTGCTGACTGCAAGAACCCACACGGCTTCCTACAGGTAAGCAACTACCACCGACCCAGCCCAGGGATGGACACGAGACACCACCAGGTGCAACAGTTGAGCAGATGCAGATGCCTCCCAATTTGACAAACATTAGCATTACGAGTTGAATCACGTCCCCACAAGACACGCTGGAGCCCTAGACTTGGTACCTCAGAGTGTGACCTTCTGTGGAGACAGGGTCTTTCCAGAGGTCGTGAGTCTTTAAGGGATCACGAGTGTGGGATCACATGACCAGCATCCTTATAAAAAGGGGAAGTCAGGACACAAACAGAATGGCGTGTGAAGATGAAGGAGATGGGGGTTGTGCATCAGTGAGCCCTGAGATGCTGGGGAGATGCAGCCGATGCTCCCCGCAGGCCTCAGAAGGGGCCAGCGCTACCAACACCCTGCGCCTGGACTTCCAGACCCCAGAACTGTGAAAGAACCGATTTCTGTGGTTTGAGCCACCCTGTTTGTAGTACTTGGTGAAGGCAGTAGTGGGAAATGAGAACCACCAGAATCAACTTTACCATTCACCTTTATTATAGTCCCATCTCCCTCAACAAACAAGGTCAGCAGTCAGTGTGGGACGGTGCTTGACGGGGCGCCGCCTCCCACTAGAGTGCAAGCTGCTTCCACGCATGCTACTGCGTGTTCCAAGCCATCGCAGCTGAGTCTCTTCTCACCCGGCTTTGACAGTAGGGCGACTCCCGTGTCTGCAGCTGTGGTCCAAAGGGTGTCTGTGCTGGATACAGAAGTTGCCGTGACACTGGGCACATGCCATCTGCAGCATCTCTTTCTTCTTGCAGCCTTCTTTTGAGCAACGGTACGTAAAGATCTGAGAGAGCAAAGTGACTTCAACAAGTCGTTCTTTTTTTGGAGACAGGGTCTCACTCTGTTGCCCAGGCTGGAGTGCAGTGGCTCGATCTCGGCTCACTGCAACCTCTGCCTCCTGGGCTCACGTTGATTCTCCCGCTTCAGCCTCCCTAGTACCTGGTACTGCAGGTGTGCACCGCCACGTGCAGCTAATTTTGTCTATTTTAGTAGACATAGGGTCTTCCCATGTTGCTCAGGCTGGTCTCAAACTTAGCCTCAAGTAATCCTCCCACCTTGGCCTCCTCCCAAAGTGCTAAGAATACATGTGTGAGCCACTGTACCGACCTTAATAAGAAATTCTTTTAACAGTCCCCAGTAAGAACATTCACATTTAAACCAGACATGGCTCCTGTCTGCACAGAGCACAGATGCAAAATTTCATTTGACCATCTCAGTGCAGGTAAGAAGAACATGGGGCCGGGCACGGTGGCTCATGCCTGTCATCCCAGTACTTTGGGAAGCCAAGACGGCTGAATTGCCTGAGCTCAGGAGATCGAGACCAGCTTGGGCAACATGGTGAAACCCCATCTCTACTAAAATATAAAAAATTAGCCAGGCATAGCAGCGTGTGCCTGTAATTCCAACTACTTGGAAGGCTGAGGCAGAATTGCTAGAATCCGGGACGCAGAGATTGCAATGAGCAACCTCAGGCCACTGCACTCCAGCCTGGGCAACAGAGCAAGACTTTGTCCCTTAAAAAAAAAAAAAAAAAAAAAAAAAAAAAAACCAGCATTGAAGCCGGGATTCCAGTGAAGATGGCCCGGAGGTGCTGCTGGGAGGACAACATAGAGCAGCAGCCAGGGAGCAGGGAGCGGGAGGGGAGGAGGCCAAGCACGGGTGACAGGCAAGCCCCACAGAGGCACTGGCTCCAGGAGCTCTGGGACAGGGGAGGTTGTCCCCATCAAGGAAAGTATCTATCATGTACCCAGTGGTTTTTTTTTTTGGTGCCAGGGTGTAGGCAGCCATGTAAATTCCTAGGAGACAGAACTCCAAAAGGAGAAGGCGGCAAGCAGAGTGGGGAGGGTTCTAGCAGCCAGGGGTGGCCCTCCGGTCAAGGCAGGCCAGGCATGGCCATGCTGAGCGACCATGCAGGAGGGACCCATGAAGGGATGCAGGCAGAACAGACCATGCCCGCCACAAGGGCGGGAACAGAGTCGGCTGGCAGCAGCCTGGAGGGCACACCTGTGTGGGGGCCTTGGGGCAGTGCTAGGTGAGCCCCCAGCAAGGGAAACTGCTGTGTGGGAGAAGTGGGTACAACAGACAGAGCTGTGGTGTCTCAGAGGCTTAAGAGACCTCCAAAGGCTGAGGGTCCCAGGGCACAGCCACAGCAGGGGGAACCAGACAGGGCCAGAAAGGCGGGGACCAGAGCAAGCTTCCGTACAGAGGGTTTTGTGTGGCAGACTAAGGAACGCTGATTTTATTTTCTATGTTTGAGACTAAGAGTTACTTGGTTTATGGTAATATAATTGTAAAGTACTGAACATCATATACTAAGATAGTTTGTAACCACCAACCAGGACCGGTGACTAGGAACGGATTAAGCCTGACAGCAGCCAGCTCCCTAGAGAAGCTCCTTGAGCTGGGTGTGGTGGCTCACGCCTATAATCTCAGCACTTTGGGAGGCTGAGACAGGCAGATCATGAGGTCAGGAGTTCCAAGACCAGCCTGGCTAACAGTGAAACCCTGTCTCTACTAAAAATACAAAAGTCAGCTGGATGTGGTGGCAGACACCTGTAGTCCCAGCTGCTCGGGAGGCTGAGGCATGAGAATCACTTGAACCCAGGAGGCGGAGGTTGCGGTGAGCCAAGACGGCACCTCTGCACTTCAGCCTGGGTGACAGAGCGAGACTCTGTCTCAAAAAAAGAAAAAAAAAAACGAAACGCACATGAACAGAATAGATCTAGAAAGCCATGTGAATTCTCCATCTCAGGAGGAAAACTAGTAAATTCCAGTCAAGAACAACGAACCTGACCTGGGATCCCTCATATTAAAACTCAAAACTCAGGCCACTCGCAGTTTAGCACAGGGACAATGCAGCCTTAGGTCTCAACTTTTCTACTTTGTATATAAACTATTGAGACCAATTTTCAGGTAGAAAACTGACTCTTCCCAAGGAAAAACCAGGCTTCTTGGATGAAGGAACTGAAGTGGGCTCCGTCCTTACCTTCTCTTTCTTCTTCCCAGGGTGAGAGTCACAGTCTCTGTCAATGTGATCGCTAACCACCACGTCTGGTATCTGGCCCTTTTTTACTGGGATGGGTGTATTACAGAGTGGGCATACTGGGACCTGAACATCCTAAAAATAACAAAGGAAAGATGGCGCTGAGACTCACACAACCTAAACTCACAGAAGTTTTAAACGGGTACTCCTGCGCGGCACACACTGAAACACAGAGCACAAAAACCGGTCTCCCGAGTCCTCCGAGAACAAAGCATCGTTGGGTCGTCACGGATTAGCGGCAGCCATCTCTAGAATGTGGACATCAGCTGCCCTGAGGAGTCTAGTGAAATTTCAAATGGACTTCAGCCGACTGCAGAAACCAACTGGGGCCATCTCAGGCTGGCATCGCCCAGGTGAGAGCAGAGCCTGCCCAGACGCCTCCACAGGGAGGAGATGGAGGGAAACACGGACCACAAAGACCCTCCAGCTCCCCTCAATCCCCTGATCCCCTCTGCAGTTTCTCAGCGGCTTCTATGTACATGGAAGTTGTTTGTGCCCAGATGAGGCCACGTGTACCCAGGGCGAGCTCCCAGGCACTAACAACCGTCACTGGCTGCCAGGCCAAGGTTGCAGGGGCTCTGAGGGGTGGACCGCCCAGCAGCTTTAAGGCCCAGCATGGCCAAAAACCTGAGCCAGGACAGGAGTTGATGGAAAGGCCAATGAGAAAACTGAGGTGGCCACCGACATCAAACGGGTGACAGGTGATCACGGAATTATGGGCACACCGTCTGCAGCCCGAGCTGGGAGAGTCACAGGTGGTGATGCGCCCTCATTTGGTCAAATGAAGAAATAAAGTATTAGTAAACTGTCTCCAGCCAGACCCCGCCCCATGCCAGGGCAGGAAGGGGCAGTGGGAAGACACGCTGAGCAGTCTGGCTTAGTCATCTGTGCCTAGTAAACGCAGGGAATGTGAGTCACTCTCCCCACCCACCATGATAACCTAAAAATGGCTGAAGGGTCAGACCCTGGCCAACACTGGTCAAAGCACAGAATGCTGGGCCACCCACATTACCACCGCCACCAGGGTCAAGCGGCAGAGTTCCCCAAAATGACCTGTGACCTAACCAGAGACAAAGCGAACATGGGCTGGGAACCATCTGAAAAGTCAACAACAGAAGCCTCAAACCTCTGGACTCGGGGGCAAGCTCATGTCCTTAGAGTCCTCTTTCAGTTTCCACTGTGTACTCTGGCAGTCACCAAAATACGATGTCAAGGCTGCAGTTATTCAAAGAAATAAGCATATTTACTGCCTTCCTGATTAGCTTCCAAGTCAAATATCAAAACCTCTCTTGCATCCCGTGAAGACACAGCTATGGTGTAACGGATCAAAGGAACCAAGTATTTGCAAATCTTAAGCAAGCTTGGAACACAAGGTTACAACTAAGTGACTCCATGAGTCCCTGAAAATAAGATCTCAGTTGCCTGAGAGTCATCCAACAGAAAGTCCTGTGAAGGCAGAAACGTTCATCTGTGCTGCCTAACAGCAGGCACTTGAAACAAGGCTAGTGGGATTAAGAAACCAGATTTTAAAATTTAATTTTCACTGAGTTAGCCACGCGTGGCTGGTCCCTACCATACAAGCAAGACAGTGCAGCTTCAGACGGTGAAGATGAGAATCTTTTGAACAAAGAATGAATTACCTTCTGGAATGCAAACGGACACTTATGTGCAGCGTATGTAAAATGATCTTTACAGAAATCTTGTTTACACGCATCACATTTTACTGGAAGAAAATCTAAAACACAAAGAACAGGGAAGTGTTTTAAAGGCTGGAACAAAATAATTCTAGATGGTGCTATCAAAGTGTTTACCTACACTGAGTGCTTCAGGCTTGCAAGATGGATAGGGCCTCAAGGCCCACACATGTGAAAACAATCCCAGGGTCAGGCTGTTTTCTCGAGAGAGACCCCCATGGCATGAGGCATTGCAAGGACTCAAGCAGCACACCAGATCCACTCAGCCCTGCCAGCCTGCACCCCTGCGCCCCGCCTGTGGTGGATGCTAAGTGTCCAACAGAACCTGCACCAGCGCAGTTCCCAATACTGAAAAGCCAGGAGGGCCAAGACACAATTATCAGCTAATTAACATAACAGTCAGCTTCCCCCCAACAAAATGCCATTTTCCATTCAGTCTCTTAAAAGTACTTACCTAGCTGCTTGCAAGTTTTTTCTGAACAATGCTTCCCCAAATCAGGAAACTCCATTAGGAGAACAATGCTCAAAACGCAGAGGGCAGAGGTAAGTATCACCTACGAGAATCAGAACAGTTAGGGGGAAAGCTGGACTGCCCTTCAGTCACCAGGATTTACAAAGTTGACTAATGAAAGTCAACAAACGCGCTGTGTGGGGCGCGTTCAATGGAGTTTTAGTACAAATACCAGGTGTCAGCCATTCGTAATCAACCCCATTAAGAGACACGGACTCCTTTCTAGCCCTTTTAATTCCTAGTCTATGAAGCACTCCTTGAACTCGGGTTTCTATTTCAACTCGCACTGAGGGGGCGAGAGCCAATTCACACAGCTGCCAGGGATGATTACGATTCTGGTGAATTTTAAGTCACAATTTTATCCATGGAATACACTTGTTGACAAACAAAACTCTGTTACTAGGTGCTGAATCACGTTAACTGACTCCATTATCCAGAGGAGATTTAACTCTGTCCCTCGCCTCTCTCTTCAACTCCCTTAGGCACTGAGTCTGGTGAACTTATTCCTCGATGACATCAACCTGGAGTTCATCAGGGAGAAGCGCAAGCTGTTAAATCACCATGGAAAACAGGCAGACAGCTGGTGAAACTGCTGCACTCGAGAGAGTACTGCACTCGAGAGAGAATCCAGGGGTTCACGAGGTCCCCTCCATGATCTAGTACCCACTAGCCCTCCCGGGGCCTTTTGCTGACCTTCCCATCAGCTCTCTCCACCCTCCTGGAGGCCTCCTAGGCTGTCCCCTGTGACTGGAACACTCTCCCCCACAACAAACGTCTACTCATCCCCTCCCGCCTCGGTTTAAAACCACTCCAAGCCTCCCCAGTTCCCTCTAAGTTACACACCCGCTACTCAAGGTGCGCATTAGTTCTTTCCCTGCCCATATTCGCCCACAGTTTCCAACTACGGATCAGTTGCTTTACTATTAGCTCCCCGTGCCCGACACACAGCAAGCGTTCCGAAATTGTTTCGTTCAAGGAATTCACAAGAGTTTGACGTGAATCCCCAAATGATTTTGTTCTGGACGCACAACAGCCGTCCGAAGAAGCCAAAACCCTACCCTGGCGGGCAGGGCATGTAGCAAGAAAACAGACACATCTACGTGGCTGTCGCTCGGCTGGCGAGTTAACGACCCCGTCCAACTCGGTACTACGGCCCCAATGGCAGGCCCGGCCCCCAGCAGACAGCCAGACCCCCAGCAGACAGGCCGGACCCCCAACCGCCAGACCCCCAGCAAGCCCAGGCCCCAGCTAACAGCCGGACTCTCTGCAGACAGGCCGAACCCCCGAGCAGCCTGACCTCCCTGGGAGGCCCGAACCCCGCAGACCCTGGCCCCAGGGGACAGCATAATCCCAGCCCCTTACCTGGCTCTCGTGCGGGACCCAGGCAGCTGCGGTGAGAAACAGATGGAGGAGACAGAAACGCAGGTGTCCTCCTTCGTAGTTGGCTCCGGGTAGCGAAGCAGAAAGAACCTCGACACTGGGACCGAGACGCTGTCGGACGCACACCTACGCCCACAACTAAAAGCGACATCGCGCCGCCAGCGGCCTAGGGCCATTTATCTGCAGGCGCCGGATCTCAGCGCCGTCTCGGCCTTCGGGTTTCCGGGCGCGCCCCAACAACGTCACCCGGAGACCGGCCAATCCCGCCAGGCCGCGCCCAGTGGCGTCGGCGCGCCTCGAACACGTCACCAGCCATCCGGCCAATCCCATCCCGCCGCGCCGCGCAGGCCCGCCCACTCCTCGCCCTTCCGCTTCCCTTCTCGAAGCGTCTGGTCGCTTCTCGCAGGCGGCGCGCTTGCTGAGTCACAGTGAGGCGGCTCCGCGCAGGCGCAGTCGGGCGGGCGAGGCGCGGGGAAGCTGTCAGGGCTGCGGCCGGGGTCCTGTGGGGCAGGAGCTCTAGGCCGGCCTGAGGGAGGAGGCGTAGCGACCCATCGGGCGCCTCCCATCCGGCGCCTCCCTCCCGGCCCACCCGCCCACGTCCGCGCATCCTGCGGGTCCCAGGAGGCCTCCATTTCAAAACAACGTGTTTTTAGGTCATTTCAAACTTAGGGAAAAGCTTCAAGAATAGTACCGAAAATTTCAGTGTCCCCAGGACCTAGATCCCCGAGTGTAACCCTTTCCCATTTCACCGCGCTGCCCCCGGCCTCCTGGACGGTTATGTGGCCGCCTGGGGTTGACTCTGCCCAGGGCTGCTGTCTCTGTACAGAAGGCCCTGCCCGTAAGGGGCTCCCCCTGGGGAAGACCACGTCCTGGCTGAGCAGGAGGAGGGCGTGGGCCCAGGACGTGGGGAACGTAGCGAGATCCCATCTCTGCAGAAATAAAAAATTAGCGGACGGAGCAGGGTGGCTCACGCCTGTAATCCGGGCACTTTGGGAGGCCCAGGTGGGAGGATGGCCTGAGGTCAATGTCTCACATGTCCGTGTGAAGATACCACCAAACAGGCTTTGTGTGAGCAAAAAAACTGTTTATTGCACCTGGGGGCAGGCGGGCGGGGTCCTAAAGGAGAGTCAGCAAAGGATGATGGGATTATCATTAGTTTTTGGGATAGGCGGTGGAGTTAGGAGCAATGTTTTGTGGGCAGTGGGTGCGTCTCACAAAGTACCTTCTCAAGGGTGGGGAGAATTACAAAGAACCTTAAGGGTGGGGAAGATTACAAAGTGCATTGATCAGTTAGGGTGGGGCAGAAACAAATTACAGTGGTGGAATGTCATCAGTTAAACCTATTTTCACTTCTTTTGTGGATCTTCAGTTGCTTCAGGCCATCCAGATGTATACATGCAGGTCACTGGGGATATGATGGCTTAGCTTGGGCTCAGAGGCCTGACAGGAGTTCAAGACTAGCCTGGTGAACATGGCGAAACCCTGTCTCTACAAAAATAAATTAACCCGACACGGTGGCTTGCACCCTTTGGGAGGTGGAGGTGTTAGTCAGCTGTGAATGCGCCCTGCGCTCGAACCTGGGCAGCAGAGCAGACCCTCCCTCAAACCCAAAAAGCATCATGCTAATGGGACCAGATGGTCGCCTAATCAATAGAGACTGTGCCCATTCAGGTAAGGACAGACACAACCAGGCACACTCTTTTTTGTTGTTTTGTTTTTCCCTTATTTGTTTTGAGATGGAGTTTCACTCTTGTTGCCCAGGCTGGAGTGCAGTGGTGTGATCTCGGCTCACCACAACCTCCACCTCCCTGGTTCAAGGGATTCTCCTGCCTCAGCCTCCCAAGTAGCTGGGATTACAGGCCGGTACCACCACACCGGCTAATTTTGTATTTGTAGTAGAGGTAAGGTTTCTCCATGTTAGTCAGGCTGGTCTGGAACTCCTGGTCTCAGGTGATCTGCCCGCCTCAGCCTCCCAAAGTGTGGGATTACTGGCGTGAGCCACCGCACCCAGCTGGGTTTTTTTATACAGGGTCTTTGTCATGCACGTCCATGTGAAGAGACCACCAAACTGTGAGCAATAAAGCTTTTTTGTTTTTTGAGGCGGAGTCTCGCTCTGTCACCCAGGCTGGAGTGCAGTGGCACGATCTTGGCTCACTGCAAGCTCCGCCTCCTGGGTCCACGCCATTCTCCTGCCTCAGCCTCCCGAGTAGCTGGGACTACAGGTTCCCACCACCACTCCCAGCTAATTGTTTTGTATTTTTAGTAGAGACAGGGTTTCACCCTGTTAGCCAGGATGGTCTCAATCTCCTGACCTCATGATCCGCCCGCCTTGGCCTCCCAAAGTGCTGGGATTACAGGCGTGAGCCACCGCGCCCGGCCGCAATAAAGCTTTTTAATCACCTGGGTGCAGGCGGGCTGAATCCGAAAAGAGTCAGCGAAGGGAAATAAGGATGGGACCGTTTTATAGGATTTGGGTAGGGAAAGGAAAATTACAGTCAAAGGGGGGTTCTCTGGCGGGCAGGAGTGGGGGTCACAAGGTGCTCAGTGGGGGAGCTTTTTGAGCCAGGAAAAGGACTTTCACAAGGTAATGTCATCACTTAAGGCAAGGACCGGCCATTTTCACTTCTTTTGTGGTAGAATGTCGTCAGTCAAGGCAGGGCAGGGCATTTTCATCTCTTTTGTGATTCTTCAGTTACTTCAGGCCATCTGGGCATATAGTGCAAGTCACAGGGGATGCGATGGCTTGGCTTGGGCTCAGAGGCCCAACAGTCTTCCTCTGTGGCTCAGGCTGAAGGGCACTGGGATGATCACAGCTCACTGCAGCCTCCACCTCCCAGGCTCAAGCCATCCTTCTTCCTCAGGCTCCTGAGTAGCGGGAGCTACAGGCGTGCACCATCATGCCTGGCTAATTTTTGTATTTTTTGTAGCTGCAGGGTTTTGCTATGTTGCCCAGACTGGTCTTGAACTCCTGACCTCAGGTGATCCCTCTGCCTCGGCCTCCCAAAGCACTGGGATTAGAGAATGTGAGCCACTGTGCCCAGTTTATTGTATAGTCTTTACTCTTGGTTTTCACCAGAGGACTCATGGGCTGTGAAAAGAGCAGGACCTCACCAGCTGCACGGCAGTGGTGACTGGCTCCATCTCGCTGTCCCTCCCAATCCCACAACATCTCCCCGTGAAGGCTCTGCCCAGGCCCAGACTCCCACCTTTCAAGATGTCTGGATCAGTGCAGGACCTCCTTCTTGGTCACCTCCCTCTCCTTGGACTGGTTCATTAACCCTGTTTTACCCACATTTTTTTTTTTTTTTTTTTTTGAGACGGAGTTTCATTCTTGTTGCCCAGGCTGGAGTGCTCGGTCTCGGCTCACTGCAACCTCCGCCTTGCAGGTTCAAGTGATTCTCCCGCCTCAGCCTCCCAAGGAGGATTACAGGTACACACCACCACACCCACCTCATTTTTTTGTATTTTAGGAAGAGATGGGGTTTCACCATGTTAGCCAGGCTGGTCAGGTGATCCACCCGCCTTGGCCTCCCATAGTGCTGGGATTACAGGTGTGAGGCACTGTGCCTGGCCTACCCCTTCTTTTCTCTTGATGTAAGTGCTGCTTTGATACGGACATTTTATTTTTTATTTATTTATTTATTTTTTTGAGAGGGAGTCTCGCTCTGTCGCCCAGGCTGGAGTGCAGTGGCCGGATATCAGCTCACTGCAAACTCCGCCTCCCGGGTTTAGGCCATTCTCCTGCCTCAGCCTCCCGAGTAGCTGGGACTACAGGCGCCCGCCATCTCGCCCGGCTAGTTTTTTGTATTTTTTTAGTAGAGACGGAGTTTCACCGTGTTGGCCAGGATGGTCTCGATCTCCTGACCTCATGATCCGCCCGTCTCGGCCTCCCAAAGTGCTGGGATTACAGGCTTGAGCCACCGCGCCCGGCCAGATATGGACATTTTAATCCATAATCTGTTAACATTTATGTATGAAGTTTACTACTATCTGTGGTTTTCAGTGTTGATTGACCTGTGGAGTGGCCTGAGCCTGAATGCCCGGGGCTGTGGCTACTGAGTGAATGGGTTGTGCTAAGGGGAATTGCCACCTTGGGAACCCTGTGTAGTTATAGCTTTTCTGATGAAGTATCAATAAAAGTCTGACCTTGTGAAAAAAACAAACGTGACTGGCCCTGCTTATGTTTCACCTTGTGTTGCTCAGTGATAGTTCTGCAAAGTCGCAGCAAATATGGAATGATGTAATTATCGTGAGTGTTGGTGAGTAACACCCCTAGGCCCTGGCTCCCGGGGACATAGACTCAGGTAGGTTCCTCCAAGCTGCCGGCCACAGCAGTTTTGTTAAGCAGTTCATTGTCAACCTTGTACATGTGTCTCTCTCAAGGTTCCTTATTTAATAACATCTAGTTGATTCATTAACATGGAATTCATGGCCAGTACCTCTGTCACTCATGCCTGACTGATGTTTATCGACACGTCTTTTTCTCCCTCAGGCACATGGCAGCCTTCTTGCAATCAAGAAACTACATGGGACCAGGTGCGGAGGCTCACACATGTAATCCCCACACTTGGGGAGGCCAAGGCGGGTGGATCACCTGAGGTCAGGAGTTTGAGACCAGCCTGACCAATATGGTGAAACTCCGTCTCTAGTAAAAATACAGACATTAGCTGAGCATGGTGGTGCACACGTGTAATCCCAGCTACTCAGGAGGCTGAGGCAGGAAATCCCAGGGGTGGAGGTTGCAGTGAGCCGAGATCGCCCCACTGCACTCCGGCCTGGGCGACAGTGAGACTCCATCTCAAAACAAAACAAAAAAATTAGCCAGGTGTGGGAGCGGGGGCGGCTGTAATCCCAACTGCTCAGGATGTTGAGGCAGAAGAATCACTTGAACCTGGGAGGTGGAAGTTGCAGTGAGCTGAGATTGTGTCACTGCACTCCAGCCTGGGCAACAGAGCGAGGCTCTGTCTAGAGAAAAGAAACAATGCTAAGGTCTGATCCTCAGACCCCATTCAGTTTTTTTTTTGTTGTTGTTTTTGTTTGTTTGTTGAGACGGAGCCTCTGTCGCCCAGGCTGGAGTACAGTGATGAGATCTCGACTCACTGCAACCTCTGCCTCCCGGGTTCAAGCGATTCTCCTGCCTCAGCCTCCCTAATAGCTGGGACTACAGGTAAAAATTTTTCTATTTTTAGTAGAGACGGAGTTTCACCATGTTAGCCAAGATGGTCTCGATCTGACCTCGTGATCCGCCCGCCTCGGACTCCCAAAGTGCTGGGATTACAGGCGTGAGCCCCTGCGCCCAGCCCTTTCCGGCCCTTTTTTCTCTCTGAGAACAAGACAGTAAGCTCCAAGACAGAAGAAACAGGACCCAGCTTCATCTTTTCTTATCTTTTCTTGAGGCCTAACAGGGCTGTGCCCGTCTTCAAATATTTGCTGAGGCTGTGAATGATAAATGCAAAGGTAGAATCCACTGTGTCCAATCCACGGTGTCCAAGCAGAAGAGAGGGTGTCGTGGGGAGCGGGCAGTGGGGTGACAAAGTCACCTGGCTGCCAGGCTGGACAGATGAACACATTCATCATCTTGAGGCAGGCGAGCTTCTCCTACCTCTATCGGCCTTCCTTCAGCCCATTTTCCCCGACTTCTGCCTCCACCTCCGGGACGATCTGAGGGCCTACCGGCCTCCCACCTGCTAAGTCCAACAGACACTTCAGCCTGGCTCTCACCAGCCATGGCAGGTTGCCCTCCTCCCTCCTGAGAACACGCTCTTCCTCGGCTGCAGAGACACCTCCTCTCCTTGTTTTCCTCTCACGTTAACAGTGACCACACTCACGCCACGTCACTCATGGTATTTCTGCATCAGAAATGCCATCCTTGGGCCAGGCGCCATGCCTCATGCCTGTAATCCTTTGGGAGGCTGAGCCGGGTGGATCCCTTGAGGCCAGGAGTTCAAGAACGGCCTGGGCAACACAGACGGACCCTGTCTCTACAAAAAGAAAAAGTTTTTAAGTCATCCCTCATTTTTGCAATGCTGCTCTGATCTGAGCCTCTGCGGCCTCGGGATCCCCAGGCGTCTGTTCCCGAGAACGCGGGGCAGAGAGCCTAGTCCTGCACAGAATACCAACGACGCGAAGTCGACGGGTTGTTTCGATTTAGTTCTCTTTCCTGAGGGGTTCTGAATAAGTAATGAGCACCCCACAACGCCTCTGGGCCGCCATGTTCCCTCCCGGCCACGCCCCCTTACTCCCCCTCCAATCTCCGCCCCGCACCCTGGCAGCGCCCCCTGGCGGCGGCAGCGGGTCTTTGTGGAGCCAGCCCCGCCGCTGCTTGGCCGCTGGGTTTGTTCCTTATTTTAATGGATGCGCATTGGCTGGGACTGCAACATTGTTTCTTTCTTCCACAAATACTAGTTTGAAATACACAGGAAGTTAATTTCCCGTCTGGCTGCCACACCTGCTGGTGGCGTGGACTGTGGCCCTGAGGCTGTTCCTTGCTTGTTTTAACCCTGGGAGACATCGGAGCCATCCCAGCCAGGCTGTAGGGAGTATTGAAGACCGGGTTCACATGAGATCCTTTGCGGGGTGCAGTTGAGGAAAGCATGATTTTAGCTTGTAAGCTGCCTGGAGAATGCAAATGTGTGTGTGTGTGTGTGTGTGTGTGTATTCTTTTTTTTTTTCCTTTTTTAGACGGTCTCCCTCTTTTGCCAGGCTGGAGTGCAGTGGCAGGATCTCGGCTTACTGCAACCTGCTCCTCCCAGGTTCAAGCGATTCTCCTGCCTCAGCCTCCGGAGTAGCTGGGACTACAGGTGCAAGCCACCATGCCCAGCTAATTTTTGTATTTTTAGTAGAGACAGGGTTTCACCACATTGGCCAGGCTGGTCTCGAACTCTTGACGATGTGATCTGCCCGCCTCAGCCTCCCAAGTGCTGGGATTACAGGCCTGAGCCACTGTGCCCAGGCAATATATATATTTTTTAAAGACAGCTCAGCCCAAAGTAGCGCTAGCATGGACAGGCTGTGTGACGAAGACAGTGCCAGAGGCGCTCAGAGGGTGTGGGGGCAAGCATGCGGCCGGCTGGACCTGAGGGGCCCTGCTCGTGGCTGGAAAGGGGACCAGAGAGTCTCTGGGAAACACAGGCTCTGACCTCTGTGCAGGGTGAGGAAGGATTTTAGGAGCAGAGGGAGAGCTCAGCCCAGGCCCGAAGTCAGCACCAATGAGTGGCTGACCCCTGGGATCTTTGAGGAACCCGAAAATGCTTGATGGTCTTTGTGAGTCTGAAATCCAAAGAAGCGTCCTCGAGTTTCCCCAGAGGGACTCCGTTCGTCTCCTGGGGCATGATGTATGCAGGCTTTGTTCCTTCTGGACCAATCACGCCCCAGGCCAATCTGAGCCCTGTGGGGTGGGCCCTTCCAGGGCGCTGTGATTAGGTCTAGGGAATTCCACCTGGAGGGAAGGGTAGGCTGTGTCCTTGGGAAGAAGACAGCAGGTGGCAGGCGCCAGCCTCCCAGGCAGAAGTGAAACCAGCTGGACTTCCTGGGTCAAGTGGGGACTTGGAGAACTTTTCTGTCTAGCAAGAGGATTGTAA
>NC_045441.1:3759402-3792858 GCF_002776525.5 Piliocolobus tephrosceles | reverse complement strand
TGTGTGTAAAACTCCAAAGACTAAATGGTTTGCCAAATGTCTAATAAACTCTTACTATGTACCTAGCACTCAAAAAGATAAAATGGCTTTGACTCAATATGCAGAATTAGCTGTCTTTCTGCACCTTTGTATTTTTTCTAGCCTTTTGCTAGAAAGTTTATTGCTTTTCCTTTTACTCTTCTGCAGTTATTATGACTTGGTATAAATTCTAGAAGACCAAAAATGAAATTAGTTTTAGATTTTACTGAGGTAATTCTTTCTAAGGCAGACTTCAGGAGTTGAGTTCAAAAGTACAACATAAATCTCAGGTCTATCTTACAGATTTCAACCCTTTCATTCTCCATGACCTGACTTTGAGTCAGTGGCATCACAGGCATTACAGGCACTTAAGGAACCATTTTCCTTTTTCAGGAACTAATCAAGTTTTACCCTCCCACTCCCCCACCCCCAACACTTATCAATTTAGGCCAAAGAACAAAGAGGAGTAGAAATGAGAACAATAGAATAACTACTTTTTATATAATTAAAAAATTCTCGTAAATTCCCAGTTACATCTCAGGAAATTTGTTTCCGTGTTTGTACACAACAACCTAGCTGTTCTTTGGTTCATCTGGCTTAACTTTCCTCGACAGAGGCCAAAACAAAAGCTTTCCTGGGAAAAGTTTATTGCAATGATTGAGTCAATTATCTGTAGTATTCCAGAGCTCTCCTCTGTTTTTGAAAGGATCTTTAGCTATTAAGAACCCTGAGATTCAGTTCCCAGAAGTAATTCTATACTGTTTCTCCCTGGGTTATGTCCCATGTATACCTTGAAAACTTACTTTAGTCCCATTCATACTTCAAAGCCTTATTAATGAGAGATGAAGCCAGCTGGACTTCCTGGGTAGAGGGGAGACTTGGAGAACTTTTCTGTCTTACAAGAGAATTGTAAAATTCACCAATCAGCACTCTGTAAAATGCACCAATCAGCGCTCTGTAGCTAGCAAGAGGATTGCAAAATGCACCAATCAGCACTCTGTAAAAACACACCAATCAGCACTTGTAGCTAGCAAGAGAATTATAAAATGCACCAATCAGTGCTTTGTAAAATGCACCAATCAGCACTCTGTAAAATGCACCAATCAGCACTCTGTAAAACGCACCAATCAGGGCTATGTAAAATGCACCAATCAGCACTCTGTAAAAAGCACCAATCAGCACTCTGTAAAATGCACCAATCAGTGCTATGTAAAATGCACCAATCAGCACTCTGTAAAATGCACCAATCAGCACTCTGTAAAAAGCACCAATCAGCACTCTGTAAAATGCACCAATCAATGCTATGTAAAATGCACTAATCAGCAGGATTCTAAAAGTAGTCAATCGTGGGGAGGATTGAAAAAAGGGCACTCTGATAGGACAGAAACGGAACATGGATGAGCCAATAAGGGAATAAAAGCTGGCCTCCCTCGATGTACCCCTTCCTCCCCGTCAGTGTGTTGACGCAACGTGGTCTGGTCTTCTATGTTGTGGAAGGTTTGTTCTTTCTCTCTTCACAATAAACCTTGCTACCGCTCACTGTTTGCTTCTGCGTTATCCTTAAGACCTGTAACACGCACCGCGAAGGGCCGTGGCTCCATTATTGAAGGGAGACCACGAACCCACCAGCAGGAACCAACTCTGGACACAGTATGTCCCTGCATCCCCGAAGCTCCCGCTACTCCCTGAACTGTTCTTTGAAAAGGGACCGTGTATCCTTTTTTTTGCCAGCAACACAAACTCTTAAAAAACAGCCACCATCATAGCCATCAATTACCAAACTTCTGCTGGGCCAGGCGGAAAGCAAAGCACAACAGACCTTACCAGGAAGCCCCGCCACTCCTGTCCAGCCACTACCCACTCACTTAGGTGCTCGTCACGCCCAGGAAGCCCCGCCACTCGTGTCCAGCCCCTACCCACTCACTCAGGTGTTCGTCCCCCCCCGGGATCCCCCCCCCCCCTGTCCAGCCCCTACCCACTCAGGTGCTCGTCACCCCCAGGAAGCCCCGCCACTCCTGTCCAGCCCCTACCCACTCAGGTGGTCATCACCCCCAGGAGGGCCCCTGCTCCCCGCCCAGCTTCTCCCCACTCAGATGGTCATCACCCCCAGGAGGGCCCCCCTCTCCGTCCAGGCTCTCCCCACTCGCTCAGGTGGTTGTTGTCCCCCGCCCCCCGGGAGGGTCCCTGCTCCTCATCCAGCCCCTCCCACTCACTCAGGTGGTCATCTCCGGGCCAGGTAGACAAAGCCCAGGTACCCACGGCCTTTCCATTCTCTCCCGTCCCTCTTGGCTGGAGTTCAGGCAGCGTGGTGGCGGGATCCTGTGTTAGGGTGTAGGACAGTGCTGGCCTGGGTGGCTGGTGCCAGGTCCCTGACATTCCCGGCTATCTGAGCAGCTGGCAGGAGACCGGGGCAGGAGCTGGCAGTAGCTGCCCTCACCCACTGCTAGCACCAGGCTGGCCTGCGTGGGAATCAGAACTCACTGCCTGGTGCTAGCAGAGAAGGAGTTTACTCTTCCCCCACCCCCAAAACTGAATGGATTTAATGAGGAGTTTGGGGTTCTCCCCTGTCATGGCTTTGGTCTGAGCTGATGAGGAAACCACAGACTCTCCCATTTTTGTACCTCTTCTTTCATGGGCAAGTGGACCTAGGTGCTGGAAGCCACGTGGCCTGAACCCGGCTCCTCCTGGGGCCTCCTGTGCAGGCCAAGCTCCTTTTCTCTGATTGTTATATTATCTCAGAGAGGGCAGAACGGGGCTGGCTGAAAGCTTTTGAACATTGAGTTATGAGCGAGACGCGACAGAGGACTGCGGACATGAAATCTGACAGAGCTGCTGCCGCAGGCCATGTGGCGTCTGAGGGTGGGTGGGGTGTGCTCTGTGCTGTCCGTCATCAGCAGGAGACAGCTGGCCTCTGCTAGGTTGCCGGGGCCCAAGTCTCCCTGGCTTCGGATGGCATGGCCCAGGTCACTGGGGATGGAAGATTCAGTCTCCTGGATCCGTACAGTCACAGCGCACTGTTGCCCACTGCATGGCAGCCTTGAGGTCACCCTCTCCTCTGTCCTTGGCTCTGACTTGCGGGGCTCAACTCTGTCTCTTCTCTTTTTTTGTTTTTTTGAGACCGAGTCTCACTCTTGTTGCCCAGGCTGGAGTGCAGTGGCGTGATCTCAGCTCACTGCAACCTCTGCCTCCCAGGTTCAAGCGATTCTCCTGCCTCAGCTTCCCGAGCAGCTGGGATTACAGATGCCCGCCACCTTGCCCAGATAATTTTTGTATTTTTAATAGAGACGGGGTTTTGCCATGTTGGCCAGGCTGGTCTTGAACTCCTGACCTCGGGTGATCCGCCCACCTTGGCCTCCCAAAGTGCTGGGATTACAGGCGTGAACCACCGCGCCTGGCAAACCCTGTCTCTTCTTTAAGGTCACATAGGCCCCAGTGTGCCTCCTGCTTACCCCCGCCTGTCTCATCAGTAGCCATCCGCTCTGCACGCCCTGGCGCCTCCCAGAAGCTTGTTCAGAGCACATTAGAAATACCCGTGATGGAAATCCATTCCTGTTAGGTCTAAGCAGGAAATAGGATGGCAGGTGCCAGGGTGGCTAAGTGGGCACATAAAGAACCCAGTGACACAGACTCGCAAACGTGAACAGACCCCAGAACCAGGGGAACAGTGCGCCGTGAAGTCAGGCACAAACAAGGCAAATGAGTAATTATGCAGCTGCAGCCTCTGCAGCAGAGCTCGATAAGCAGCACTAAGGTTTCCCAGCTCCGTCCATCCAGGACCAGGAACCTGGCGGGAAGATGGGCCCGACGTGCCACATCCACACGAGCATTAAAATTGAGTCCTGTGCACGCAGGACCCCATCCCTTCCCATTTTCCCTGACAGTCTCCTTCAGGGTAAAGGTATAAAACACAGTTAAGGTTTCTTACCTCCTTCCCCGCAATAATAATTGGCAGTTACTCAGTTCCCCAGGGTGTTGTAAGTAAGGGGCGCATGGGGAGACCAGGCTGCTATCATTAGGAAACTCTGATTTTAGCTGGATTGGACGTGTGTCAGCCAGGAGACGCAGTGAATAGAGTGAGGCACTCTTAGTGAGAGCACCCCCACTCCACACCCTGATTTATTTTTATTTTTAATTTTAATTTTAATTTTTTTTGACACAGTCTCACTCTGTCACCTAGGCTGGAGTGCAGTGGCACGATCTTGGCTCACTGTCACCTCCACCTCCCAGGTTCAAGGGATTCTCCTGCCTCAGCCTCCTGAGTAGCTGGGACTACAGGCACACGCCACCACATTTGGCTAATTTTTGTATTTTTAGTAGAGACAGAATCTCACCATGTTGGCCAGGCTGGTCTCGAACTCCAGACCTCAGGTGACCCACCTGCCTCGGCCTCCCAAAGTGCTGAGATTACAGGCATGAGCCACCGCGTCTGGGCCTCATCCCTGTTTCAGCTAGTCCTCAATTAGGTCTGATGTCCAAGCCCCGCCTCTGGAGTCAGGTCCCCTCTCCTACCTTACTTCCAGGCCCCTGACAAAACAGCCACGCCATCCACTGCTGCCCGTGGGCTGTGTGTGTTCTTACCATGGGCCACTGTTCTTCCCATGCCTAGGAGTGGACGGCCAGGTACACGGCCTGAGGCTCTGGCCTGGAGATTTCTGTCCACCGTGTCTTTCAGGGTCACCTCTGAGTGGGCCCGTAATGTGGCAGGGTCACCTCTGAGTGGGCCCTATCTTGCAAGGGGGCGGGGGCAGCAGGGGCTGCAGTTTCAGAGGCTTCCTCATGGCCTTGTCGGCGAGGACAGCTCCCCGGACACCAAGGAACCCATGTGGGAGTTTTCCAGTGACCACGTGCGCCCTCCAGTGGTGTTTGCGGGAATGACGACTGGTCGGGACCAGAAGACCCACTGGGCACGATGAGAGTTTCCTCCCTAAGCATTAACGGCAGCCTAGACCCCCCGTCCAGCCGTACCTTCAGTGGGTGCTCAGTACCGAGCCAACCCACTTGCGAACCAAGGGCGGCTCTGTTCTTCCTCCGTCTGCTGGTCACCAAGGTCCCCTCCCGTGGCCGCAGGTGGGAACGGGCAGAGGTACTGACGTGGCAGGGGAGGGCGGCATCCCCCCTGCACTCGGGCCTGCTTAGGCCTGTCCCATGGACCCTTCCACCCAGAGCCCTGTGGCTGGGCTGCCCGGCCTGTGACTTGTTGGATCTGACGGGGTCCAGTTCAGAAGGCAAGCTCTTTCCACACAGTTGCTTCATGCTCCCTGGCCGGATGGTCCCCTGTTCCGTCTCTGCCAGGGCCGGATGGTTCCCTCCTGCAGGGGACACGGGCCAGGGGACACCTGGCCTTGCTCCAGAGCCCTGGGAGTCCATAGTGTGTTCTCCCGTCGGGCTGTCATGAATTCCACACACGTCTCTTCCCACCCCAGACACCCCTAGTGCCATGAGGGTCAGCAGGTGTGCCCAGCTAATTCCTGTGATTGTTTTAGTAGAGACGGGGTTTCGCCATGTTGGTCAGGCTGGTCTTGAGCTCCTGTGTTTGAGCGATCCGCCCGCCTTGGCCTCCCGAAGCACTGGGGTTACAGGTGTGAGCCACCGTGCCCGGCCAGTACAAAATTGTAAATGCGGCCGGGCGCTGTGGCTCAAGCCTGTAATCCCAGCACTTTAGGAGGCCGAGACGGGCAGATCACAAGGTCAGGAGATCGAGACCATCCTGGCTAACCCGATGAAACCCCGTCTCTACTAAAAAATACAAAAAACTAGCCGGGTGAGGTGGCGGGCGCCTGTAGTCCCAGCTACTGGGGAGGCTGAGGCAGAAGAATGGCGTAAACCCGGGAGGCGGAGCTTGCAGTGAGCTGAGATTCGGCCACTGGACTCCAGCCTGGGCAACAGAGTGAGACTCCGTCTCAAAAAAAAAAAAAAAAAAAAAATTGTAAATGCAGGATCTTGTCTTTCCGTGTGAACAGGAACTGCTTCTGATCTTCCTGACAGGGATGGGAAAAGGTCCTTTCCAGCTCAGCGGCCAACGTCGCATCGCTGAGGCTGTGTGTCTACTCCGGGAGAGACGCCACGCCTGCAGCCGTTTCAGGCTTTGACTTGGTGAGGTCTGCACCATCCCTGGTCGTATTTCATGACTGGTCTTGTTTTTTTGCAGGGGCCAGAATAATTATTTAAACGGGCATGGGGACCTGTGGATCTTTACAGCTGGCTCAAAGCCCTGCCTGTCTCCTAGGAACACATCATTGCTTGGATTTCCTATCTTGCAAGGGGGCGGGGGCAGCAGGGGCTGCAGTTTGAGAGGCTTCTTCACGGCCTTGTCCGCGAGGACAGCTCCCCGGACACCGAGGAACTCATGTGGGAGTTTTCCAGTGACCACGTGCGCCCTCCAGTGGTGTTTGCGGGAATGACGACTGGTCGGGACCAGAAGACCCACTGGGCACGATGAGTTTCCTCCCTAAGCATTAACGGCAGCCTAGACCCCCGTCCAGCCGTCCCTGAAGTGTCCGGCATCCCCTTCGAGGGAGGCTGTAGGGTCCTCTCGTGCAAGGCCCAGGCGCATCGGGACAGCTTGCACGCGCTGTGGTTTGGGGTAGGTCTTCCTCCAGGCACTGAGTCACAGGTCAAAGGCTGGCTCAGGTCTGGAAGCCCAAGCAAAGCACCGAGACGTTGCCTTGGGGTAGCCCCCCGCCCTCTAGTATCCATTGTTGACTTCTCTTGGTTCCATCTTTAAGTAATTCTCTTGTTGGCTGCCTGTCCGTCTGTCCCCTAGGAATACCACCTTCATAGCGGTCTGCAGTTCCCCCTTCCCCCTCACCACTCAGCCTGCTGCCTTCGCAAGGATGGCACCCACCTGGCTTCTGATGAGTCAGCACTGCCACCTGACCCCAATTATTCTGGGGTCCCATGATTCTCATTGCTACTAGGGAACCCTTTCTAGAACCACGTCTTGTATCGTCTGCTCTGGTTTACAGAGGACAGACACTCCCGGGCCCCTGGATAACACCGATGCCCCCTGTGAGCCCATTCCTTGTTGATACCAGGTCGCATTCCCCTGGGTCCTCCTGTGCAATGTGGTTGGCTGGCTTTCTTGTTTTGTGTGTGTGTGTTTTCCAGCTGTATGTGGTATCTCCCTGGTAGCTGCCCACTTCTTGGAGCCTTCTTTTTTTTTTTTTAATTTTTTTTAATGGTAGAGACAGGCTCTTGCTCTGTTGCCCAGGCTGGAGTGCAGCGGCATCATCACAGCTCATCACACCCAGGAACCCATGCGGGAGTTTTCCAGCGACCACGTGCGCCCTCCAGCGGTGTTTGCGGGAATAACGGCTGGTCGCGACCGGAAGACCCTCTGGGCACCTTGACGCTTTCCTCCCTAAGCGTTAACGGCAGCCTAGACGCCTGTCCAGCCGTCCGTGAAGTGTCCGGCATCCCCTTCCAGCTTTATGTGGTATCTCCCTGTTAGCTGCCCACTTCTGCAGCCTTCTTTTTTCTTTCTTTTTTTTTTTTTTTGTTGAGACGGAGTCTCGCTCTATCACCCAAGCTGGAGTGCAGTGGCCGGATCTCAGGTCACTGCAAGCTCCGCCTCCCGGGTTCCCGCCATACTCCTGCCTCAGCCTCCTGAGTAGCTGGGACTACAGGCGCCCGCCACCTCGCCCGGCTAGATTTTTGTATTTTTTTTTAGTAGAGACGGGGTTTCACCGTGTTAGCCAGGATGGTCTCGATCTCCTGACCTCATGATCCGCCTGTCTCGGCCTCCCAAAGTGCTGGGATTACAGGCTTGAGCCACCGCGCCCGGCTCTTTTTTCTTTTTTTTTGTTTTATTTTTTTATTTTGGAGACAAGATCTTGCTCTGTGGCCCAGGCTGGAATGCAGTGGCATCATCACAGCTCACTGCAGCCTCGAACTCCTGGCCTTAAACAACCCTCCTGCTTCTGCCTCCTGAGTAGCTTGGATTACAGGTGCACACCACCATGCCCAGCCAATTTTGTTTTTCAGTTTTTGTAGAGATGGGGTCTTGTTATGTTGCCCAGGCTGGTCTTGAACTCCTGGGCTCAAATGATCCTCCTGCCTCAGCCTCCCAAAGTGCTGGAATTACAGGTGTGAGCCACTGTACCCAGCCAGATCATTTCTTTTCTTTTTTCTTTTTCTTTTTTTTTTTGAGATGGAGTCTCGCTCTGTCACCCAGGCTGGAGTGCAGTGGTGCAATCTTGGCTGACTGCAAGCTCCGCCTCCCAGGTTCACACCATTCTCCTGCCTCAGCCTCCCAAGTAGCTGGGACTATAGGTGCCCACCACCACGCCTGGCTAATTTTTTTTGTATTTTTAGTAGAGATGAGGTTTCACTGTGTTAGCCAGGATGGTCTCGATCTCCTGACCTTGTGATCCGCCCACCTCGGCCTCCCAAAGTGCTGGGATTACAGGCTTCAGCCACTGCGCCCAGCCTTTTTTTTTTTTTTTTTTTTGAGACAGAGTCTCACTGTGTTACCCAGGCTGGAGTCCGGTGGTGCAATCTCAGCTCACTGCAAGCTCCGCCTCCTGGGTTCATGCCTTTCTCCTGCCTCAGCCTCCCAAGTAGCTGGGACTACAGGTGCCCACCACCTCACCTGGCTAATTTTTTGTATTTTTAGTAGAGACAGGGTTTCACTGTGTTGGCCAGGATGGTCTTGATTTCCTGACCTCGTGATCCGCCTGCCTTGGCCTCCCAAACTGCTGGGATTATAGGCGTGAGTCACTGCACCCAGCCCATTTGGGTAAATTCTAAGAGGTACAATTGCTGGATCTGATGGTAAGAATATGTTTAGTTCTGTAAGAAACCACCCAAGTGTCTTCCAAAGTGGCTGGACCATTTTGGATTCTCACAGCCATGATGAGAGTTCCTGTTGCTCCGCGTCCTCACCAGCATTTGGTGATGTTGGTGTCTGGATTTTGGTCATTCTAACAGGTGTGTGGTGGTTTCTACATTGTCGTTTTCATTGGCAGCTCCCTAAGGACATAAGATGTTGGGCATCTTTCCATATGCTTATTTGCCATCTGTATGTCCTCTTTGGCATCTGATGCCCTTCATAAGGTCCAACTTATCTATCTTTTTTTTTTTTTTTTGAGACGGAGTCTTGCTCTGTCACCCAGGCTGGACTGCAGTGGCCAGATCTCAGCTCACTGCAAGCTCCGCCTCCCGGGTTTACACCATTCCCCTGCCTCAGCCTCCCGAGTAGCTGGGACTACAGGTGCCTGCCACCTCGCCCGGCTAGTTTTTTGTATTTTTTAGTAGAGACGGGGTTTCACCATGTTAGCCAGGATGGTCTTGATCTCCTGACCTTGTGATCCGCCCGTCTCGGCCTCCCAAAGTGCTGGGATTACAGGCTTGAGCCACCGTGCCCGGCCCATCAATCTTTTATAGATTATGTTTTTGATGTGATATCTAAAAATTCATTGCCAAGCCAGGCGTGGTGGTGTGTGCTTGCCGTCCCAGCCACTGGGGAGGCTGAGAAGGGAGGATTGCTTGAGTCCAGCAGTTGGAGAACAGCCTGGGTAATGTAGCAGGACTCCATCTCAAATAATAATAAAAAACATGATAAAAACTCATTGCCAAACACAGGGTCACTTTGATTTTCTCCTGTGTAATCTTCCGGAAGTTTTATAGCTTTGCATTTTATAATCAAGTGATTTTAAGTAATGATCCATTTTGAGTTAATTTTTGTGAAAGGTGTAAGGCCTGTGTCTATATATATGTGTATGTATACACACACACACACATATATATATACTTTTAAAATTTAATTTAATTTTATTTTGAGATGGAGTCTCACTCTGTCGCCCAGGCTGGAGTGCAGTGGTGCAATCTCGGCTCACTGCAACCTCCGCCTCCTGGGTTCCAGTGATTCTCCTGTCTCAGCCTCCTAAGTAGCTGGGATTACAGGCATGTGCCACCACGCCCAGCTAATTTTTTGTATTTTTAGTGGAGACAGAGTTTCACCATATTGGCCAGGATGGTCTCAGATCCCTGAGCTCAAGTGATCCGCCCACCTCGGCCTCCCAAAGTTCTGGGATTACAGGCGTGAACCACCAAGCCTGGCCCTTATTTATCTATTTTGGTGAGACAGGGTCTCACTCTGTTGCCTAGGTTGAAGTGCAGTGGCGTGATCACAGCTCACTGCAGCCTTGAACTCCTGGGTTCAAGGGATCCTCCTGCCTCAGCCTCCCAAGTAGCTGGGACTACAGGTACACGCCACCATGCCTGACTAATTTAAAACTTTTGTTTGTTTGTTTGTTTTGTAAAGATGGTGTATCACCGTGTTGCCCAGACTGGTCTCAAACTCCTGACCTCAAGTGATCCTCCTGCCTCAGCCTCCCACAGTGCTGGGATCACAGGCGTGAGCCACCGAGGCCGGCCTAGATTCTTTTTTTTCCCTTTTGTATGTGCGTGTTCACTCGTCCCAGCACCATTTGTTGAAAAGATCGTTCTTCCTTCATTACGTTTCCGTTGCTCCTTTGTCAAGGATTTGTGGACGGTATTTGTGTGGCCAGTTTCTGTGCTCTCCCTTCTGTTCCATTATCTATTTATGTCCTTTCACCAATATCACTGTCTCGATTATTGTAGCTTTATGTTAAGTCTTGAAGTCAGATATTATTAAAAGCCTTAAAAATGGTTTCGCTGCACCTGCTAGGGGTTATCAGAATGTAATCCACAGCCACTGGTGTCGGGTGCTGGTGGCCAGCCTTGATACTGGCTGGCAGGGGGCTCGGCTCTAAGTCTCCCCTGCAGAGTATACTTGCTGGGACCGTTGCTGGCACTGACTGCTGTAGGTTGGGTTCCCTGGAAACAGACTCAGATGGATCATCACATGCCAGGGTCTACTGGGTAGTGCATTCGTGGACAGCCTCTGGAAGGCCCTGCAGGAAGCTGGGGGGGCAGAGAGTGAAGCTGAAATGCAATCCAGTGGGCTGGTTGTGGTGGCTCACACCTGTAATCCCAGCACTTTGGGAGGCCAAGGTGGGCGGATCACCTGAGGTCAGGAGTTCGAGATCAGCCTGGCCAACATGGAGAAACCCCGTCTCTACTAAAATTACAAACAAAAGGCCAAGTGCAGTGGCTCAAGCCTGTAATCCCAGCACTTTGGGAGGCCGAGATGGGCGGATCACAAGGTCAGGAGATCGAGACCATCCTGGCTAACACGGTGAAACCCCATCTTTACTAAAAAATACAAAAAACTAGCCAGGCGAGGTGGCGGGCACCTGTAGTCCCAGCTACTCCGGAGGCTGAGACAGAATGGCGTAAACCCGGGAGGCAGAGCTTACCGTGAGCTGAGATCCAGCCACTGCACTCCAGCCTGGGCGACAGAGCGAGACTCCGTCTCAAAAAAAATACAAAAAAAAATTAGCCGGTCATGGTGGCTTGCACCTATGATCTCAGCTACTCTGGAGGCTGAGGCAGGAGAATTGCTTGAACCCAGGAGGCAGAGGTTGCGGTGAGCCTAGATTGCGCCACTGCACTCCAGCCTGGGCGACAGAGTGAGGCTCTGTCTCAAAAAAGGAACGCAATACAGCAGCATCCGAGGGCACCCCAGGGGCTCTGGAGCTGGGATGTCCCTTCACCATCGTCCCAAATTGAGGCCTAGGGGCTGGGCATCGTCCCTGCAGCTCGTAATGATTTAGTACCACCCTGGGTGCGGAGTCCCCTTTGGTGGAGGGAAGATCCCTTGCAGAGACAGGCAGCCAGGGAAATTAGCACCTCCGTTTTGCAGGGCTCTGGATGGTGCACTCCAGCACCCACTACCCTCTTCAGATCTCAGCCGAATCTCACTCATCAGAGAAGCTGTCTGCGTTGACAGACGCGGCTCGAGGTTAAGTGGTCCGCCCGGGCAGCCTCACAGTTGGGAGGCCTTTTAAGCCAACCTTAAAATCTGGAGGCCTGTCTCACCGTGCAGGGTGCTGACAACGGAGAATTTAAAATTTAATCTATACGTTAAGATACTGTTGGTTTCTTGCCTCATGAGAGAGTGAGAGGGGGAGAGAACGCTCAGAGTTACCTGAAGGGCTTTCTGTGGCTAAGCTGGTCTCCGGACCCCCACGAGCCAGAATCCCTTCCTGCCCGGTGTTCCAGCCAGAGCCAGTCACATTGTCAACAATCAAATTTTCAGGAAAAGATTTGAATTGCTTAATCAAGCAAGGACAAAGGCTAAGAGATGAACGGTCAATATTAATAGAAGCAAGGATTAGAAATTAGTTGGTGGCTTAACTGATATTTTTAGAATCCACTAGAAAGGGATAAGGAATCTAAAAACAGGAGCGTGGTAAATGCTACATAATTCAGCACAGGATCACGGTTAGCTTAATGTCCTTTGTAAAGAAACGATTACAAATTATGTGGGAGGACTTAGCTGTAAAACTGCTGGAAAAGCAGAATTTGATCAGAGACAGGCAGCCTAGATTTATGAGAAGAAACAGGCCCGTGCGTCGCGTTGGAGATTTTAAAAGATATTATATTTATGACAGACAATGAGGGTGCTTTGCGTGGCCTACATCTGTGAAGAATTTGCTAATACTGGACTTAGAGATTTATTCTGAAGGTAAGAAGTGGGAACAGAGGTAAGAAGAAATCCCTCACCTCCAAAGCCCTGCATCTCCTTCTTGCAGGTGCCCTTCCAACGACAGTGAAGGCAAAGCGAGAATGGTCTGTGGGTCATCTCTTGGGCCGTCCACTCAGCCCAGCACGGCGGGGGGTCTCGTCACAGATTCCTATGCGCATCAGTGGTGGATTAATCTCCTTTCACCAACACCTGGTCACACAGGAAGCCGGGGCAGTGAGGAAAGGCTCCGACATGGTGTCGAAATGACCCTCCTTACCCTTTCTTTTCACTGGAAAGAGCAAGGACTTCTGTGTCTTGTAGAGTCCTTGAGGAAGCCGTAGGCCACAGAAGTGGCTGGTCTCAGGCAGTCCTTTGAGAGGCAGCTGGTGAACATCCCCCAAGGAGACAGAGCCTCTGGGGACAACAGGGGCTTTCATCTGGGAGCAGTGAGGACCCCTGAGGGTGCATGACAAGGAGGGGGCAGGACTGCTCAGCCAGATGGCTCACTGGGCGATGGGGCCTGCAGGCAGGCAGGCGGGGCAGGGCCCGCAGGAAAGCAGTACGGGGGCCCGGGGCTTACGCAGCCAGTGCTCGGTGGTTCCCGCAGCAGCTCAGGGCCCAGCAGGTGGGACTGCAGGGAACCATGATCAGGAAGAGGCAGGAACGTGCCCTCCCACCACCCCATCCGGCCTCAAACTGGGAGTCCCCCGCTACAGCAAAAGGACCGGAAAAGGAAATCACCAGTATACAGATTAGGAAGGAAGAAATAAAACTTCTTTGTTCACAAATGACGTGATTGCAGAAAATCCTAAAGAATCCAAAAAGGAAAAGAAAAGCAAAACACAACTTTTGGAACTCATGAGCAAATGCAGGGTACAAGGTTATGAAACAAAACTCAGTTGTTTTCCTATATATCAGTGACACACAGTTAGCACTTGAAATTAAAGACAGGCTGATGCGGTGGCTCATGCCTGTAATCCCAGCACTTTGGGAGGCTGAGGCAGGCAGATCACCTGAGGTCAGGAGTTCAAGACTGGCCTGGGCAACATGGTGAAACCCCGTCTCTACTAAAAATACAAAAGTTAGCAGTCTCAGCTACTTGGGAGGCTGAGGCAGGAGAATCGCTTAAACCTGGGAGGGGCAAAGTGGGCAAAGGATATGAAGAGACATTTTTCTTTTTTTTTTTTTGAGACGGAGTCTCGCTCTGTCGCCTGGGCTGGAGTGCAGTGGCCGGATCTCAGCTCATTGCAAGCTCTGCCTCCCGGGTTCACGCCATTCTCCTGCCTCAGCCTCCGGAGTAGCTGGGACTACAGGCGCCCGCCACCTCGCCTGGCTAGTTTTTTGTATTTTTTAGTAGAGACGGGGTTTCACCATGTTAGCCAGGATAGTCTCGATCTCCTGACCTTGTGATCCGCCCATCTCGGCCTCCCAAAGTGCTGGGATTACAGGCTTGAGCCACCGCGCCCGGCCGACATTTTTCAAAAGAAGGCAAACAAATGGCCAAAAGGTATATGAATAATGCTCACCATCACTAATCACTAGAGAAACTCAAATTAAAACCACGAGACTGGGTGCGGTGGCTCACGCCTGTAATCCCAGCACTTTGGGAGGCCGAGGCAGGGGGATCACCTGAGGCCAGGAGTTCGAGACCAGCCTGGCCAACATGGGGAAGCCCCGTCTCTACTAAAAATACAAAACATTAGCCGGGCGTGGTGGCGAGCGCCTGTAATCCCAGCTACTCGGGAGGCTGAGGCAGGAGAATCACTTGAACCCAGGAGGCGGAGGTTGCAGTGAGCCAAGATCGTGCCACTCATTCCAGCCTAGGTGATAACAGCAAACTCCATCTCAAAAAAAAAAAAAAAAAGGAACTCTATCTCTAAAAAATAAATTAAATAAATGAATAGGTGTTTTCTGAATGAGTGAATGCATTTGGCTAAAAACAGAAGCCATGCTCGGAATGTTTGGAGGGTTCAGAGTTTGAGACCTGTCTCCTATTGAGCCTGGGCAAGTTTGCTTAGGGCAGGAAATGAACCCCTTTCCTACTTGCATGGGGAACACAGTGGTAAGACCGGGCTTGGAGGGAGGGTGGCGTCCGTTTGGCTCTACACACTGTCCCTCACCCAGCTCAGCGCAGACATTACCTCTGCTTCGAACTCCTCCAGACTCGGGGAATCCCAGAAGCCACGGCACTCAGCACCCGGCCGCGTTGCTGTTGCAGGCACAGACCCGTGGCCTCTGCCAACATGCAGCCTTCTGGATAAATCCTATGGACTGAATGATTTGCTCTCCAGAGATTACGATTTGCTCCTGGGAAGCTGAGGAAACAGATCCAATTCTCCTTTGGTCAACACGCTGCCACCAAGTGGCCAGAGGCAGGCAAGACACCTGTTCCAGTAGCCGACTCCGTCCTGGAGGGATGAAAACCTTCTTTACAAAGTTTGACTTTCTTTTCGTTTCTGTTTTGAGACAGGGTCTCACTCTGTCACCCAGGCTGGAGTGCAGTGGTACACTCTTGGCTCACTGCAGCCTCCACCTCCTGGGCTCAAGTGATCCTCCTGCCTCAGCCTCCTGCATAGCTGGGACCACAGACACGCACCACCACGCCTGGCAAAGCTTTTCTTTTGTATTTTTTTTGTAGAGACAGGGTCTCACTATGTTGCTCAGGCTGGTCTCAAACTCCTGGACTCAAGCGATCCTCCCATCTCAGCCTCCCAAAGTGCTGGGATTAGAGGCTTGAGCCACCGTGCCCGGCTGAAGGTTTTCCATTACGATTTGCTCCTGGGAACCTGGGGAACCTGATCCAATTCTCCTTTGGTCAACACACTGCCACCAAGTGGCCAGGGGCAGGCAAGACACCTGTTGCAGCGGTGGACCCCGCCATGGAGGGATGAGAATGGGAGTCGGGCTCAGCTGGGCTTGTGGGAGCCACAGTGACTTCACCCCCATTCAGGGCGTGGAGTGCCTGCCTTTCCCGGCGATATTGCAAAGCCCAGAGTCAGGCTTTCTTTCTTTTTTCCTTTTTTTTTTTTGAGACGGAGTCTGACTCTGTCGCCCGGGCTAGAGTGCAGTGGTGTGATCTCGGCTCACTGCAACCTCTCCCTCCTGGGCTCAAATGATTCTCCTGCCTTAGCCTCTCCTGAGTTGCTGGGATTACAGGCACCCGCCACCACGCCTGGCTAATTTTGTATTTTTAGTAGAGATGGGGTTTCACGGTGTTGGCCAGGCTGGTCTCAACCTCCTGGGCTCAATTGATCCTCCCGCCTCGGCCTCCCTAAGTGTTGGAATTACAGGCGTGAGCCACCGTGCCTGGCCTCATTCCTTTTTTCTTTTTTGAGTCTCACTCTGTTGACCAGGCTGGAGTAGAGTGGCTGGATCTCGGCTTGCTGCAACCTCCACCTCCTGGATTCAATTGATCCTCCCTCCTCAGCCTCCAGAGTAGCTGGGACTACAGGCACGCACCACCACGCCCAGCTACCTTATTCCTTTTTATGGCTGAATAATACTCCACGTTGTGTGGAGAGACTGCATTTGTCTGTCCGCTGACCAGCTGCTGTCCAGATAAAACAGTTGTCAAATCAGTCACTCCCATAAAGCTCATGGGGTACGTCTTATGGGTCCACCTCTGGCTTGTTTCCTGCAGACCTGAGCAACACTGGCCTTGCCCTTTCCATGGCTCTCTGACTGGGCCTGTTGCAGCCTTTTTTGAGACATGAAGACATGTGGCTGATCCGTGTGATATTTATGAAGATACGAAGGGGTCGGGCGCGGTGGCTCACGCCTGTAATCCCAGCACTTTGGGAGGCCGAGGTGGGCGGATCACGAGGTCAGGAGATCGAGACCATCCTGGGTAACATGGTGAAAACCCGTCTTTACTAAAAATACAAAAAGTTAGCCGGGTGTGGCAGCGGGCGCCTATAGTCCCAGCTACTTGGGAGGCTGAGGCAAGAGAATGGCATGAACCGGGGAGGCGGAGCTTGCAGTGAGCTGAGATCGTGCCACTGCACTCCAGCCTGGGTGACAGAGCGAGACTCCATCTCAAAAACAACAAAAAAAGAAAATACAAAGGTAGCCTCGAGTGTGTAGTTCCTGAGGGCAGCCTCACATCCTCTTTTCCAAAAGCTTTATTTGTTTGAAGCTTCTCCAGTCACCTTCATTTCAGCCTCAAAAACCTGAGTCCCGCCCAGGATCCCCCTTGGGAAGGCTCAGCAGCCCGTTCTCCGGGCGTACGTGGCCAGCATTCACCCGGGCCACCACGCTGCTGAGGGTGGGCTGTGGATGCTGAGGAGGACCTGGGGGCAATGAGCACCGGGTCCCCCAGGAGAGCCTGGAGGATACCAGGGGCTGCGGGGGGCCGTTCCCACTCATCACCCGCCCAGCAGCCTGTGAAGAACGGAAGCCCGCCAGGGGATGAGGCGCTGGGGGGTTCCTGCCCGCGGGCTGTGAGCCGACACTAGCCCCACACCTGAGACTCTGTTAGTAAGGATAGACATCTCAGGAAAAGCTGGAGAGGAGTTTCTGAGATCCCTGGTCCTGTCGTAGAATAAAGAAAATACCCCCATGTCCTCTTGTCTAAGATTCCCCTGGCTGTGAGGCCCCCGAAACATCGGACTTTTGAAATTGAGTCATATCATGTGCGGTCCCGTTTGCAAACCTGAAACAGACAGCATAGTGCACTTTAACATTTTTTACAATTTTACAATTTTTTAACATTTATTTATTTTTGACACAGGGGCTCACTCTGTCACCCAGGCTGGAATGCAGTGATGTGAACTTGGCTCACTGCAGCCTCAGCTTCCCAGGCTCAAGCGATCCTCCTGCCTCAGCCTCCCGAGAAGCTGGGACTATAGATGCGTGCCAGCACATCTGGCCAGCTTAGTGAATTTTTAATTAATTAGTTAGTTAATTAATTAATTAGAGATGGAGTCTCGCTGCGTCTCCCAGGCTGGAGTGCAGTGGCGCAATCTCGTCTCACTGCAATCTCCACCTTCTGGGTTCCAGTGATTCTCCTGCCTCAGCCTCCCAAGTAGCTGGGATCAGCAGGTCCCAGATGGTGTCACTCTGGAAGGAGCTGCAGTTCTGACTGCTGTCACCATGAAGCAGGGCTGACCACCTGCACTTCCCACTGGTGGCCTTGCTCAGGGCAGTCTCAGGTCTGTATTTCAGCTTTTTTTTTTTTTTTTTTTTTTGAGACAGAGTCTCTCTCTGCTGCCCAGGCTGGAGTGCAGTGGCGTGATCTCTGCTCACTGCAACCTCCGCCTCCTGGGTTCAAGCGATTCTCCTGCCTCTGCCTCCCAAGTAGGTTGGATGACAGGCACCGGCTACCACATCCGGTTAAATGTGTTTGTTTCTTTGTTTGTTTGTTTTGAGACAGAGTTTCACTCTTATTGCCCAGGCTGGAGTGCAATGACGCAATCTCAGCTCACTGCAACCTCTGCCTCCCAGGTTCAAGCAATTCTCCTGCCTCAGCCTCCTGAGTAGCTGGGATGACAGGTATGCGCCACCATGCCTGGCTAATTTTGTATTTTTAGTAGAGACAGAGTTTCACCATGTTGGTCAGGCTGGTCTCAAACTCATGACCTCAGGTGATCCGCCTGCCTCAGCCTTCCAAAGTGTTGGGATTACAGGCGTAAACCACCATGCCCAGCCTAATTTTTTGTATTTTTCGTAGAGACGGGGTTTTCCAATGTTGACCAGGCTGGTCTCAAACTCCCGATCTCAGGTGATTCACCTGCCTTGCCCTCCCAAAGTGCTGGGATGACAGGCGTGAGCTGCCGCGCCTGGCCTTGGGTTCTGTAAGGTTCATTTGTGTGGCCGTGTGCAGCAGTTTTCTTTACTTCCTTATCACATAGTATTCCATGATGAGTGCATTTCACACCCACATATTCTGTGATGGACATCTGGGCTGCTTCCTCGGTTTTTTGGTTTGTGTTTTATTTTTTCCCTAGAGACAAGGTCGCCTACCATCATGCCCAGCTAACAAATTCGGGAGGCCAAGGCAGGTGGATCATCTGAGGTCAGGAGTTTGAGACCAGCCTGGCCAACATGGCAAACCCCATCTCTACTAAAATTACAAAAATGAGCCAGGTGTGGTGGCAGGCACTCCTAGCTACTCTCAGGAGGCTGAGGCAGGAGAATTGCCTGAACCCAGGAGGCGGAGGTTGTAGTGAGCCAAGATCATGCCACTTTGCTCCAGCCTGGGTGATAGAGCGAGACTCCGTCTCTCTATTTTTGTAGCAATGGAGTCTCACTATATTGCCCAGTCTGGCTGATGCTTCCATTTTTTGACTGTTATGAATATCATGCTCTGACCAGTGCTGTCTTTGGGTGGCCACGGGCACCCCCTTCTGTTGGGCACATGCCCAGGCGTGGAACTGGAGTCTGACATTCACGTGTTCCTGGTTCAGCAGCATGTGCTGAGAACGTGCCACACACACAGTCGTCCCAGGGACACAGCAGGGAACTTCTGTTCCAGCTGCTGTTGAAATGGCCAGTAAGGGCCGGGCGCGGTGGCTCACGCCTGTAATCCCAGTACTTTGGGAGGCTGAGACGAGCGGATCACGAGGTCAGGAGATCGAGACCATCCTGGGTAACACGGTGAAACCCCGTCTCTACTAAAAATACAAAAAAATAAGCCGGGCACGGTGGTGGGCGCCTATAGTCCCAGCTACACGGGAGGCTGAGGCAGGAGAATGACGTGAGCCCGGAAGGCGGAGCTTGCAGTGAGTGGAGATCGTGCCACTGCACTCCAGCCTGGGCGACAGAGCGAGACTCCGTCTCAAAAACAAACAAACAAAAAAAAGAAATGGCCAGTAAGGATGTGGCCTCAGGAGTCACCGCCTTGCTGTGCACCTCTCCTCTGCCTCAGTCTCCCTACCTGCCATGCCCTGAAAGGATGGCACCTCTCAGTGTGGTGACGCGGACCGAGCTGTCTCCATGGTCATGCTGCGGCCCCAACACCCATGGCCTCTCTGTGGACGTTCCCTTCCGCCTTTTCCATCTACCCTCAGCCCCCAGCAGGGAAGACTAGCTGAGCACTGGGTGTCCGCAGGCTGCATGTGGACAGGGTCTACAGGGCCCCTGCCAGGTGCAGCAGAGGCAGTTAGATTGTCAGTCCCAGGGTCCAGAGTGGCCTGAGCCAGGCAACAGGATCTGAAGAGAAGCTTCAGGCAGATGGGGGCAGGGACAAGCTGATCTCATCACTGCAATGGGGAAACCGAGTGGAGAGCTCCTGGGGAGAGTCAGAGGCCCCCAGGAGTGCCAGTCTCGAACTGGCACCTGCTCCGCACAGAAGCCCTGCAGGCAATTGCCCTACCCGAGCCCCCTGCCTTGCCATGGAAAGTGTTTAACAAACGAGGCCAGGCATGGTGGCTCACACCTGTAATCCCAGCAGTTTGGGAGGTCGAGGCGGGCGGATCACCTGAGGTCAGGAGTTCGTGACCAGCCTGGGCAACCTGGCAAAACCTTGTCTCTACTGAAAATGCAAAAATTAGCCAGGCATGCTGGTACGCACCTGTAGTCCCAGCTACTAGGGAGGCTGAGGCGGGAGGATCACATGAACTCAGGAGGTCAAAGCTGCAGTGAGCTATGATTGAACCGTTGAGCTCCAGCCTGGGTGACAGAGTGAGAGCTGTCTGGAAAAACAAAACAGAAAAGAAGTGTTGAGTGAAAACGTCTTCAGGTGCCTTTCACCTTGAGAGAGGGCGCGAGGCTGAGGGCACCTTCCCATCTGGTTTGCATCCTCAGAAGCCCCCATCCCTTCCCTGGTACTTTGCCTTTCATACTGTAATTTCTTTCTTGAGAATCAGCCGACCAAAATTAAGTCTCCCAAATTCCTGAGTAAGCCGAAAAGCTATTTTTCTTGCAAATCTTATATGAACGTAATTTAATATAAGGCATAAACTAATACAATAAAGACCATATATTAGAGCAGTGGCACAATTAAAAAGCAAGCTAACGGAAGAGACGAATGGATGGCGTGTTAACCACAGGGAAAATAAAATAGAAATAAGATGGTAGGTTATATTCTGTGCATAAATAACTTTAAAGAGGAACAATAAATGACTTCTATAACATTTAATATATGTGGTGGAGATTATTTAATTGCAGTGAAGTAAGAGGTGATAAGTTGAGCCGAAATTTTGCATGATCAGGATTAAGTTAGTTCCTGGCCAGGCATGGTGGCTCATGCCTGTAATCCCAGCACTTTGGGAGGCTGAGGTGGGTGGATCACCTGAGGTCGGGAGTTGGAAACCAGCCTGGCCAACATGGTGAAACCCCGTCTCTACTAAAAATACAAAAATTAGCCGGGTGTGGTGGTGGGCGCCTGTACTCTCAGCTACTCGGGAGGCTGACACTGGAGAATCACTTGAACCCGGGAGACAGAGCTTGCAGTGAGCCAAGATCACACCACTGCACTCCAGTCTGGGTAGCAGAGTGAGACTCCATCTCAAAAAAAAAAAAAAAAAAAGAAGAGGCTAGGGGATTAAGTAAGTTCCCCAAAAAACAGACACACAAGTAGGATTTTTAGGCATTTTTAAGACTCTGGAGATATGCGAGAATATGTTTTTGTTTGAGTGCCGCAGACCCCAGTAGCGCAAATCCCCCTTCATCTGAAAAGTGGCACGTGGTCTTTAAAATTGTTCTCTTCTTTTAAAATCTCATCAGGTGGAATCTGTTCAGCACGAAAGAGGAAGGGATGTTGACACACACACGTGGGTTAATCTCCAGAGAATTGTGCTGGATGGGAAGAAGTCAGTCCCAGAGGCTGCCGCCCATGTGGTTTCACGTCTACGACTTTCCTGAAATGACAACTCTGTAGAAATGTAGGTCACGGCCAGCGCGGGGGTTCACGCCTGGGATCCCAGCATTCTGGGAGGCTGAGGCGGGTGGATCACGAGATCAGGAGTTCGAGACCAGCCTGGCCAACGTGGTAAAATCCTGTCTCCACTAAAAACACAAAGAAATTAGCCAGGCGCGGTGGTGGGCACCTATAATTCCAGCTCTGTGGGAAGCTGAGGCAGGAGAATTGCCTGAACCTGGGAGGCAGAGGTTGCAGTGAGCCGAGATCTCGCCATTGGACTCCAGCCTGGGCGACAGAGCGAGACTCTGTCCCCCACCCTCACCAAAAAAAGAAGTCTGTCTCTATCTTCTCTTTTTTTTTGATGGACTTTCACTCTGTCGCCCAGGCTGGAGTGCAGTAGCATGATCTTGGCTCACTGCAACCTCCGCCTCCTGGGTTCAAGCAATTCTCCGCTTCAGCCTCCTGAGTAGCTGGGATTACAGGCACATGCCACCACACCCGGCTAATTTTTGTAATTTTTTTTTTTTTTTTGAGACAGGTTCGCTCTGTCACCCAGGCTGGAGTGCAGTGGCCAGATCTCAGCTCACTGCAAGCTCTGCCTCCTGGGTTTACGCCACTCTCCTGCCTCAGCCTCCCGAGTAGCTGGGACTACAGGCGCCCACCACGTCGCCTGGCTAGTTTTTTTTGTATTTTTTTAGTAGAGACGGGGTTTCACCGTGTTAGCCAGGATGGTCTTGATCTCCTGACCTCGTGATCCGTCCGTCTTGGCCTCCCAAAGTGCTGGGATTACAGGCTTAAGCCACTGTGCCCGGCCAATTTTTGTATTTTTAGGAGAGACAGGGTTTCACCATCTTGGCCAGGCTGGTCTTAAACTCCTGATCTCATGATCCACCTGCCTCAGCCTCCCAAAGTGCTGGGATTACAGATGTGAGCCACTGCACCTGGGCTCTATCTTCTCTTTTGAGAAGTTTTGAATTTGAATTATTGAGTCTTTGATTCTATCTGTTTTTCTTTTTCTAGACAGGGTCTTGCTCTTGCCCAGGCTAGAGTGCAGTACAATTGTATTAATAGCTCACTGCAGCCTCGATCTCCGGAGTTCAGGTAATCCTCCCACCTCAGCCTTCTGAGTACCTGGAACCACAGGCGTGAGCTACCATGCCCAACTAATGTTTAAATTTTTTGTAGAGCAGGCGGGGGTTGGGAGGGGGTTTCTCTCTGTTTCCCAGGTTGGTCTTGAACTCCTGGCTCAAGGGATCCTTCTGTATTGGCCTCACAAAGTGCTGGGGTTACAGGCACAAGCACTGCTCCCGGCCTGCCCAGGCCTCTGGAAGTGCCAGAGGCACCGTTTTTCTCTGGCAAAAACTCTAGCCTACTTCTCTTTGACCAAAAAGAAAGAAGCAGGCATCTCACCACATTCTGTAAATTAAGGTGATTTATCTGTCATGACTTTCTAGACTAAAATGATGGCATTGCTTCCCATAAACCTAACCCTAACCCCAAACCTAACCCTCTCCTGCCAAGGTGAGAGAATTGTTTAAGCCCAGGAGTTTGAGACCAGCCTGGTCAACAAAGGAAGACTCAATCTCTACTACTACTACTACTACTACTAATGATGAAGGAGAAGGAGGAGAAGGAGAAGGAGGAGGAGGAGGAGGAGGAGGAGGAGAAGGAGGAGGAACAGGAGGAGAAGGAGGAGGAGGAGGAGAAGGAAAAAGAAGGAGGAAGAAGAAAGAAGAAGCAGCCGGGCAAGGCCTCCTTAGTCTTCGACCTCACCTCCTCGGCTGGCCATGATGCACCTGGCTACACGGGCTGTCCACTATGACCAGCTCTTTAACGCTGAGGTTTGGGGACCCAGGGGATCCTGTAACAAAGTAAGAAAATTGTCTCAGCCAGGCGCAGTGACTCATACCTGTAATCTCGGCACTTTGGGAGGCCAAGGCGAGAGGATCGCTTGAAGCCAGGAGTTCAAGACCAGCCTGGGCAACATGGAGAGACCCTGTCAAATACACAAAAAATACAAAAATATTAGTTGGGTATGATGGCACATTCCTGTGGTCCCAGTTCTCCAGGAGGCTGAGGCTGGAGGATTGCTTGAGCATGGGGAGGTTGAGGCTGCAATGAGCTGAGCTCACGCTGCTGCACTGCAGCCTGGATGACAAGCGAGACGCTGTTTCCAAAAACAGAATAATGATAAGAAGAAAGTGGTCTCAGGGGAAGGAGTCTAAGTGAACGATGGAATGTTCTCGATGTAAGGATTTTCTCTCTATAGCTTTCTCAGACCCTGGGTTCCCAGGACTGCTATCTGCTGCCAGGGAGGGCCCCCGCTCACTCAGCTATCCAGCACCAGCTGAGCTTTGCCGTGGTCCTGCACATTGGACTTACTGAGTAGACTGATGAAATGTATTTCTGTCTAGCGAAAATGGGGGTTCTTGAAATATTGTATTTTTTAGAGTGGATTTTTAGGTGCAGAGAACTATATGCAAATTACCCCGGTGCAGTTCATTGATGAGGGAGTCAAACCGAGGCGGGAGTCAAATGTAGGCAGGAGTCAAATGGAGGGATAGTTCTAAATGTTGAACAAAACCCTGACCACCTCTGGAGGCTCTGCTTCCTGAGCAAACTTGAGATTCACTGGTACACAGGGAATAACCATCTCTGCCTTCTGGAACATTCCCGCGTCAACTTAGGGGTTGAGCTTTTTGAAAAGGACGGATCCTCCCCATAAAATTCAGAAGTGAGGCCGGGTGCAGTGGCTCATGTCTGCAATCCCAGCACTCTGGGAGGCCAAGGCAGGCGGATCACGAGTTCAGGAGATCGAGACCGTCCTGGCTAACACGGTGAAACCCCATCTCCACTAAAAATACAAAAAATTGGCCGGGCGTGGTAGCCACTAAAAATACAAAAAACTAACTGGGCGGCACCTGTAGTCCCAGCTACTCGGGAGACTGAGGCAGGAGAATGGCGCGAACCCGGGAGGCGGAGCTTGCAGTAAGCCGAGATGGCGCCACTCACTCCAGCCTGGGCAACAGAGCGAGACTCCATCTCAAAAAAAAAAAAAAAAAAAAATTCAGAAGTGTATTTCAAGCAGGGATCAACTTTAGTTCCAGACAAAATTGGGACACAGCCTCCTGCCTTCCTTCACCCTCGGGCAGCAGCTGCTGTGAGCTGAAACTCAGACAATGAGTGTCCGGAACAGAGCTCACAGCTGCCCCCTGCAGCCCCTCTGGCCAACACCCAGGAGCTGGGATTACAGGCACCTGCCGCCATACCTGGCTACTTTTTGTAGTTTTAGTAGAGACGGGGTTTCACCATGTTGCCCAGGCTGGTCTTGAACTCCTGACCTCAGGTGATCCACCCACCTCAGCCTTCCAAAGTACTAGGATTACAGGTGTGAGCCGCCATGGCCAACCCCTTCATCTGTATTAACAGCCGCTCCCATCGCTGACGTTACCGCCTGAGCTCCACCTTGTCAGATCAGCAGTGGCATTTGACTTTCACAGGAGGGTGAACCCCACTGTGAACTGTGCAGTGGAGGGGTTAGGTTTCACCCTCCTTGTGAGAATCTAATGCCTGACGATCTGTCTGTGTCTCCCATCACCCCCAGGTGGGTTCATCTAGTTGCAGGAAAACAAGCTCAGGGCTCCACTGATTCTACATGATGGCGAGTTGTAGAATTATTTTGTTCTATATCACAATGTAGTAACAGTAGAAGCAAAGTGCACCATAAATCAAATGCGCTTGAATCCTCCCGAAACCACCCCCCCCACCCCCATTGTCCCTGGAAAAACGTCTTCCACGAAACTGGTCCCTGGTGCCAAAAAGGTTGGGGCTCCCTGCTATTGATGACCCCAAGGCACCTCCCCAACCTGCTGCTGTACCCCGTCCCGGTCACTGCAGCTGCCTTGGTCCAGGCCACGTCCTCTCTCCCCAGCCAACCTGCCTGCTGCTCCCCGTCCCTCCCACCACAGCCACCCTGGTCTAGGCTGTATCCTCTCTCCCCAACCAACCTGCCCGCTGCTCCCCGTCCCTCTCACCACAGCCACCCTGGTCCAGGCCATATCCTCTCTCCCCAGCCAACCTGCCTGCTGCTCCCTGTCCCTCTCACTGCAGCCGCCCTGGTCCAGGCTGCATCCTCCTCCCTAGGACAGCTGTGATGCTTCCCAGCTGGACTTCCTACTTACCCTATAACATCCTTTAACACAACGGCCAGAATGATTTCCTTCAAACACAGAAACACGATGATGTCATTTGCCTGTTTAAACTTCCTGTGGCTTCATGTTAGTCAGAGTCTAACAGGAAAACAGAGCCGCGTTCAGGTTGTGTAACGAAAGGAGTTGAAGGTGGGGAGTCGTTTCCTAGTGTGGGGCAATCGACAGGCAACCCGGGAACACGGGGAGCATCAGCAGGGACCCTCAGTCACCTCCAGAGTAGGGAGACACCAGAACAAATGGAACCGAAGCCACGGGCAGGCAGGCCCACGCCTGAAACCCCAGCACTATAGGAGGCCAAGGCAGGAGGATTACTTGAGGCCAGGAGTTCGAGACCATCCTGACCCACAGAGAGAGACCCCCCCCCCGCCATGCCTATAAAATATTTAAAATTAGCTGGGCGTGGTGGCTCATGCCTATGCTCCCAGCTACTCAGGAGGCTGAGGTGGGAGATTTGCTTAACTCTGGAGGTCGAGGCTGCAGTGAGCTATTAATACAATTGTACCACTGCCCTCCAGCCTGGGCAACATAGCAAGACCCTGTCCACCCCCCAAAAAAAACTCAAAAAGCAAAAAATAAAAATGGGCCAAGTGCAGTGGCTTAAGCCTGTAATTCCGGCACTTTGGGAGGCCAAGGCAGGAGGATCACTTGAGCTCAGGAGTTTGAGAAGAGCCTGACCAACATGGTGAAACCCCATCTCTAAAAAAAAAATACAAAAGTAGCTGGGCATGGTGGCCAGTGCCTGTAATCTTAGCTACATGGGAGGCTGAGGTAGGAGAATTGCTTGAACCTGGGAGGCGGAGGTTGCAATAAGCCAAGATTGCAGCATTGTATCAAAAAAAGGAAGGAAGGAAGGAAGGAAGGAAGGAAGGAAGGAAGGAAGGGAGGGAGGGAGGGAAGGAAGGAAGGAAACGCTGTCTGTACTAAAAAAAGAAAAGAAAAGAAGATAGAAGAATTAGCCAGGTGTAGCGGCAGGTGCCTGTAATCCCAGCCACTCAGGAGGCTGATGCAGGAGAATCACTTGAACCTGGGAGGTGGAGGTTGCAGTCACCTGAGATTGTGCCCTTGCATTCCAACCTGGGCAGTGCAGTGAGACTCCATCTCAAAAAACAAACAAAGAAAAATCGAGGCCACCATAGCTCCCTCGCCTAGAGCCTGGATTGAGGCCATGGTGGGGTCGGTGGGCGGGTGAATGCGTCAACAGTGAGTCACCCTCCGCACTGGGTGCCTCAGTCCAGCCGTCCCCATACACCCGAGGGGCCCCACGCAGCCGACCTGGCTTTTCTCAGGCAGTGGCTCTTCCCACCTGGGTCTCCGTCCTAGAGCTCTGTCGCCCTGATGTCAGGGAGCGGGCGCTGCTGTCAGAGGCGCTGGCCTTGTCTCCCGACTCTGCCGCTCCCTAGCAGTGTGGGCCGGTCTGCCCTGGCTTCCTGGTCTGAAGAAGAGATTGAGATACACGTGGCGGGCGCGGTGGCTCAAGCCTGTAATCCCAGCACTTTGGGAGGCCGAGACGGGCGGATCACGAGGTCAGGAAATCGAGACCATCCTGGCTAACACGGTGAAACCCCGTCTCTACTAAAAAATACAAAAAACTAGCCGGGCGAGGTGGCGGGCGCCTGTAGTCCCAGCTACTCGGGAGGCTGAGGCAGGAGAATGGCATAAACCCGGGAGGCGGAGCTTGCAGTGAGCCGAGATCCGGCCACTGCACTCCAGCCTGGGTGACAGAGCGAGACTCTGTCTCAAAAAAAAAAAAAAAAGATACACGTGGCAGCCTGGGCAGGTGATTGTGAAGGGTCGAGGCGGTTCCTGCGTGCAGCCTCGGGACAGGGCTGTGCCAGAGCCATCGACTCTGTACTAGCTGAGAGTGAGTGGGCTTGACCCCAGGCCAGCTGTCTCCCCAGATGAGCCCTGCTCTGGGACACTGCGTGGGAATCTCGGCTGCCTCAGGACGTTCATTCACCCTGCCTCTCTCAGGACACCCTGGCTTTGCAGAGCCCATGCGTGAGTGTCTCTGAGCCGGGTGCCAGGGGGTGGCACTGTTTGCTCACCGTTGGCCTCTGCTGGCAGAGTGGTGCCCGGCGTGGCGTGGAAGCCCTCAGCCTCCCAGGCGCTCTCCGCCTCACAAGGTGTCCCTCTGGCTCCAAGTGCTCCTGCTCTCACAAGGCTCAGGAAACCTGTGCTGCTCAGAGCTTTACATTTAAAAAATCACGTCGTTCTGGTTTGGACCACAAAACTTAGACATTTCTTTCAGGAACTGGATTGGCTGTGGAGGGGCCATTTAGAAATCTTTTATCTAGTCAGTTTCCTTCATCCGTATTTTGGAAATGAGAGAAGGTGATCGAACCTAGCGGAATCCTGGGGGCATGTCCTTGAACATGGCAGGTGTCCCAGGGACAAACAGGTGCAGCTTTCTGTGGAGGACAGCAATACCCCGGACAACCTGGGCTCCCAAGTTCTCTGATGTGCCCCGAGGGGCCGTGCTAGGGTACGGGGGTTGTGGAGTTTACTGATTTCTGGAGGTAGGTATTCAGCCGAGATCAGTGGTCTTTATGTTGGATAAATGTTGGGGAAGAAATTTTTCTGCTTGGGGAGCTGTTGATTTAAATATTGGCTCTTAGCTGATAAAAACAGTATCTGGCCGGGCACGGTGGCTCACGCCTGTAATCCCAGCACTTTGGGAGGCCGAGGCGGGCGGATCACGAGGTCAGGAGATCGAGACCATCCTGGCTGACATGGACTAAAAATACAAAAAATACATGTACTAAAAATACAAAAAACTAGCTGGGCGAGGTGGCGGGCACCTGTAGTCCCAGCTACTCCGGAGGCTGAGGCAGGGGAATGGCGTGAACCCGGGAGGCGGAGCTTGCAGTGAGCTGAGATCATGGCCACTGCACTCCAGCCCGGGCGACAGAGCGAGACTCCGTCTTAAAAAAAAAAAAAAAAGGGCTAAATTTTAAGTTCATACATAAACTCTTTTAAGATAGAGTGAGACTGTATAAACAGCGGATTTTTTTCCTGCAGTCTTAGATTTGGGGCCAAGTTGGCTGGAGCTAGAAATCCCATGCTTTCTTGTGAAAATCTCACCAACAAAGGAAGGCCCACCAGATACCTTTGAATCGGGCACCAGACCAATGTGGCCATGTTAGCAGCGTCACTGGCACCATCTGGCCCGGCTGCCTGGTGTTGGAGAGGTTTAAACATTGTGACTGACCTGCATTGGTTGTAGCTCTGTTCTTCATTCTGAGATGAGAGGGAGGAGAGGGTTTTCTGGAGTGTTGGAAACACACTTTGGTGAAATGACTTCTAACCCAGCACAGAACATCGACCGGGGTTGTAAAATGAGTACAGAAATCCTTGTAATGTGAGAGGATTACTGTTGCCCATAAATATTTATGGGGTAACAGCAGCTTCTTAGATGTGATACACAAGACATCTGCCACGGAGCCTGAAGCCCAGACTAGGTAGTTCAACAGACTCACGTAACATGTTTATTGTTTATGAAGAGAAGTCATATTTGGTTTTTTTTTTTTTTTTTTTTTTGAGACAGAGTCTCACTCTGTCACCCAGGGTGGAGTGCAATAGTGCCATCTCGGCTCACTGCAACCTCTGGCTCTCGGGTTCGAGCTAGTCTCCTGCCTCAGCTTTCCAAGTAGCTGGGATTACAGGTGCCTGCCACTATGCCCAGCTGAATTTTTGTATTTTTATTTTATCTATCTATCTATCTATCTATCTATCTATCTATCTATCTATCTATCTATCTATCTATCTATCTATCTATCTTTTGGAGATGGAGTCTCACTCTGTCACCCAGGCTGGAGTCCCGTGGCACGATCTCGGCTCACTGCAACCTCCACTTCCTGGGTTCAGGTGATTCTCCTGCCTCAGCCTCGTGAGTAGCTGGGACTACAGGCATGCATCAGCACTCCTGGCTAATTTTTTTATTTTTAGTAGAGACAGGGTTTCACCATGTTGGCCATGCTGGTCTCGAACTCCTGACTTCATGATTCACCTGCCTCAGCCTCCCAAAGTGCTGGGATTACAGGCGTGAGCCACTGTGCCCAGCAAAAAGTCATATTTTTAAAGTAAAGTTAGGAGCTGGGTGTGGTGGCTCATGTCTGTAATCCCAGCACTTTGGGAGGGCAAAAGCTGGAGGACTGCTTGAAGTCAGGAGTTCAAGACTGGCTGGGGCATGGTGAAACCCTGTCTGTAACTTTATTTTTAAAATACACAAAAATTGGGCCAGGAGGATGGCTGATGCCTGTAATCCTAGCACTTAGGGAGGCCAAGGGGGCTGGATCACCTGAGGTCAGGAGTTCCAGACCAGCCTGGCCAACATGGTGAAACTCCATCTCTACTAAAAATACAAAAATTAGCCAAGCGTGGTGGCATGAACCTGTGATCCCAGTTACTCGGGAGGCTGAGGCAGGACTATTGCTTGCACCCGGAGGCGGAGGTTGCAGTGAGCTGAGATCACAGCACTTGCACTCCAGCCTGGGCAACAGAGCAAGACTCCGTCTCAATCAATCAATCAATCCATAAAAGTAAAATACACATATTTTTAAAGTGAAATTTGGGTCAAGGGGCTTATTTTCTTCTAACTTCCTCACCTGTCAAAACTGTTTGCCTCTAAATTCTCAGAAGCCGCCCCAGGCCCCACCGAATTCTAATGACCGCACGTTGTCTCCCTACTGGAGATGGGTCTCTGCCTGTCCCAACAGTGCTGGGTGTTGGCCCTGACTCGGGGCCCCCCAAGAGGCAAGGAGTTCTTCAGGGGCACTTGCCTACACGCTCCCCGGCCTCCACTTGGCCTCAAGCCTGGAGAAGGCGCAGCACTTGGCTCTTGAATTTTGCTGGCAGTTTTCCCAAGTTCCACAGAAGCCCCTGTGAGAAGTGCAGTTCTGCCTCCTGTTGTTTTGGGCTGTTGTTTACGCAGTCCTCGGATACATATGGCGCATGGAAGCAATTAAGGTAAAGATGCTGCATGGGCCCGTCCCCCAGGGCTCCAGGCTGCCAATCTCCCATCCCAGGGAGGCTCCGCTCAAACTCAGGGAGCCCCGAGAACTTGCGTGCATGAGAACCGAGCTCTTCAGAGTGGTTTGGTTTTGTTGCTTCTTAAGATTGATTTTTAACCTCAGCCAACAAAAAACCAGGAGTAGGTGGGGCGTAGTGGCTCACGTCTGTAATCCCAGAACTTTGGGAGGCCAAGGCACACGGATCACCTGAGGTCAAGAGTTTGAGACCAGCCTGGGCAACATAGGGAAACCCCGCCTCTACTAAAAATACAAAAATCAGCCAGGCGTGGTGGCGGGTGCCTGTAATCCCAGTTCCTCAGGAGGCTGAGGCAGAAGAATTGCTTGAACCTGGGAGGTGGGGGTTGCAGTAAGCCAAGATTGCGCCACTGTACTCCAGCCTGGGTGACAGAGTGAGGCCCCGTCTCAAAAAAGCAACAACAGGCCAGGCGCGGTGGCTCACGCCTGTAATCCCAGCACTTTGGGAGGCTGAGGCGGGCGGATCACGAGGTCAGGAGATCGAGACCATCCTGGCTAACACGATGAAGCCCTGTCTGTATTCAAAATACAAAAAAAAAAAAAAAAAGCCAGGCGTGGTGGCGGGTACCCGTAGTCCCAGCTGCTCGAGAGGCAGAGGCAGGAGAATGGCATGAAACCGGGAGGCGGAGCTTGTAGTGAGCCAAGATCTTGCCACTGCACTCCAGCCTGGGCAACAGAGCAAGACTCCATCTCAAAAAAAAAAAAAAAAAAAAAGAAGAAGCAACAACAGAAACCGCCCCCCAAAACCAGCAGTGCTTGCAACGTTGTGAAGATTTGCAGCTAGGAGCGCTGCAGCCCAGCCACGCAGGCCACGGCCACATTTGCCACTTCTGCAATAGAAATGATACTGGAGTACTGGGAAGGGAAGAGTGTGGCTCCTTTCAATGATACAGAAGGCGGGAGGGAAGTGCCGGGTAGAGAAAGGCTGGTCTCTGGCTAGGGCTCCACCCCCATGGACCTAGGTGAGGACAGGCATTTCCTGCCCCAATGTTGCATTTCCCATTTCCCAAGACCACCCTGGCCCGCCACGCCCCCATCCTGGGCCTCTGAAAACCTGAGACCCTAGGGCAGACATGCAGGTGACCAGAGGCGGAGAGGAGCACATCGGAGGAAGAAGATGCAAGCAGCGGGAGGTCGAGAGGAGCACGCCGGCAGGAGAACTCCCCGACAGACTCTGGCACGCTGGCCGACCATCGATCCATCGACCGGGGCAGTCAGAGGAGAGGTGGGCCCCCCGAGAGGCCCAACTCCAGGGAAAGACCGTCTCCCTTCTGGCTGAATAAAACCACCTCCACTCAATAAAACTTTGCACTCATTCTCCCAGCCCCAGTGTGATCCTTCCGGTACACCAAGGCGAGAACCTGGGATGCAGAAAGCCCTCTGTCCTTGCGGCAAGGCAGAGGGTCGAATTGAGCTGGTTCACACAAGCCGCCTATAGGGCACCTGGAACACACACCCACTGGGGCCTCAGGAGCTGGAAACATTCAGCCCTAGACACTGCCATGGGGTGGGAGCCCCACAGCCTGCCTGTCTATATGCTCCCCTGGAGGTTGAGAGCGGGGCACTGAGGAAGCGAGACACGCCTCATCACATGCCCTGCAAGGGGGAACCAGGGAACCTTTCCAGTTTTAGAAACGGCCCTGCCACGTCGCCCGGGTGCATCTATGCTGCCGTGAAAGTGAGAGCCGGAGGTCCCGGGGAGCGGAGGTCGTGAGGCCTCTGTGCTGGCTTCTCTGTATTCCTGGCAGTTTGGTCCCCCGGAGGTGGCCACGTGGCATGGACAGGGACCTCTATGCAGGCTCTTTCAGCAGCTGTGCTGTGCTGCCACCATGGCCACCTCCGTGGTCATCATCCAAAGGCACCTGCCATCCACAGCACAGAACCATGCTCAGGTGCTATTTTTTTTATTTATTATTATTTTTTATTATTATTATTATTATTTTTTGAGATACAGTCTCGCTCTGTCGCCCAGGCTGGAGTGCAGTGGAACGGCCTCACTGCAACCTCCTCCTCCTAGGTTTGAGTGATTCTCCCACCTCAGCCTCCCGAGTAGCTGAGATTACAGGTGCCCGCCACCATGCCCTGCTAATTTTTGTATTTTTGGTAGAGATGGGATTTCACCATGTTGGCCAGGCTGGTCTCAAAGTCCTGAGCTCAAGTGATCTGCCCACCTCAGCCTCTCAAAGTGCTGGGATTACAGGTGTGAGCCATTGTGTCTGGCCTATTTTTAATTTTTTAGAGATGAAGTCTCACTATGTTGCCCCAGCTGGTCTTGAACTCCGGGACTCAAGCAATCCTCCCACCCCAGCCTCCCAAGTATCAGTGACCACAGGTGTGTGTCACCATGCCCAGATAATTTAAAAGTTCTTCCTTTGTAGAGATGGGGTCTTGCTATGTTGTCCAGGCTGGTATCAAATTCCTGGGCTCAAGCAATCCTCCTGCCTTCACCTCCCTAAGTGCTGGGGTGACAGGCCTGAGCCACTGTGCCCAGCCTGCAATTTCTTTCTCTTCTTTCTTCCCCAAACTGCCACAGTAGTATCATGCAGAATATAGTTAAAACAGAGGGTCCTTAGTTTTCTTATTTTTAGCCCCAATGAAAAAAGAATAGCACTTCACCAGTGAGAATCTGTGGACCAGTAGAAAAAGAAGGATTACACTATGCAATTATCTTTTTTTTTTTTTTTTTTGAGATGGAGTCTTGCTCTGTCTCCCAGGCTGGAGTGCACTGGCCGGACCTCAGCTCACTGCAAGCTCCGCCTCCTGGGTTTACGCCATTCTCCTGCCTCAGCCTCCCAAGTAGCTGGGACTACAGGCGCCCGCCACCTCGCC
>NC_045441.1:3735211-3759302 GCF_002776525.5 Piliocolobus tephrosceles | reverse complement strand
CTGTCGCCCAGGCTGGAGTGCAGTGGCCGGATCTCAGCTCACTGCAAACTCCGCCTCCCGGGTTCACGCCATTCCCCTGCCTCAGCCTCCCGAGTAGCTGGGACTACAGGCGCCTGCCACCTCGTCCGGCTAGTTTTTTGTATTTTTTAGTAGAGACGGGGTTTCACTGTGTTAGCCAGGATGGTCTCGATCTCCTGACCTCGTGATCCGCCCATCTCGGCCTCCCAAAGTGCTGGGATTACAGGCTTGAGCCACCGTGCCCGGCCTGTATTTTTTAATAGAGACAGGATTTCACCGTGTTAGCCAGGATGGTCTCCATCTCCTGAGCTTGTGATCCACCCGTCTCGGCCTCCCAAAGTGCTGGGATTACAGGCTTGAGCCACCACGCCCGGCCACACTATGCAATTATCAAAGTACAAAGGCCTGCATTGACTGAAAGCTGACTTGAGAAGTCATTGAATTGGGCTAATTAATATGTGAAAATTCAAATTCGACATATTTGTGCAAAAGAGGTTGTTCAACAGAGGCCAGGTGCAGTGGCTCACGCCTGTAATCCCAGCACTTTAGGAGACCGAGGTGGGTGGATCACCTGAGGTCAGGAGTTCAAGACCAGCCTAGCCAACATGGTGAAACCCCCGTCTCTACTGAAAATACAAAAATTAGCCAGGTGTGGTGGTGGATGCCTGTAATCCCAGCTACTCGGGAGGCTAAGACAGGAGAATTGCTTGAACCTGGGAGGCGGACGTTGCAGTGACCCAGGGTTGTGCCACTGCACTCCAGCCTGGGAGATAAGAGCAAGACTCCGTCTCAAAAAAAAAAAAAAAAAAAAAAATAGAATAAGTTGTGTAACAGAAAGAAGTCCAATCACATTTAACCTAAAGCGGGCAGCAATTTATATCACATTTAACCTAAAGGGGGCAGCAATTTATTCTCTCTAAGGTTGGAAGGAGTATTCCTGAGAACCACGGGCGCTGAGGGAGATCTGGAAATGTACGTAAGTTACCGTCACAAGGCACAGCTACATCGGAAGACATGCCACGTTCAGATTTTAGCAATACTCATAAACTCCAACAATAGGTGATGGAGGGAAGAGAGTCGCAGGTAAATTTCGACAGTGATTCAGGCTGGCCGAATGTGAAAATGTTCTCTTTAATATTCAGATTTGTCAAGTAATTTCCTCTGAACTCCCAAATAATAAATAAAATGTGAAGTAAATAAGGCTGGCCAGGCTGGGCGCGGTGGTGGCTCACACCTGTAATCTCAGAACTTTGAGAGGCTGAGGCACATGGATCACTTGAGGTCAGGAGTTCAAGACCAGCCTGGCCAACGTGGTGAAACCCCATCTCTACAAAAAATACACAAAATTAGCCAGGCGTGGTGGCGGGCGCCTGTAATCTTAGGTACTCAGGGGGTTGAGGCAGGAGAATCGCTGGAACCAGGGAGGTGGAGGTTGCAGTGAGCCCGGATCGTGCCATTGTACTCCAGCCTGGGTGACAGAGTAAGGCTCCATCTCAAAAAAAAAAAAAAAATTAAGTAAGGCTGGCCAGAGACCCAGGGGAGGATAGCATGCCGGCCACTCCGCCCAGCCACCCCACTCTGTTTTTGTTTTAGATCTGAGCCTTCGAGGCCAGGGCTGGCTGGACAGATGCCCCCAAAACAGCATGTGTGCACTGCCCTGTTGGTAGCCACTGGACTTTGCTGGAGCTGTGCGTGCGTGTGTGTGTGTGTGTGTGTGTGTGTGTGCACGGCTAAGGATTTCGGAGAGCAAGGCAGTTCTCCTCTAACTCCAACTCTATAAAAACTACGCTACTTGTAGTCAGGGAGCAGGCTTGCTTTCTCCCTGCGCCTGGGCTGTGTGAGGAGCTCCGTATTTATTTTGGCAAGCCTCAGAAGTGGTGTTGCCATGAATTTCTGGTAGTGTCTGGGCTCAGCTGGGCTGAGTGGGGCCCCCTGGGTTTCAGGCCTTCTTGCCTGTGTTCATTTAAAACCTCGATTGGTGACACCAGGAAGACACCGCCAAAGCAGAAGTCCTCACTGCGCATTTTGGTTTAAGAAAATCAACAACCTCCAGGGACACCAAGCGGTGACTTCAATTTAAATACCACCCACAGATTCTGGTGTCACTTGAAAATCTAAAAGATAATTATGAGTGTTCATAGCATTAGTTGACAAGGGTCTGAAGATAACTTTCTTTTTCTTTTCTTTTTGTTTTGTTTTGTTTTGAGACAGGCTGGATGGAGTGCAATGGTGTGGTTTCAGCTGACTGCAACTTCTGCCTCCTGGGTTCAAGCGATTCTCTTGTCTCAGCCTCCCAAGTAGCTGGTATTACAGGTGCCCACCACCACACCTGGCTAATTTTTTTTTTTTTAGAGGGAGTCTCACTATGTCACCCAAGCTGGAGTCAGTGGCGCAATCTCTGCTCACTGAAACCTCTACCTCCCAGGCTCAAGTGATTTCTCCTGCCTCAGCCTCCCGAGTAGCTGGGATGACAGGTGCCCGCCACCAGGTCTGGCTAATTTTTTTTTTTTTTAAGATGGAGTCTTGCTCTGTCGCCCAGGCTAGAGTGCAGTGGTGTGATCTCGGCTCACTGCAACCTGTCTCCCGGGTTCAAGCAACTCTCCTACCTCAGCCTCCCGAGTAGCTGGGATTACAGTCACCTGCCACCATGCCCAGCTAATTTTTGCATTTTTAGTAGAGGCAGGGTTTCGCCATGTTGGCCAGGCTGGTCTCAAACACCTGACCTTCGGTGATCCGCCCGCCTCCCAAAACGCTGGCATTACAGGTGTGAGCCACCATGCCTGGCCGAGGCCCGGCTAATTTTTGTATTTTTAGTACATATGGGGTTTCACTGTGTTGGCCAGGCTGGCTTGGAATTCCTGACCTCAGGAGATCCACCTGCGTTGGCCTCCCACAGTGCTGGGATGACAGGCGTGAGCCACCGCGCCCAGCCTGAAGATAGCTTTCGAGGATTGTACAGGGGAAAAAAAATCCCGAACATTTAAACAAATTTGATGTCCTTCAACTAAAACCAAGTTCTGTGACGTCTGCTGCAACAATATTTCCAAGCTTCAGTCATTCACAGGCCATCCGCTCAGCCATGGCCACATCCCCGGACCACCTGTATGATCAACTATGATGTGTGTTTTTTGTTTTGTTTTGTTTTGTTTTTGAGATGGAGTCTTGCTCTGTCGCCCGGGCTGGAGTGCAGAGGCCAGATCTCAGCTCACTGCAAGCTCCGCCTCCCGGGTTTATGCCATTCTCCTGCCTCAGCCTCCGGAGTAGCTGGGACTACAGGCGCCTGCCACCTCGCCCGGCTAGTTTTTTGTATTTTTTCAGTAGAGACGGGGTTTCACCGTGTTAGCCAGGATGGTCTCGATCTCCTGACCTCGTGATCCGCCTGTCTCGGCCTCCCAAAGTGCTGGGATTACAGGCTTGAGCCACCGCGCCCGGCCTTGATGTGTGTTTTTTGAACCAATTTGCTCTTTTAGCTTAACTAAATTCACTTCAGATGAAGCTCTACCTCACCGCTGTAGAATTACGCTTTTGGGAGGACAGCAGTGCCCCGTGATTTGAGGTTTTGCTTTCTATTGTTTCAGTCTAAACATGGGACAGTATCTTGGGGGAGAGAGAGAGAGAAAGATGACATTCACATAACTTGTATTACAACCTATCGTTATAATTGCTCTGTTTTATTATTAGTTGTTGTTAATCTCTTCCTGTGCCTAGCTTATAAATTAAACTTTATCATAGGTGTGTATGTGTGCATAGGAAAATATCTGGTACAAGTAGGTTCGGGACTGTCTGGTTTCAGGCCTCCACTGGGGTCTTGGAACGTATCCCCTCTGGATAAGGGCGGACTCCTGTACTCTTAAATTTTTTTTTTGAGATGGAGTCTCGCTCTGTTGCCCAGGCTGGAGTGCAGTGGCATGATCTCGGCTCATTGCAACCTCTGCTTCCTGAGTTCAAGCGATTCTCCTGCCTCAGCCTCCCAAGTAGCTGGGATTATAGGCACCCACCACCACGCCTCGCTAATTTTTATATTTTTAGTAGAGATGGGGTTTCACCATGTTGGGCAGGCTGGTCTCAAACTCCTGACCTCAAATGATCCACCCACCTCAGCCTCCTAAAGTACTGGGATTACAGGGGCAAGCCACCGTGCCCACCCTACTCTTAATTTTTTTTTTTTTTCCGAGATGGAGTTTCAGTCTTATTGCCCAGCTGGAGTGCAGTGGCATGATCTTGGCTCACTGCAACCTCTGCCTCCTGGGTTCAAGTGATTCTCCTGCCTCAGCCTCCCAAGTAGCTGGGATTATAGGCGCCCACCACCACGCCCAGCTAATTTTTTTTGTATTTTTAGTAGAGAAGGGGTTTCATCTACTCTTAATTTTTAACAGGCATACTTGAATTAAAATCTACGATGAACCAGAATCTTACCCTCCTCCTGAACCAAACGAGGACCTCAGATTTCTTCAATTGTAACAACCATCCTCTGTGTTACATGTTATTGTTAACTGGCATTTTGTTTCCATCTTGTTTTCACTTTTGTTTTTGTTTTTGTTTTTTTAGACAGGGCTTACTCTGTTGCCCAGGCTGGAATACAGGGGTGCAACCAGCTTACTGTCCTGGGCTCAAGTGATCCTCCCATCTCAGCCTCCTGAGTAGCTGGGACCATAGGCATGCACTACCACGCCCAGGTAATTTTTCTTTATTCGTGTTTGTTTGTTTTTGAGACAGAGTCATGCTCTGTGGCCCAGGCTGGAGTGCAGTGGCGTGATCTCAGCTCACTGCAATCTCTGCCTCCTGGGTTCAAGTGATTCTCCTGCCTAAGCCTCCTGAGTAACTGGGACTACAGGTGCACGCCACCACACCCAGATAATTTTTATATTTTTAGTAGAGACAGGGTTTCACCATGTTGGCCAGGATGGTCTCAATCTCTTGACCTCATGATCTGCCCACCTAGTCCTCCCAAAGTGCTGGGATTAGATGCGTGAGCCGCCGCACCTGGCCACTTTTTCTTTTTTCGAGATGGGGCTTGCCATGTTGCCCAGGCTGGTCTCAAACTCCTGAGCTCAAGTGATCCTCCCCTCTTGGCCCCCTAAAGTTCTGGGATTACAGGTGGGAGCCACTGCACCTGGCTACTTTTTTTTTTTTTTTAATGCCATCCTTCATGCATCTCACTTCCCTCTTCTGAAATTTCCTTATTTCCTTAGTAGTTCTCCGTGTTTTTAAATTATTTGAGATACGATGTCACTCTGTCACCCAGGCTAGAGTGTAGAAGTATAATCTTGGCTCACTGCAACCTTCACCTCCTGGGTGCAAGGAATCCTCCCACCTCAGCCTTCTGAGTAGCTGGCACCACAGGTGGACCATACCCAGTGCGCTCTCTCTCTCTCTCTCTCTATATATATATATATATACCCTTTTTTTTTTTTTTTTGCAGAGATGGGGTTTCGCCATGTTGCCCAGGCAGGTCTTGAACTCCTAGACTCAAGCCACGCACCCACCTCAGCCTCCCAGAGTGCTGGGATTACAGGCATAAGCCACTGCACCTGGTCCAGTAGTTCTTTCAGCAAAGGCCTGTTGAAGTAAATGTTCTTGTTTGAAAATGTATGTCCTGGGCTGGGTGGGGTGGCTCATGCCTGTAATCCCAGCACTGTGGGAGGCTGAAGCAGGTGGATCACGAGGTCATGAGTTCGAGATCAGCCTGGCCAACATGGCAAAACCCCAACTCTACTAAAAACACAAAATTAACCAGGGGTGGTGGTGTGTGCATGTAATCCCAGCTACCAGGGAGGCTGAGACAGGAGAATTGCTTGAACTCAGGAGGTGGAGGTTGCAGTGAGCTGAGATTGCACTACTGTACTCCAGCCTGGATGACAAGAGCGTGACTCCGCCTCAAAAAGAAAAAAAAAAAAAAAAAAGAAGGAATGTCCTTATTTCACCTTAAGACAGCTTAGCTGGAGGCTGGCGTGGTGGCTCGTGCCTGTAGTCCCAGTTGCTCGGGAGGCTGAGGCAGGCTGGAGTTGGAGGCTGCAGTGAGCCATGGTGGCACCAGCACACCAGCCTGGGCGACACAGTGAGGCCAAGACTCTATTATAAAATGTTTTTGAAATGGCTTAGCTGGCTGTGCAGACTCCTACACTGGCCTCAGCTTTCTCTCAGCGTTCGGAGGCCTCGTTCTGTCATGTCTCTGCTTGTTGCTGCCCCTGGGGAGTCTGCCGCCACTCTTGTCACCCATCCGTAGGTGACCCGTGTCTTCTCCCTGGCGGTCTGTGAGCCATCTCCCTGTCTTTGATGGCCTGTGGTTTTTCCACTGAGGCCTGTTTTGGTTTGGATTTCTTCTCGTGCATCCTGCTTGGGACTTACGTTTTCTGAGTCCAGAAACATCTTTCTTTCATCAGTCCCATAAAACTCTCAGCCCCTCCCTCTGCCTCTGGCCTCTACCCCATTTCTGTGTCCTCCCCGAGCACCTGTGAGAGGGACGTAGGCGGCCTCACCGGCCTGCAGGCTCTTAGCTTTCCTGGCTGCCCTGTTGCTGGCCCTGAGCTCACCTCACCCTCCTCTCTCTTCTGCCTGTCCCCACCCGGGTTTAGACACAGAAATCCTCTAACCCTCCTTTTCATCCTTGTTCTCTCTCTTCCTTTCCTGCTTCCAAATTACAGCACCCAAAACAATACCTTACTCATCCTACAACCACAATAACCATTTGTCGATTTAATTTCATTTTAAGAAATTTCAGGCTGAGTGCGGTGGCTCACGCCTGTCATCCCAGCACTTTGGGAGGCCGAGGTGGGCAGATCACTTGAGGTTAGGAGTTCGAGACCAGCCTGGCCAGCATGGTGAAATCCTGTCTCTACGAAAAATATGAAAAATTAGCCTGGTGTGGTGGTGCATGCCTGTAATCCCAGCTATTTGGGAGGCTGAGGCAGGAGAATCGCTTGGACCCGGGAGGCGGAGGTTGCAGTAAGCCGAGATAGCACCACTGCACTCCAGCCTGGGTGACAGAGGGAGACTCCATCTCAAAAAAATAAATAAATTAATTAAATAAATGAATAAATAAAAGTAAAATAAACAAAAATACCGAACAAATTAACCTGGCGTGGTGGTGGGCACCTGTAATCCCAGCTGCTTGGGAGGCTGAGGCGGGAGTATCACTTGAGCCTGGGAGACGGAGGGTGCAGTGAGCCGAGGCTGTGCCACTGCACTCCACCCTGGGCAACAGACCCTGTCTCAAAAAAAAAAAAAAAAAAAAAGTAAACAACAAAAAAAGAAACTGCAGGAAGAAACACCCAGAATTCCACTCAAAAAAGATTTTCCTTGAGAACGCCATCCAAATAAACAGGATCAGCTTTATAGACTCCTGTCCGAGGCGCCCGTGTTCCACTTGGCAGCTGGCCTGTTTCTTTTAAGCCCACCCTAATTTATTTTTGGTCCCATGCATAGGAGCTGGTGCTTATTTTGATAACTGCATTTATGCTTTCAAGCTTTGACAGACAAATCATTGCCCTGGGCTTTCTGGCGGCCACGAGCTCCGGCTCACCTCCCGCTCTGAGGAGCCGCGGACCCTCCAGCAGACCCAGGTCTGTTCTCTGCAATTAGTTATCTTGCAATGGAGCCTCTCCTGGACAGTTGTCTCTGAAAAGAGAAAAAAGACAAAGTCAGGATGTAAAGCCCTTTCTAAACTCTCACCGTCTGTGTAAATGGTAGGAAGCGGTGCTCACTCTCTGTTGAGGGTTAAAGAGGCACGTAAGCCACGGTCGGGGGACTGTCTTGGGCTGCCTTGCTGGCCCGCAGGCCCCCTCCAGCCACGTTCAAGGCTGCAGGTCCCTGAAGGGGAGTTTCCTAGTCTGGGGGGTATTCCCAAAGCCGAGCAGAAGCCTCTCTTCGCAGCATTCCCTGGAAAATCTTCCCCCATCCGTGGGCGCCTCTCATCCCAGCTGCTCTAATTAGGCAGGAGACGTCAGCCCAGCACCTCCTGCCCCTCCTTCTCCGGCCAGAGCACAGAAGGCCGGATCGAGCCAGGGTACGGGGTGAAAAGCCAAGCCCGGCTCTGAGACAGAAGCTGCTTTGCCGTTTGGCTTCATCCAACTCAGGCAACGACTCCCAATCGTTCCTTGGGTAACACGGAGCACAGGGAGGTCAGAGGAAGGGGAGCGGGATCCCGCCTGCTGGCCGGCTGCCAGGCGGAGCCGGAACACCTGGGCTCCAGATGTGCCCTCTGCACGGGGACCACTGTTGACCCGACGGCCGCACTTTCCACACCCACACCGTCGCTGCTTTGCTCGGAGGGACCAGGGCTGGAGGCCGAGCCGGGCCGGCTTTCTTTCCGCTGCCTGCCTTTCTCCTCTCTGCACCGCCCAGACCCGTGGCACCCCTTCCTGCCTGACAGTGCAAAGGAGCGGCTGCCCAACCCCTGCTTGGTGATTGCAGCAGCAGACCCTGGTGCCCGTGTGTGGGTTCTTCATGCCACGGTATCTCTGCTGGGATTCATCCGGGAGAAGCCGTGGGAAGAGAACTCCGTCTCATGAGCACATGGGGTAGGGCTGTGTCACTGACTGTCCACGTCATGCCTGGTCCACACGGTCGCTGGGCACAAACACTGGAGAGCTCCCCGGGGGACACAGCAGGAGTTTCGATAGGCAAACCCACCAGTGTCATCATTAGAGGAAGATCCGGTGCTGCGTGCAGATGAGGACCGGTGGTGGCCAGGCATGAAAACCAAGCCAGCCACATGGGCAGCCAACCAGGCCCAGCCCGGCGGCCCCAGGCAGGAGGCTCCAGAGTGGCGGTGATCCCTCTCAGCCAGAAATGTCCAGACCAGGGGGATGAAGGCAGCCAGAGTTGCTTCAGGTCCATTTGTTATTCTTTTTTTGAGACAGGGTGTCACTCTCACCCAGGCTGGAGCACAGTGATGTAATCACAACACGCTTCAACCTTGACCTCCTGGGCTCAAGTGATCTCCTGCCTCAGCCTCCTAAGTAGCTGGACTGCAGGCGTGCGCCACTATGTCGCCCAGACAGGGGCGGCTCACTGCAGCCTCTGCCTCCTGGGCTCAGGTGATTCTCCTGCCTCAGCCTCCCAAGTAGCTGAGATTACAGGCACCCACCACAGTACCTGGCTAACTTTTGTATTTTTTGTAGAGATGGGATCTTGCTCTATTGCCCAGCCTGGTCTCAAACTCCTAGCCTCAAGTGATCCACCCGCCTCAGCCTCACATCCCTCTTGCTGGGATGACAGTGGAAGCCCCCAAGCCTGGCCTGTTTGTTATTTTATTTTTAGTTTTTATTTTTGAAACGGAGTTTCACTCTGTCTCTCAGGCTGGAGTGCAGTGGCGCAATCTCAGCTCACTGCAATCTCCACCTCCCAGGTTCAAGCGATTCTCCTGCCTCAGCCTCCCGAATAGCTAGGACTACAGGCGTGCACCACGACACCTGGCTAATTTTTGTATTTTTAGTAGAGATGGGGTTTCACAGTGTGGGCCAGGCTGGTCTCGAAATCCTGGTGTCAAATGATCCGCCCACCTCGGCCTCCCAAAGTGCTGGGATTACAGGCATAAGCCACCATGCCTGACTGCTACTCTCTTTAAAATAGTGAATTTTATATCATGTGAATCAAACCTCAATTTAAACTCTTAGAATGACATTCCCCAAAACTAAACTAAAAGAGTAAATGGGTATGTGTTTATTGATCAGAATTAAGAGCACCTTTCTTTGAGCAGAACTTTGCCCGAATCCTTCCTAGATGAAGCGAAACTTTCTTCTTCCAAGGCGCCGCCTGGCCGACCCCAGTGCTTCAGTCGCAAACTTCTTCCAGGTGTAAATGTGTGTGTGCAGATCACGCTTGCTCTTTTTCTGGCTTGACTTGTTTCACATTTGAGGTAATTTGGGATCGGCTCTAATATTTTTTTGCTTTAGAAGAGTAGTGGAAATTAATTAATCTACAACTGCACTGATAGCAAAAGTTAATATAAATTTTAATAAAAATACAACCTCAATAAGCTCTCCCATTGTTCCCATAAATGCAACGGTAGTTTAAAATTGTAGATTAAAAAAAATTAATAAAACAGCTGAGGCTAGGGACCGTGAGGCCCAAATACAGGGACACGGTCTGTGTTCTGCCTGCCCAGAGGCACGGGGGCCGAAGAGTTCCCCTCCCAGTGCCTTTCCCTCCCTCTGTGCGTTGAACATCTCCCTGGACCTTTAACTAACCCTCTTCGTTTGGTGGCTTATATTTATTTATTTATCTATTTTTAATTTTTTTTGAGATGGAGTCGCACTCTGTCACCCAGGCTGGAGTGCGGTGGTGCAGTCTTAGCTCTCTGCAACCTCCTCCTCCTGAGTTCAAGCGATTCTCCTGCCTCAGCCTCCCAAGTAGCTGGGATTACAGGCATGCACCACCATGCTCGGCTAATTTTTGTATTTTTAGTAGAGACGGGGTTTCACTATGTTGGCCAGGCTGGCCTCGAACTCCTGACCTCAGGTGATCCACCCGCCTCGGCCTCCCAAAGTGCTGGGAGGTCAGGTGCGGTGGCTCACACCTGTAATCCCAGTACTTTGGGAGGTCGAGGCGGGTGGATCACTTGAGGTCAGGAGTTTGAGACCAGCCTGGGCAAGGTGGTGAAACCCCATCCTTATTAAAATTACAACAAAATTAGCTGGGCATGGTGGCGCATGCCTGTAATCCCAGCTACTTGGGTGGCTGAGGCAGGAGAATCGCTTGAACCCAGGAGGAGGAGGTTGCAGTGAGCCGAGATAGTGCCACTGCACTCCAGCTTGGGTAACAGAGCAAGACTCTGTCTCAAAAGAAAGAAAAGAGAGAAAGAGGAAAAACAGAAAGAGAAAGAAAGGGGGAAAAAAAAGAAAGAGGAAAAGAAAGAAAGGAAGGAAGAAAGAAAGGAAACAAATTCCAGGTATGCTGTGTGATCACATAAAAAGGAGGTTTTCCACCAGACGTGGCGTTTGCGGGAAGCGCGACTGCTGTGGTCTGGAAAAGCCTCCGTGTCCGAGCCCAGGGCTTGTAGTTGAGGTCTGCTCTGTTGAGATATTTTCTCCCATGATCAAATGGGAATGTTTTTGGTCAGACGGAGTTTTCTCTTTTCTCTTTTTGAGACGGAGTCTCACTTTGTCACCCAGGCTGGAGTGCAGTGGCTTGATCTCGGTTCACTACAACCTCTGCCTCCTGGTTCAAGCGATTCCCCTGCCTCTGCCTCCCGAGTAGCTGGGAGCTAATTTTTATATTTTTAGTAGAGACAGGGGGCTTGCCATATTGGCCAGGGTGGTCTCGAACTCCTGACCTTGTGACCTGCCTGCCTTGGCCGGCCTCCCAAAGTGCTGGGATTACAGGCATGAGCCACTGTGCTCAGCCTGGCAGTTTTTTTTTTAAAGGTGAGGAAAGTATAAAAACGAAAGCAGGGCCTGGCGCGGTTGGTGGCTCAAGCCTGTAATCCCAGCACTTTGGGAGGCCAGGGCGGGTGGATCATGAGGTCAGGAGATCGAGACCATCCTGGCTAATACAGTGAAACCCCGTCTCTACTAAAAAATACAAATAATTAGCCGGGCATAGTGGCGGGCACCTGTAGTCCCAGCTACTCAGGAGGCTGAGGCAGGAGAATGGTGTGAACCTGGGAGGCAGAGCTTGCAGTGAGCTGAGATCACGCCACTGGACTCCAGGCTGGATGACAGAGCAAGGCTGTGGCAGGAAAGAAAGAAAGGAAGGAAGGAAGGAAGGAAGGAAGGAAGGAAGGAAGGAAGAAAGAAAGAAAGAAAGAAAGAAAGAAAGAAAGAAAGAAAGAAAGAGAAAGAAAGAAAGAAGGAAGGAAGGAGGGAAGGAAGGAAGGAAGGAAGGAAGGAAAGAAAAGAAAGAAAGCGAAAGCAGTAGGGAAGAGAAAACCTTGGTTAGTGTGGCCTTCATGCAGCCAGCTTTCTTCCCGAAATGCCAGAACTAGAATCGGAAATAATTTAAACTTGTCCAGAAATCGGTGCCCTGCCCTGCGGGCAGACACCTGCCTGTCTCGGGGAGACAGCATGAGGTGTGACTTGCGAGACCTCCAGGCCGGGGAATGCAGCAGGACTGAGGTCTGCAGAGGGACCTTGAGGGAGCCAGAGGAGGCCTGAAGCCTCCCGACGCCTCCTGCTTGGGGCTGCCTTGCTGGGAGCCAGGGGACACCAAGGAAGCCCTGCGTCTTGAGTTGCTGCAGACAGAGGCACGGAGAGAGCCCGTCTGCGACCAGTGGGTGTCCTGGGTCTTGTTGATGCCTCCTTAGAAAGAGAGGCAAGAGCCACCGAGGGGAAAAAAGGCTGGCTTGGGTTGAAGCCCATCGGGATGGAAGGAATGGGATCAAGCTCTCAAATTTCCATTGGGACCTGTTCTACTTTGTCTCCATGGACTTCACAGCTTTGCTGAAACCGGAATTGGGTTCAGGTGTGTCGTTCAGACCTGCCCAGACGAGCTCAACCAGCACCCAAGACCCTGTTCCTGGGGAAAGCTCCTCTTCTGCAGCGAGATAAACGAGATCGACTGTTCCTGGGAGGAGGCTTGAGAAATCTTTTCTTCTTTTTTTTTAGTTGCTACATAATAATTTATATTATTTTTGGCCGGGCGCAGTGGCTCACGCCTGTAATCCCAGCACTTTGGGAGGCCGAGACGGGCGGATCACGAGGTCAGGAAATCGAGACCACCCTGGCTAACACGGTGAAACCCCGTCTCTACTAAAAAATACAAAAAATTAGCCAGGTGTGTTGGCAGGCGCCTGTAGTCCCAGCTACATGGGAGGCTGAGGCGGGAGAATGGCGTGAACCCGGGAGGCGGAGCTTGCAGTGAGCCGAGATCGCGCCACCGCACTCCAGCCTGGGCGACAGAGCCAGACTCCGTCTCAAAAAAAAAAAAAAAAAATTATATTGTTTTTACTTTATTTTGATCATTAGGTATATTTATTTTGGTCATTATGCATTGTATACATGTACCAAATATCACCCTGTGGCCCATATTTGGATATATGTGTACAATGAACAAGGATCAAATCAGGATAATTCGCAGACCCACCACTGTCTATCACCATCTGTGTAGGGAACACTCCAGTTCCACTCTTGGCAGCTGTGGTGGCTCATGCCTGTAGTCCTAGAAATTTGGGAGGCCAAGGCAGGAGGATTGCTTGAACCCAGGAGTTTGAGACCAGCCTGGGCGACATAGTGAGGCTCTGTCTCCACAAATAAAATTACTGGGACATGCTAGTACACACCTATAGTCCCAGCTCCTCGGGAGGCAGAGGTGGGAGGATCATGAGATCTGGAGGTGGAAGTTGCACTCCAGCCTGGGTGACAGAGTGAGACTCTGTCTCAAAAAAACAAAAACAAGGCCGGGCGCAGTGGCTCATGCCTGTAATCCCAGCACTTTGGGAAGCCGAGGCGGGTGGATCACAAAGTCAAGAGATCAAGACCATCCTGGCCAACATGGTGAAACCCTGTCTCTACTAAAAATACAAAAAATGGCCGGGTGAGGTGGCTCACGCCTGTAATCCCAGCACTTTGGGAGGCCGAGACAGGCGGATCACAAGGTCAGGAGATCGAGACCATCCTGACTAACACGGTGAAACCCCATCTCTACTAAAAATACAAAAAAATTAGCTGGGCGTGGTGGCGGGTGCCTGTAGTCCCAGCTACACGAGAGGCTGAGGCAGGAGAATGGCGTGAATCCGGGAGGCGGAGGTTGCAGTGAGTGGAGATCGTGCCGCTGCTCTCCAACCTGGGCGACAGAGCAAGACTCCGTCTCAAAAAAAAAAAAAAAAAAAAAAAATACAAAAAATGAGTTGGGCGTGGTGGCACACACCTGTAATCCCAGTTACTCGGGAGGCTGAGGCAGGAGAATTGCTTGAACCTGGAAGGTGGAGATTGCAGTGAGCTGAGATTGTGCCATGGCACTACAGCCTGGGCAAAAAGAGAGAAACTCCATCTCAAAAAAACAAAAACAAACAAATAACCCCCCCCCAAAAAAAACCCAGATCTGCTTTTGTAGCGTTTTGAAAATATACAATAAATTACAGTTAACTTGAGTCACCCGAGGGTGCCATGGAACAGTTGAACATACTACTCCCATCCCACTGATTCTGCTCCATTAACCAATCTCTCTTCGCCCTCCCTCCCCTCCCCGACCCAGGTTCTCCTAACACAGTTTTTCTCTCTACTTCCACAAGCTCAGCAGTCTTGCTCTTGTTGCCCAGACTGGAGTGCAGTGGTGTGATCTCGGCTCACTGCAACTTCCACCTCCTGGGTTCAAGTGATTCTCCTGCCTCAGTCTCCCAGTAGCTGGGACGACAGGCATGTGCCACCATGCCCTGCTAATTTTTGTATTTTTAGGAGAGACAGGGTTTCATCATGTTGGTCAGGCTGGTCTCGAACTCCCGACCTCAGGTGATCTGCCCGCCTCGGCCTCCCTAAGTGCTGGGATTACAGGTGTGAGCCACCACACCCAGCCTGAGCTCAGCTTTTCAAGCTCCCACACATGAGTGAGGACAAGGAGTACCTGTCTCTCTGTGCCTGGCTAATTTCTCTTAACATGATAAGCTCTGGCTTCACCCATGTTCCTGCAGGTGATGGAACTGAATCCTTTTTTATGGGTGAATAGTACTCCATGGTGTATATATACCACATTTCCTTTTCTTTTAAATCAACATCCTGGACAGTATACCACATTTTCTTTATTCATTTGTCTGTTTTCTTTTTCTTTCTTTCTTTTCTTTTTTTTTTCTTTGTTTGAGATGGAGTCTTGCTCTGTCGCCCAGGCTGGAGTACAGTGGTGCCACCTTGGCTCACTGCAAACTCCGCCTCCCAGGTTCAAGCGATTCTCCTGCCTCAGCCTCCTAAGTAGCTGGGATTACAGGCACCTGCCACCACGCTTGGCTAATTTTTGTATTTTTAGTAGAGACGAGGTTTCACCATGTTAGTCAGGCTGGTTTCGAACTCCTGACCTTGTGATCCGCCTGCCTCGGCCTCCCAAAGTACTGATATTACAGGTGTGAGCCACTGTGCCTGGCCTCCATTTGTCTGTTGATGGACACCTAGGCTGCTTCCAAGTCTTGGCTATTGTGAATAGTGCTGCAATAAAGAAGGTGTAGGTATCTCTTTAATGTACTGATTTCCCTTCTTTTGAGTAAATACCTAGTAGTGGGATTGCTGGCTCATGTGGTAGTTCTCTTAGCGTTTTTTCTTTTTTTTTGTTCTTTTTTATTTGAGATGGACTCTCCCTGTTTCCCAAACTGGAGTGCAGTAGCACGATCTCGGCTTACTGCAACCTCCACCTACTGGGTTCAAGTGATTCTCCTGCCTCAGCCTCCCGAGTAGCTGGGATTACAGGCATGCGCCACCATGCCCAGCTAATTTTTTGTATTTGTAATAGAGATGGGGTTTCACTACGTTGGCCAGGCTGGTCTGAAACTCCTGACCTCAGGTGAACCGCCCACCTTGGCCTCCCAAAGTGCTGGGATTACAGACGTGAGCCACCACACCTGCCCCTCTCTTAGTTTTTTGAGGACCCTCCATGCTGTTTTTCGTCGCGGTTGTACTGGTTTACATTCCCGGCAAGGGCATATGAGAGCTTCCCTTTCTCCACATCCTCACCAGCATTGGTTATTTTTTGTCTTTTTGATAATAGCCATTCTAACTGGGGTAAGATGATATCTCATTGTGGTTTTGATTTGCTTTTCCATGATGATTAGTGATGCCGAGCATTTTTTCATATGTTTGTCGGCCAGTTATACGTCTTCTTTTGAGAAAGTCTCTTTAGATCCTTTGCCCATTCTTAAACTGGAATCTTTGGGTTTATGCTGTTGAGTTCTTTGTATGTTCTGGATATTAGTCACTTGTCAGGTGGATAGTTTGCAAATATATTTTCCCCTTATACAGGTTGTCTCTTCACTCTGTTGATTATTTTCTTTGCTGGGCAAAACTTTTCTATTTGATGTAGTCCCATCTATTTTTGCTTTCGTTGTCTGCACCTTTCAGGTCTTACTCAAAATCTTTGCCCAGACCAATGTCCTGAAGCATTTCCTCTCTATTTTCTTCTAGTAGGTATATAGTTTCAGGTCTTACATTTAAGTCTTTAATCTATCTTGAGTAGATTTCTGTATACGGTGAGAGATGAGGGTCTAACTTCATTCATCTGCATATGAATATCATTTCCCCATTTAAGAGGTTGTCCTTTCCCCCAGTGAATGCTCTTGGCAATTTTGTTGAAAATCAGTTGACCACAAAAATGTGCATTTCTTTCTGTGTTCTCTGTTTTGCTCCACTAGTCTGTATTTTTTTTTTTTTTTGTACCAATACTATGCTGTTTTGGTTACTATAGCTCTGTGGTATATTTTGAAGTCAAGTTGTGTAATGCCTCCAGCTTTGTTCTTTTTGCTCAGAACGGCTTTGGTTATATGGTGTCTCTTGTGGTTCCATATAAATTTTAGGATTGTTTTTTCTATTTCCGTGAAAAAATGTCATTGGTATTTTGATAGGAGTTACATCAAATCTATAGATTGCTTTGGGTAGTATGGTCATTTTAACAACATTAATTCTTCCAATTCATGAACATGGGATGTCTTTTTATTTTTTGTGTGTCCTCTTTAATGTCTTTCATCAGTGTTTTGTAGTTTTCTGTGTTTTGTTTGTTTTTTGAGACAAGGTCTTGTTCTGTCACTCAGGCTGGAGAGCAGTGGTGCAATCCTAGCTCACTGTAACCTTGAACTCCTGGACTCAAGCAATCCTCCTGCCTCAGTCTCCTGAGCAGCTGGGAATACAGGCATGCACCACCATGCATTACATTTTTTTACTATTTTTGTAGAGATGGTGTCTCACTGTGTTGCCCAGGCTGGTCTCAAACTCCTGGGCTCAAACGATCTTCCTGCCTTGGCTTCATAAAACATTGAGAATACAGATAGGAGCCACTGTGCCTGGCCTGTAGTTTTCACTACAGAGATCTTTCACCTCCTTGGTTAAATTTATTCCTAGACATTTTATTATTATTTTTATGGCTACTATAAATAAGATTGCTTTCTTGATTTCTTTTTCAGCTAGTTTGTTATTAGTATGTAGAAATGCTACTGGGATTTGTATATTGACCTTATACCGTGTAACTTTACTGAATTCGCTTTTCACTTCTAAGAGTTTTTGGGGGACCTTTAGGTTGTTCTTTTTTTTTCTTTCTTTCTTTTCTTTTCTTTCTTTTTTTTTTTTTTTTGAGATGGAGTCTCCCTTTGTCACCCAGGCTGGAGTGCAGTGGTGCTATCTCGGCTCACTGCAAGCTCCACCTCCTGGGTTCACGCCATTCTCCTGCCTCAGTCTACCGAGTAGCTGGGACTACAGGCGCCGCCACCACGCCCGGCTAATTTTTTGTATTTTTAGTAGAGACGGGGTCTCACCGTGTTAGCCAGGATGGTCTCGATCTCCTGACCTCGTGATCTGCCCATCTCGGCCTCCCAAAATGCTGGGATTACAGGCTTGAGCCAACGCGCCCGGCCTGTCTTTTGTTTTTTTGAGGCAAAGTCTTACTCTGTGGCCCAGGCTGGAGTGCAGTGGCGCGATCTTGGCTCACTGCAACCTCCGACTCCTGGGCTCAAGCAATTCTCCTGCCTCTGCCTCCCTAGTAGCTGGGATTGCAGTCATCTGCCACCATGCCCGGCTCATTTTTGTATTTTAGTAGACACAGGTTTTCACCATGTTGTCCAGGCTGGTCTTGAACTCCTGACCTCCAGCAATCCACCCACCTCTGCCTCCCAAAGAATGACTTTCAAACAGAGTTCTATATGATGGTGAAGAACCACAGACTTCAAGATGGAGGCAACGGCCACGAGTCAATACCTCAGCACTCAGACAAAACACAGAAGAACAGAGACGGGAGAGGACCTGTGTCACCAGGAGGCTCCTGCGGCCGCCGTCCTGAGAAACGGATTTGCTTTGCTGAACTCAGGTATGTGAATGAGAAGGTGACTGGTGCAGCATGCAGGGGTGGCTGGGAGCTGTCCTAGAAAGGAGGCTTTGGTCGTCTCCCCCGAAGGACAGGCTGTTCCAGAGTCCAGAAGAAGCTCCCACCTGCCTGAGTGCCCAGGGGTCAGTGGGGTGCAGCAACCTCGTTGCCCTGTACGAGGCAACATAAGGGCCCCTAGCTTGAGGCAGCGTCTGGGGTCTTCCACCCAGACTACCAGGCCCTACCTGCACAGGTCAGATTTATTACTATGGCCATGAGGGAGACCACCTATCTGGAGGTTTTGGGGGCATCTCAGTAAAGAAGAATGAAAATGGCCAGGCATGATGACTCACGCCTGTAATCCCAGTACTCTGGGAGGCAGAGGTGGGCCGATCACTTGAGGTCAGGAGTTCGAGACCAGCCTGGCCAATACGATGAAACCCCATCTCTACAAAAAAGTACAAAACTTAGCCAGGTGTGTTGGCGCCCATCTGTAGTCCCAGCTACTTGGGAGGCTGAGGCATGAGAATCACTTGAACCCAGGAGGTAGAGGTTACAGTGAACCGAGATTGTACCACTTCACTCCAACCTGGGTGACAGTGAGACTCTGTCTAAAAATAATTTTTTTTGTTTAAATGTCCATTAAAATAAAATAAAAAATATTAAAATTAAAAACTGCACCTTTAGTCCCAGTTACTTGGGAGGCTGAGGTAAGAGGATCACTTGAACCGGGGAGGTCGAGGCTGTAGTGAGCCTTGGTTATGTCACTGGACTCCAGCCTGGGCAACAAAATGAAAACCTGTCTCAAAGAAAGCAAAAACAAGTGGTTAATATGCAAAATTGTATGTTATGTACGTTTTACCACAATGGAAGGGAGAGATGAGAAAACTGGTGATGGGTGCTTGTGGATTCACACTACTGAGTCTCTCCTTGTGTTCATGGTTGAAATTTTCCATAGTAATTTAGTAGAGACGGTGAAACTCTGGGCGAGGTGGCGGGCGCCTGTAGTCCCAGCTATTCAGGAGGCTGAGGCAGGAGAATGGCGTAAACCTGGGAGGCGGAGCTTGCAGTGAGCTAAGATCTGGCCACTGCACCCCAGCCTGGGCGACAGAGCGAGACTCTGTCTCAAAAAAAAAAAAAAAAGGCAAAACAAAACAAAAAAGAAAGTCATTCTCAGCCAGGTGTGGTGGTGCATGCCTGTGATCCTAGCACTTTGGGAGACCAAGGTGGGAGGATTGCTTGAGCTCAGGAGTTTGAGACTACCTTGGGCAACATAGCAAGACCTCATCTCTACAAAAAAAAGAAAAAAAATTAGCCAGGGATGGTGGTGTGTGCCTGTGGAGCCAAGATGGTTTCATGGTGACAGACTGGGTGACAGCCTGGGTGACAGTGGAACCCTGTCTAAAAATAATAATAGGTTTTTTTTTGTTTTTTTTTTTGAGACGGAGTCTCGCTCTGTCACCCAGGCTGGAGTACAGTGGCACCATCTTGGCTCACTGCAAGCTCTGCCTCCCGGGTTTACGCCATTCTCCTGCCTCAGCCTCCCGAGTAGCTGGGACTACACGCACCCGCCACCTCGCCCGGCTGGTTTTTTGTATTTTTTAGTGGAGACGGGGTTTCACCGTGTTAGCCAGGATGGTCTCGATCTCCTGACCTCGTGATCCACCCGTCTCGGCCTCCCAAAGTGCTGGGATTACAGCCTTGAGCCACCGCGCCCGGCCTTTTTCTCTGGTTGTTGTTTTTGAGACAGAATCTCACTCTCTCTCCCAGGCTGGAGTGCAGCGGCATGATCTCGGCTCACTGCAACCTCCGCCTCCTGGGCTCAAGCGATTCCCCTGCCTCAGCCTCCCGAGTAGCCGAGATTACAGGCAAGTGCCATCACGCTGGGGTAATTTTTTTATTTTTAGTAGAGATGGAGTTTCGCCATGTTGGCCAGGCTGGTCTCAAACTCCTGACCTCAAGTGATCCACTCACCTTGGCCTCCCAAAGTGCTGGGTTTACAGGCGTAAACCACCATGCCTGGCTTGATAATAATAACAAATCTTTTTTTAATGAAAAAAATGAGTTGTTCCCATCTTAGTAAGTTTGAGGGCGTCTTATTTAGGGGGAAACAAAGCCACAACCAAATGATGCAGAATTTTCCTAGAGCCAGCAGACAGAGGTGGGCCCACCCTTGCCAGCGGCCCTGAGCCAACCCTGAAGGCGAACAAGCCAGGTGCCCATTGTCTCCAGCACACTTTAACAATGTTGATGAAAGCAAAGGAGGCCTTTTCAGCAATGCTGGCAGCCCCGTGAATAGGGCAAGGTTCCACCGCTCTGTGGGAGTGGCCAGGGCTCGGAGACCCCAGAGACGCTGCCGCGGGGGAAATCGGTGGGCCTCTCCCAGTAGCCTGCCCCGGCCTGTGTAACCTGGCAGAGAAGGAGCAGCAGGTGGCCCCCGCTCACGCTTCCCACAGGCTGGACTCCCTCTACTTCGCAGTGGTCCTGAGAATCCAATGAGCCACACAGCCTCTACTCAGCTCATTGAGACATAGGCCCCCAGTGCTCCTCCTGCCCGTTCTGAACGTGGGGTGCACCCCGGGTGTGTTGCAGTGTCAGACTGACAGGCCCAGAGCTGCAGTGGCCTAGCGGGAGGTCACGATGGGGTTCTGAAAATGAGCCAGGTGTGGAGGAGTAGGGGTCAGGAGGGGCTCTGGAGTAGCAACCCCTGTGCCTGCCAGGCAGACGTCCCCCTGCAAGCCAGGCAGCAAGGCTCTCACAGCACCAAGAAGTCCCATTCCCCAGGTCTCCCGGGCTCACTCCTCCACTGCTATTAATATTTGTGTCTAGGGGCTGGGTGTGGTGGCCCATGCCTTTAATTCCAGCACTTTGGGAGGCTGAGGTGGGCAGATCGCCTGAGGTCAGGAGTTTGAGACAAGCCTGGCCAACATGATGAAACCCCATCTCTCCTAAAAATACAAAAATTGGCTGGACGTGGTAGCATGCGCCTGTACTCCCAGTTACTCGGGAGGCTGAGGCAGGAGAATTGCTTGAACCCAGGAGGTGGAGGCTGCAGTGAGCAGAGATCGTGCCACTGCACTCCAGCCTGGGCAACAGAGTGAGACTATCTCAAAAAAAAAAAAAAAAAAAAAAATTGTGTGTAAGAATGAAAGCTCTTTGCAGCAAGCCACAGAGAGCACACAGCTCTTGTGTTTCTGGGTGGGGCCTGGAGACATCCCTGGTGGCTGGGGCGGGCAGGAGAACCAGGAACCTGGGAGACTTAAGGTTTAAACTTCTCTGCCACCTTGGCCGTCACTCACAATGACGCTGGTGAGCTCCAGTTCGCACTCATGACCAGTTCGCACACAAGACCCTAACTGGGATGTAATTTCTTCTTGCAAACTCGCTACATTTCTCCATAGACAGACGTCCTACTCCCATCACCCCCGGAACTCATTACCCATGGACTCCTTAACGAGATTACCGTGAGCCATCTCAAGTTTCTTGTTTTTCTCCTGGTGGGTGGAATTTGACTGACCTCTGACTCTGTAGGAAGGTCAAAGGCAACAAGAACATTACTCCTTTAGCTATGCCTTTGTTTATGAAATCTTCAGAGCAGTTTAGCCACCCTCTGTCATACATCCCTAGGCAGGAACGAGTTGATAAGACTGGAGGGGCCTAGGTCATAATGGAGCAGGGGGGAGGAGGGAAGAGCTCTCTTCCACCCTGCCCCTCACCCCTGCCTCAGTTTCTCTGTGTGTAAGTAGCTGGAAGGGCTCTGCGGAGAATTAATTAACAAATGCCCATTAAATGTTCCCGGGGTAAGTGTCCCTTGGCTACTTAGTAGTGTTAAATAATTGCAACCCTCAAATGACGAGCCATCGTGTCACTGATCTGATACATGAAAAAATGTTGTTATATGTCTTTTCACAATGACTTTATTTAACAAGAGTTGATCTTTGCAATTTGGTTTATTTTCTCTATCCCTTTTAATTTCAGACTCGGTGGTTATTAGCAGATAACTGCTCATTTCTGCTGTAAATCAAGAAAATACTCATTAGAAGCCCAATGTTGAGATTTGTCAGGAGTCAGGGCTTGTAAAGGACTGGGGGGAGGGCAAAATTTAGTGTGAAAATAGACTAAGTTCAAAAGTAGTTTTATTCAGGGAAAACGAAATGGCATTTTCTGAACTGAGCAACCTCTTAATTTTTTTTTTTTTTTTTTTGAGATAGACTTTCATTCTTGTTGCCCAGGCTGGAGTGCAATGGTGCGATCTTGGCTCACTGCAACCTCCACCTCCCAGGTTCAAGTGATTCTCCTACCTCAGCCTCCCAAGTAGTTGAGATTACAGGCATGCACCACCACGCCCAGCTAATTTTTGTATTTTTAGTAGAGATGGGGTTTCACTGTGTTGGCCAGGCTGGTCTCAATCTCTTGACCTCGTGATCTGCCCGCCGCAGCCTCCCAAACTGCTGGGATTACAGACGTGAGCTACCGCGCCCGGCCCTCTCAAGTGTGTTAAACTCTAAACTGAACCTGGTAAGGTAGTAGGAGGACACCAAGCCGGCAGATATGGAATTGAGTCCTCAAGACCAGGGAGTGGCAGGAGACGAGTAGGCCAAGAGGACCTTCCCCAGGGACCCCTTGGGGCGCCGAGCTGGCCACACAGGTTGGCATATAATTCAGGAGGGCTGGACTGAGAGGACAGTTGTGACCTCCAGCATGCTGGCAGCCACCCTGCGCCCACAGAATGCAGACATTGCCAGCAGAAGGAGCAGTGGCTGGGGAGATTTAAGAGCATATCTGTAAACTCTGAGAAAAAAAAAAAAAAAGACCAGAGTGCTGATGTTTAAACCATATGGTGGGGGCTGAGGACGCAGAGACGCAGAGTTCAGCTCCTGGTTCTTCCCCGCCTCCAGTTCACAGATAGCATTTCCTCCCTTGTTTCTTGTTTGCGTGTTGATCACAGGAGAAAGTATTTTCAGTCCTTACCCCCCCTTTCCTCATTTTACACTCCTTTCCAGACGGGTAGGATCTCTTCTTGCAAAATTATCCTCGCCTAATCCATGGAGACAGAAAGTGGATTAGTGGTTGCCAGGGGCTGGGGGAGGGGGCTAGGGATGGGGAGTGACTGCTAATGGGTGCCGGGTCTCTTTTAGGGGTGATGAAAATGTTCCAGAACTGGATAGGAGTGATGGTGACGCCCCTCTGGGGATGTATATACAGATGCTGAATTGTATACTTCAAAAGGATGGATGTGATGGTGTCAATAATATCTCAATAAAGCTGTTATTTTAAAAATCGGCCTTGGCCGGGTGCAGTGGCTCATGCCTGTAATTCCAGCACTTTGGGAGGCCGAGGTGAGTGGATCACAAGGTCAGGAGATCAAGATCAGCCTGACCAACAAGGTGAAACCTCATCTCTACTAAAAATACAAAATATTAGGCAGGTGTGGTGACATGTGCCTGTAATCCCAGCTACTCAGGAGGCTGAGACAGGAGAATAGGTTGAGCCTGGGAGGTGGAGGTTACAGTGAGCTGAGATCAAGCCACTGCACTCCAGTCTAGCAACAGAGAGAGACTCCGTCTCAAAAAAAAAGAATCAGCCTTGCCTGTTGTTGCCGTCCTATCACAATTGCTGAGACCGTGTGTCTTCAGCCTCTGGGTGGGAACTCATGTGAAGTTACTCCAGTGGTTCTATGAGTTGCTCTCAAAGTTTGAATTCACCCCTAGCTTTCACCTGAACACTTGTACAAGTTGGCCAATGTGGAAGACCCCTGGTGTCCCATCCGGAGTCCATGTGCTAAAAGCTGCATCTGGAGCAGACACAGACCTTGGATTTCTTTTCTTTTTTTTAGACAGAGTCTCGCTCTGTTGCCCAGGCTGGAGTGCAGTGGCATGATCTGAGCTTACTGCAACCTCCACCTTGTGGGTTCAAGTGATTCTCCTGCCTCAGCCTCCCAAATAGCTGGGATTACAGGCACCCACCACCACGCCTGGCGAAGTTTTGTAGTTTTAGTAGAGAAAGGGTTTCACCATGTTGGCCACGCTGGTCTTGAACTCCTGACCTCAAGTGATATGCTCACCTTGGCCTCCCAAAGTGCTGGGATTACAGGCATAAGCCACTGCGCCTGGCCAGGGCTTGGATTTCTAAGTTGTAAAATGGGTTT
>NC_045441.1:3732618-3735111 GCF_002776525.5 Piliocolobus tephrosceles | reverse complement strand
TGAACTCCTGACCTCAAGTGATATGCTCACCTCGGCCTCCCAAAATGCTGGGATTACAGGCATAAGCCACTGCGCCCGGCCAGGGCTTGGATTTCTAAGTTGTAAAATGGGTTTATAAAAATCCTGTAGCAGGCCAGGAGCGGTGGCTCACGCCTGTAATCCCAGCACTTTGGGAGGCTGAGGCAGGCGGATCACGAGGTCAGGAGATTGAGACCATCCTGGCTAACACGGTGAAACCCTGTCTCTACTAAAAATACAAAAAATTAGCTGGGCGTGGCGGTGGGTGCCTGTAGTCCCAGCTACTCGGGAGACTGAGGCAGGAGAATGGCGTGAACCAGGGAGGCAGAGCTTGCAGTGAGCCGAGATCGCACCACTGCACTCCAGCCTGGGCAACAGAGCGAGGCTCCATCTCAAAAAAATAAAAATAAAAAGTCCTGTAGCAGAAAAACTGAAATGTGACTTGAGCCCCAGTCAAAGGGAGATGGGGAGACAGGGAGGACCCTGCTCTTTCTGGGTCCTTAGAGCCCACCAAACCCTCTGAAAGGAACAATAAAAAGACCCTCCTTTCACCAGGTCAGTCGCAGGAAATGGCAGAACTCCCAGAGTTGGGCCTCTGGTCCACGGAGCCCAAGGGTGGAGCATGGAGAGACCCATCAGGCACGGGAAGTCCTGGCAGAGGGGACCGGGAGGTCTCCAGCGGCCTTGCCGTGCCCTTTCTTGTTCTTGCAACTTCCTAATTTCAAATGCTTAACGAATTGAAAAACAAGAAGATAACCCACGCTGGAACCCCTTCACCCAGCCTGGACACAAGGTGTCCCCATCCTCCTGGGGACCAACTCGGCATCTCCTAGGATGTCTCTGCAGACAGCATTGCTGAGTCATAGGACAGAAAATAAAAACAGGTCAGTGTTGGGTGAAAAAAGTTTTCTCGGAGCTGGACTCCAAGACCACACTGGCTAACAACCGGTGTGCATCTCAGCACCAACTGGACCAATGTGAGGCCTCCTGCAGAGGTCACAAGCCCCACTTTAGAGAAAGGTGACCTTTGGGTGGCCTGTATGATGGCACTCAGGTGACCTCCACCTTCCTCCTGCCACAGTGGTCAGAAGAAGGCAGCCCTGGGAGGAAGCCCCCTGCCCAGGAGAGGGAAGATGTAGGCCACATTGCAAAGACAGGCGGCTTGGAGGCTCCCCTCTGCCCCCAGCCCTCTCCAAGGAGCTGCCAGGCCTCAAGCTACTGCACAGGTCCCAGGGAAAGCCTCAACCCCTTCCTCTCCTGTGAGCCAGAGTGGAAGAGGCTGCACGGAGGTCCCGGCTTCCATGAGGGCGGTGGGTTGGGGAGGGAGCCTGTAGCTTCAGGACCCTGCTCCCTCCTGGGATCGTGGGTTTCCTGCCCCAGGGGTTTCGCGGCATGGGCATGAGCGCTGGCATCGGCCGCTGCGTGACCTTCTCGGGAGGTGGGGGGAATTCGAAGATGTCCCACCCCGGGTTTTGTCCCCAGCTTCCTGGTCTTTGTTTACCAGGCCCCGAGGAGGACCTGCCTCTCTCCTCCTGCAGCCCTGGGCTGCCCACTCGACAGTTTCATATCCAGGGAGGGACAAAAGGGGCCCGGCCGGATTAGCTTTCTCAGCGCGCGGTGGGTTCCCGGGGTGCAGCTGCTTCGTAGGCCCCTGCCAAGGCTTCGGCTTCTGCAGGACGGACTCAGGATCGGGCTGCCACCGAGGGCACTTTCCTGGCCAGCTCTGTTCCCTCCCAGTCGGGCCAGGCCTGGCCGGGCTGAGCCGGGCGCGAAGTCCGCGGCGGACGGTGGGGAGGGCGCGCGCGCATCGGTCCGATTTCAGGCCTTTGTTGCAGGAGCCTCGTGCCGATGGGTTAATGGGGCAGAAGAGATCGGTGAAGGGCGACAGAAGCGGCCTTTGAAAGAGGGTGTCAGCGCGGGGCAGCGAGACAAAGGCCAAAACACACACGGGCGGAGAGGGACAGATGGGGACGGGCGAGGGAAAACAATTAGGCCGCAAGTGCGGGGGCGGGGCGCGGCTCCATCGTTTTCCAGTTAACCAGGCCCGGCCGGTGCGGGCCCCACGCCCCAGGCTGGAGCGGTGCCGAAGCGCAGAGCAGACCGGCTTCTGCTGCGCGCACTAGTCCTGCACCCCGGCCTGCACCCCGCCCCGACCCTTCCACTCCGTGCCGAGGGTGGGGGCAGAAGAGGGGCAGGGGAGAGGGAGGGAAGGATGGATGGGTGGATGAGTGAGTGAATGAATGAATGGATGAATCCCCCTGCCATAAATAACAGAAGAGTTGCGTCCCGGTGCCCGGGTTTGGGGCAGAAAGAGGGACAGGGGAGGCGGAGGGAGGGAGGGATAGTTGGATGGATGAATGAGTGAATGAATGAATGAATAAATTCTCCTGCCCGTGAATAACAGAAGAGCTGCATCCCGGTACCCGGGGTGGGGGCAGAAGGCGGGGCAGGGGAGAGGGAGGGAGGGATGTATGT
>NC_045441.1:3725118-3727618 GCF_002776525.5 Piliocolobus tephrosceles | reverse complement strand
GTCCCGGCTGCCCCCACCGTCATTAAAGGCCCCTCTCAAACACTCGAGGAGATTTTCGGAGCGCGAGCCGGCCCGACAACATGAAAAACACAGGGCGATTGAAATGGGCGCATTGAGATGCACCGAGCCGCTGCGGCGCGGACTCGCTCTTGAGGTCAAGTGACGGACGGATTGTATGCTTCTTCATAATAATATTAATTAAACAATTTGCATGCTAATAAGGTAACAATTATCAGGGCCTCTGTTGAAAGATTCAGGTTATTACAACACGCCAATCTGAAGGCCAGGGGTCAGAGAGTGAGAGGCGAGCGAAATTTCAACTCAAATTAACATTCTGTCAGCTCCAGAAAATGGGATAAATAAAGTCGAATTAATTCATTATAATAAAGAGAGATGGGCGAGGGAGCTTGGCCGGCGCCCGCCCCTCCTCTGCCCTCCCCTCGGGCCGAATAGATTACAGCTCTGTATTCAGAAACACGCGCCGCGCGCATTCCTCCTCGCGAACCCGACAGAAGACCAGGCGCTTGTGGCTGCTGGCAAAATCGAGTCGGATGGACAGAGTTTACATTTAGTATTTATAGAGACAGAAATTAAATTATGGCGAAAAGTAGTGCTCTTGGCCTCTGACCTCGGAATTAATACTTGCAGCGTTTTCCTAGTGAGACTGGAAACAGGGAGGGGGGTCCCCAAATTCCAGGCCGCCTCTCGGTCTCCCGGATAAGCTGGGCCTGGTCCTCAACCCTGCACTGTCCCCTCCTCTCCGGCAAGGAGAGACAAGAGGGCCATTAAACTCGGAGTCAGCGTGGATCTGCCCGTCGGCGACCTTCAGTTAGGAACAGGGCCAGACTGTGGGTCCAGTCGCAGGGACAGGCAGTCGTGTGGCGGGACGGGGTGGCCTTGTGCCCCCCACCCCCAGCATTCCCCTCCTGAGCAGTTCCGGGCACCTCGCTACCCCCCAAGGCACGGGCACCTGACCGGGAGGGATGCACAGATGCGCACTGTCCCAGCCTGCCCTTGCCTCTCACCCGGGTTGGACTTGGAGGCCTGGCCCAAGTCACTTAGTCATACCCAAAGCCAGTTGGTCTGTCGCTTTGCCCTGGGGTGGTGGTGGCTCCGGAGACTGGCCCAGCCCAGGCCGGAGCTCTCCTCTCTTCCCCTCCCTGGGCTGGCCGAACCTAGGGACACTCACTGCTGGAGAGGTGACCCTAACCCAACTGGTCCAGCACAGGGGTCCCGCAGCCAGATGCGACCACCCCACTGACAAACTTTTTTACAAAGGAGAGAGATGGACCGACATCCCCTGATTTCTTTCCTTGCTGCCCACAATCCTGATTTGCTGCTTATTTAAGAATATATCCTTTAATGATTTAGCTTTGAGTCTATCAATATTTTATAGCAGAGAAGGGAGTGACACTTCTCTGAGAACATAATTTAATTATCATAAATGGGTTGGGTGCCTCAGCCCCATCCTTCAGAGGCCGAGTCAGAGCAGATGTATTTAGTTTTATTCGAGCGTGTAAGGGGGTGGGGGCGGATAGGCCCCACCCCAAAGTTACTTTTCCCCTCCTCCCCCCACCTCTCTCGCCTCCTCTGCACCCAGGCTTTATGGGGATGGGGGTCAGGGCGCCTCCGCAGCCCTCCACCTCTGTCTTTGTAGATAGGGCGACTGCCAATCAATCAGAGAGGGCATTAATTACGCCTGTTTATTGACAGGGTGCTACAATCTGTAGTTCTTCTCTTTCGGGATCGCCCTCCTTCTCCTCCTCCTCCTCCTCCTCCTCCTTCCTCCTCTCCCGCAGCCTGCAGCCCGAGAGGAGGAGATGAGAAGCCTTGTAGTTTTAAATTCAATGTGACAGTTTCGGAAAAGCGGATGATGAATCTCCTATTATTGGATCAGTCTATTTGCCGCTCAATGTCTCTCTGTAATTGGAGCAACATCACTTTAAAGGTTCAGAGAGTACAGCATTTCTGGTGAAAAATCCCCACAACACGGCGCTGAATGTTTTAAAGGGAAATCTATTAGAGATTTGCGGAGGGGCGGGGAGGCGGCGACGGGGGGGAGGCGCGGGCTCGGGGCCGGCCCCGGGGGGAGGGGGGGGGCCCGCCGGGGGCCCCTGCCCCGGGCCCAGGCCCCAGCCCGCGCCTGCCTGTCCGTGGGCGGCCCCTCCCTCCCTCCCTCCCGTCTGCTCCCCCCACCCCCCAGCCCGTCTTGTTGTGACAGTTCCTGATACTGTTTATTGAGGTGCATGTCAGGTATAATTAGCAATCGATATGGAAAACGTTTCCCTGCACCCAGCACGCCTCTGACGTCAGAGCCGATTAGCTCTTCTTATTGGTCCCAAATTCCCCGGGCCGCGGCTAATTATCGGGAGCTTGATGTTGATAAGTAAAGCGCCGGAGTGCGGGCGAAGCATGTGTGGGGCTCCGGGTCCCTGTCTCCGCCGCCGCCGCCGCCCGCGCCTCCCGCCGCTGGCCCGCCCCGGCCCCGGCCCGCGCCCCC
>NC_045441.1:3719677-3725018 GCF_002776525.5 Piliocolobus tephrosceles | reverse complement strand
TCGAGATGATGGACGGCCGCCTCCTGGAGCACCCGCATGCCCAGTTCGGGGGCTCTCTGGGCGGTGTGGTGGGCTTCCCCTACCCGTTGGGCCACCACCACGTGTACGAGCTGGCCGGGCACCAGCTGCAGTCGGCCGCCGCCGCCGCCTCGGTGCCCTTCTCCATCGACGGCCTGCTCGGGGGCTCGTGCGCCGCTGCCGCCTCGGTGGTCAACCCCACGCCGTTGCTGCCGGCCGCCTGCGGGGTCGGCGGGGACGGCCAGCCCTTCAAGCTGTCAGGTAGGCGGGCGGGGAGGAGCGCGGCTGGGGGCGGGGGCCCTGATCGGGCCGAGGCACTGGGGGGCCCAGGGCTGGCGAAGGAGAGCCGGCCCCTAGGCAGCCGTCTCTGCGCACCCCCGGATCCGGGCGGCCAGCGGGTAGCGGGAGGAAGGGGAGGGGGTCGGGCCTGGGCCGGTGGCTGAGCCGCGCGGCGTCCTGTGCCTGCCCGCAGACTCGGGGGACCCGGACAAGGAGAGCCCGGGTTGCAAGCGGCGGCGCACCCGCACCAACTTCACCGGCTGGCAGCTGGAGGAGCTGGAGAAGGCGTTCAACGAGAGCCACTATCCCGACGTGTTCATGCGGGAGGCGCTGGCGCTGCGCCTAGACCTGGTCGAGTCCCGAGTTCAGGTAAAGACCCGGCGTCGCTCCCGGATTCGCCATCCGGACCCCGGGCTCGGGGCGCGCCGGGACGCCTTTGTTCCAGGTGGCGAGATATCTTCCCCTTGCCGCGGGCCCGCTTTGCCCTCGCCTGCTGGGGAAGAGTGGAGGGGTGGGGGTTCTGGGGCTCGGCCCCTCACGGACAGCAGGGTGGGTTAACCGCCCCCCAAAAGCCTGGGTGGCTTGAGAAGGGCTGGCGGCAACACCTAAGTCTCCGGAACGGCGGCTGCGTCCGAACCGGGAAGCGGCGTGGTGGGTTGGCGGCGGCCGGGCCAAGTGAGGTCTCCGGGCACCGCGGCAAGGCTCCGACCTGGAGGAGAGAGGGAAGGGGACCCCCTCTCCCAGTCCCCCCCTCCCACACACCGCCTCAACCTCCTGCGCGAGGCTCTGTCACCCAGCCTGGAGTGAACGAGTTTGTTTACCTTGCGCCTGCAAAATATTCAGATGGAAACATGTATTTATTCATCGCTTTGCAGAAGGGGACAGCTGAGGAAGGAGAGGCAGAAGCTTAAACAGTTAACACATTGAGAAAGTGGGAGAAACAAGGTGTCTGAATTTTTAATAATATCCCTGGTCTCATATTTTTCTTATGACTGTGTTCCCATAAATTTGCTGTCATTTGGAGATGGCTGATGGTATTCTTTTAAAAAATATAGTGTCAGCTTGGTGGATTAAACATTCCAAGATGGTTTGTGCATAATTAAATGTTTCCCTGGAGCAAAGAAATCCTCTTTTTCTGGGGTGGGTGCGGTGTGGGGTCCAGGTCTGGGGCGCGACGTGTGGCTGTGGGTGCTAGGCGTTGAGGCAGACGCTGGCAAAACGCCTGTTTATCACCAATAGCTTTGTCTAAAAAGGTGTGTTTGTCCTGCGCTTGGACCTCCTCTCGTGACCTCTTCTGCTTGGAAATCCTTTTATCCAATTTGTTCTAAGTGTCTTAAGTGAAGTCAAGACCCCTTCATGTCTCCCCTAATATGATAATGACTAATTCTTACTGGCAAGGCAGTCCAGAATTCGCACCAAAAAAAAAAAAAAAAAAAAAAAGAAAAAGTTTAAAGAAGGAAAAGGCGGTTACAGGCTTGGGGGGATTCCGCTTCATGCTGGAGACCTCCCCATGGACAAGGCTCCCTGCGACCAGGCTGGGCCTGCTACTGTGCAAGTCTCTGTTGGTCCGCGACAAAGAATCCGTATTAACGCGCTCTCTTGGGGAGGGCAGCACTGCCCGAGATTCCGCCGGGCTCAGACGGATTTGACTGTGTGTGTTTGGTGGCTGGCGGTTGAGTGAGGGTGTAGCGCTGCTGTCCCCGGATGTCCTGTGTGGCTCCCCGGGACAAGGACTGTAGACAGGGTGGAAGAGATGGGATGGACCCAGCCTCTCCTCCCGGCCTGGTGGTCGCCTCTTGCCTCCCCACCGGCTTTGGCCGGTGGCCCAGGCCAAGCACGACTGGTTTGGGAAGGCTCCGTTGGTGCCCTGGTCCAGGGCTTGCAGAAAGAAGGCTGTGTGCTATCTGTGTCCTGGGAGGGAGGCTGCAGAGGCCCACCCAAGTACGGCTCCCCAGGCCCTTCCGGACGAGGAAGCACCCAGATTTCCCTTCAAGGGAATCCGCCTCCCCGCCCCCCCCACGCCCCCCGCGAAATCTGGGCTTTGACACAGTCTCCAAGGGGCCGAAGACAGGCGTGGAGGGCGGCTGTGGACCAGCGGTCCAACGGCAGGATGGTCAGCGCCAGGCCGGGCGGGCTGCTTAGAACACGAGCCGTGAGCGGCCAGGAAGGGCGAGCAGGGTCCTTACTCTCTGCCTCCGGACCAGGAACCCGACGCCCTCCGTCCGGGGCCAGACCGGCCCCCCAAGGAAGGGGCGGCTCCCAGGTCCCCGAGGTGAGAAGCCAGAGCGGGAAGCTGGCAGGGAGGCCCTGTCTACACGCCTTTCGGGTGGAAAAGGCGCTCGCTGGAACCTGCAGCTACAGTGGCAAAGCCCAGCTCCGGGCCCGCCTGGCCGCGCGGCCTGAATCCCGCCCCCGGCCGAGCGGAGGTTGTGCAGGCCGGTCTGGGGGGAGCGGGGAGGTCTAATGCCCCGGCGGCCACCCCGCCGCCTGATTGTGGCTTCCTCTCCCCTATCCGGCTGCTCTAGGTCTGGTTCCAAAACCGCCGGGCCAAGTGGAGGAAGAAGGAGAACACCAAGAAGGGCCCGGGGCGGCCGGCGCACAACTCGCACCCGACCACGTGCAGCGGCGAACCCATGGACCCGGAGGAGATCGCGCGCAAGGAGCTGGAGAAGATGGAGAAGAAGAAGCGCAAGCACGAGAAGAAGCTGCTGAAGAGCCAGGGCCGCCACCTGCACTCGCCCGGCGGCCTGTCCCTGCACAGCGCGCCCAGCTCCGACAGCGACAGCGGCGGCGGCGGCCTCTCTCCGGAGCCGCCCGAGCCGCCGCCGCCTGCCACCAAGGGCCCCGGAGCGCACGCCTCCGGCGCCGTGGGGACCGCGCCCGCCCCTCCCGGCGAGCCGCCTGCGCCGGGCACCTGCGACCCCGCCTTCTACCCGAGCCAAAGAAGCGGCGCCGGCCCACAGCCGCGCCCAGGTCGCCCTGCGGACAAGGACGCGGCCTCGTGCGGGCCAGGGGCGGCTGTGGCGGCGGCGGAGCGCGGCGCCGCGGGGCTGCCCAAGGCCAGCCCGTTCAGCGTGGAGAGCCTCCTGTCCGACTCGCCGCCGCGCCGGAAAGCCGCTTCCAACGCCGCCGCCGCCGCCGCCGCGGGGCTGGACTTCGCGCCGGGGCTGCCGTGCGCGCCGCGGACCCTGATCGGCAAGGGCCACTTCCTCCTCTACCCCATCACGCAGCCGCTCGGCTTCCTGGTGCCACAGGCCGCGCTCAAGGGCGGCGCGGGACTGGAGCCGGCGCCCAAGGACGCGCCGCCCGCGCCCGCCGCGCCGCCGGCGCCGCCCGCCCAGGCCAGCTTCGGGGCCTTCTCGGGGCCCGGCGGCGCCCCGGACTCGGCCTTCGCGCGCCGCAGCCCCGACGCCGTCGCCTCCCCGGGGGCCCCGGCCCCGGCGCCTTTCCGGGACCTCGCCTCGGCAGCGGCGACCGAGGGCGGCGGCGGGGACTGCGCGGACGCGGGGACCGCCGGCCCCGCGCCCCCGCCGCCCGTGCCGTCGCCCGGGCCCGGCCCGCGGGCTCCCAGCCCCGCCGAGGAGCCGGCCACCTGCGGGGTTCCCGAGCCTGGCGCGGCGGCCGGACCCAGCCCGCCGGAGGGCGAGGAGCTGGACATGGACTGAGGCCGCGGCGGCCGGGAGACGCGCGTAGCCGGCCCGCGGCTGCTCGCTCAGGCTCCGACTCACGCAACGAATCAGGTGATCGGCTCTAGAAACACTGCTTTCCCCTCTTTTCTTTTGTTTTCTTCCTTTTATTATTTTTTTAAGAGTAAACAAAAGCGCTGTATGAATTCGGACCCAGGCAGCAACCACAGGACTGGGGGGTGAGACCCTCCTCCTCCCTAGGGAGCAAAAAGAACCCATACCCCCCAAAAAACCCACAACAAGAATCCTCAGCCTTGTAAAATGCAAAAATGTCTAAGAATATTTATATATGTACAATTTTTGATAAATAAAGCTGGTCAAACGCAAGCTTTCGGGTCCATCTTTTTTAATTTGCCAAGCGCCCAGCCCGGCCGCCCTTCCCACCTTTCCACGCCTCTCTCCGCGGGTGGGGCCGGGAGGGGGCTCCCGCACTTCCCCGAGGTCCGCGCTTAATGCGTCCTTTTGTGTGCGTGTGTGTTTGTGTTTTCTGATTGAACAAATTTATGCATCTGCGGCTCCCGGTCCCCGCCCGCCCCAGCGCTCCCCCTCCTACCCCGCGCCGCACACGCACGCTCACATCCCCCGCGCGCCCCCGTGCGCACTGGCACACGCCGGGGCGTGCGGCGCGGGGTGACGGAGCCGGGGGCTGCGAGGGCCGGGCCGCTGGGCTCCTGCAGAGTTTTGATATGAAAGTAATTATTTTCCGGTGGCTGCTGCGGGGACTGGGTTTCTTGCCCAAAGGGTTATTATACATTACCGATTTCTAGTGATATGGAATCACATAAACTTCCTACAATAATAGAATTAGCATGAAAGGCTGGGGTGTCAAATTGAAATTGGAGAATAATAGCGCCGGCAGCTGGGGGAGTGCGTGCGCATATTGGAGCGGAGATGGGGAATCGTGGGGTGGAATTTTCATGAGCTGCACTCTTTGTCAGCGCTCTTGTAGCCGGCTATATTAAGATAGATGCCCAATGATATCCCTCATTGTTCTGTCGCTTATATTGATGTTGCTGCGTTATCAGCCTATTGATCATGTGTCGCCTGTAATAGGACAGGCGCCGCCAACGCGACTCTTTACAAAAGCCGTGCACATTTGTTCTAATAGGGTCCGGGTCCCCAGGGGACCCTTCGGGGGCTTCAGGACATCTGCAGCGAAGAAATATTAGCAAACTTGGCTGGAGCCTGCAGCCAGCCCCGCGCCCCCTCCTCTGCCCGCAGCCGCCCCATCCCAAAGTGAACCGCCACCCGTCCTCCATCTCCCCCCACCCCCCAAAAAACCCCAACCCACCAGCCTCAATTTTCCTGGGCCCTGGGTCCTCGTTGCCGCAAAAGCCACCAATTCCCCAAGAAATTGG
>NC_045441.1:3697177-3714677 GCF_002776525.5 Piliocolobus tephrosceles | reverse complement strand
TGAAACACAGCGCAGAATTTTAATAGAAAATATTGTTTTTCCAAACCTCCAGTCTTTATTAATGCCCCTGGGCAGGGAATGATATTGCTGGCGATATAGCAGTCTTTGTTCATTTTAAATTTATTAAACATAATGCACTTCATTTTCAAACATTTTACTGTTTCTTTTTAATTTCACTCAGTGTAAGTACAGAGTAAAACCTTTTTAAACATTTAAGATATTGAAAACCCATATACGGATATATAACGGAAACGCTCCGGCCATCAAATAAATTTAAGTAGAAGCAATTGTAATTTTAAGCTCCCAAGTATTATCCCCTTCAGACATTAAGGCAGTATCAGTAACCATCAAATGAGAGTGTGTGGAGGAGAGGTTGGGCCGTCCCTGCCCCAGGAGACCACCCCAGAAAGACCGGCCAGGGAGGGTGGGGCGGGCAGCCCCTGGGGCCTCTCCTGGCGGCCGGGGCGGGCACTGGCCCCCTCCCTTTCCTTGGCCCCAGCAAAGTCTGTCTGTGAAGCCAGAGTGATTGCATAAGTGATTGCCCCCACGTCTCCCGCTCTGTTCACCTGGCCCAGGGGCTCACTCCTCCAGGGCACTCCCCAGAGGGACACAGTGGCTTTCTGGGATGGAAAGATGTTTCTTCCCTTTCTAAGTCACGTCAGGCCACCCCCCGACCCCAGCCGACACGCTGCCAGGCCTGCACCCCAGAGATCGTGTCCCCGACCCCTCCTTCCGGGCCATTGCTGACACGGGAGCTGGATGCGCATCTGCCCCCAAACCCAACCCCCCAGCGTAACTCGCACCCTCGTCCCCTTTCCCGAGGAATCCAAACCCCGGTTTAATGAGTCGTGAAGTGTGAGAACTTCCGGAGCCCGCAGCGCCCCTGATGCCAATTCCAGATGTGTGAGTTGGGAGGGGCGGGCCTCCCAGCCGGTGAGGACCCAGCCGCTGCCGTCAGAGCGAAGCATCCAGGACCCAGGTTCCAGCGATCTGGGGCCTGAATTGGAAACAGGCAACTTCTCCACTGAGAAATTACTCTTTTTATTTCTTGTAGTGTTCCTGGTGCCCTATTTCACGGCACCAACACACGGAATATTACTTTTAAAACACTATGAAATATCGGGTCCTGTCCTCAGAGCTATTTCGAGAGAATTCAATTTTCGCTGAATGGTGAGAAGCTCCAGCATTTCTTTTGGGGGCTGATGGGTGACTCAGTGGGAGGAAGAGGAAAATTTTCGGGGATTGTCTTGGCATTCCAGAGAAGCTTGTCTGGGCCATACACTGGCACCGCTGCACCCACCTGCACTCACACAGACACCTGTACACTTTGTGAATGTGTCTTAGATGGGACCACACACCGCACAGCACTTTGCAACCGCTGGCCCTTGTGCCATTAGCAATCTATTACCCTGGGCTCACAGTCTGGCCTAGGCGAGTGACTGTCTACAAGGTTATCTGTTATCTATCATCCCTCTACCAGCAGGACCTGCCCATCCCCCATGGCCCCCCTTCGTGTCCTAATGTATGGGAGAACAGCTACTCTGAGCTGCTAGGGGAAAAAAAAAAAAGTTTGCCTTTCCGTCCTCCCATCTTTTCCCTCTTAGCAAATGTTCCATCCTTAGACCTCATGGGGGACAACTTTGGTTCCAGTGCCGCAGTCAGGCCTGGGAAAGGCAATGGGAAAAAACAGAAGACTTTTTGTTGTTGTTGTTGTTGTTGGAAATTGAAGGCCCTCGGTTGGAGCTGAGATCGCGGTCCCCTCTTGCTTCTAACCAGAGCAGTAGACGATTGAGAACAGGCAGCTGGGACCGAGGGAAGCACCTTCCAGCAGCTCCCCGAAACGCCAGGGCCACCAGTCCCCAAGTCCTGGAGAGATCAGTCAGCCTTCCTGGAAACTTAGCTGGTGGCTCCACCCTGGTCCTGCAGCCCTGGGCCTGGGCTCCCCAACTCAGGTGCTGGGAGGCCTGTGGAATCCACCTTAGTCTGGTGACACTCCAGGGGTGTGTGGGGGAGAGATGAGGCTTCCGTTTGTCCCCACAAACAAGAAAGAAGCTCGCATAGAGTAACTTGGAAATGCTATCAGATTCCCCACTGCCCCTCCTAACACAGTCTTCGTTCTTCCAAGTCCTTCCCTGCGTCCACGCTTCCTCCGTCCTTGAAGGTGGAGAAGCCGGGTGCAGCCAGGAAGGGCCACTGGGCAGTTTAGAGGGTAACACCCAGGAGCAAGCCTCTGTCTCACCCAGGCATGGCCAGGGAAGAGCCCCAGAGGGACCAGAAAAGAAACAGCTGAGGGCATGATCTGTGAATTTAATTTTTCCACCTAAACTAAAGACAAAACAGGCCCAGACTGTGGCTTGCAGTGCCTGGGCGGCAGCGTTCCCAGCCGCCTTCAGTACCTTCTCAGCCTCCTGGCTGCAGCTGGCTAAACCCACTGTGGAAGGTCTCCCTACAGTGTCCATAGTTCACGCCTGCTCTGATCAGGAGATCTGAGACCAGGACAGGGAGACCCCTGACCACTGACTCCACCCAGGTTCCCCAGGCCCCAGCCCTACAAATACTCGCTCTCTCCACTTTCCCCTAAACTATTGCTTCCTAGAGTTTAGAGTTAGGACTCCGTCTCTCAAAAAAAAGAAAGATAACAAACTGATTTACAGATAATTAATTGCATTAAACTATTGACTAACTACCTCGCTCAATAGTAATTCATTTAGAGAATATTAAAATCGGAAGAACAATAATAAAATTGATGCCAATTCCCACGGGGAGGGAGATGGCCAGCAAATTGGATACTTTTCTTAATCTGGCGTAAATAATAACACGCCTGCTTCCTTCTCTCTCAGGCCAATTCCCCTATCATTTATTCCAGACTCTAAAGCTGGGCTTCATAATTGATATCAGTTACTCAATGAGTGCGCTTTCATTTGTTCTTGTTATCCCTGATAATTGCCAAGTTCAGCCTCTCCGAATTGGGCCGGCCTGGTGCCTCCAGCGCCGGGCAGGGCTGGGAGGCGCAGGCTCCGCTGCTCCGCGTTTTCCCCGTTGGAGGCCATGTGTCAGGTCCGGGCAGAATGTGGAGAGGCCCCCAGTCCTGTCCTGGGGCGGCGGCAGCCGACACGACCGGGTCCTCCTTCTGCAGATGCCGGTTTGAGCGGCGGCCCGATCCCGGGAAGAAACGCTCCGTGGCTCGCCCAGGATTAAGAGCCGCGGTGACAACCCGTTTTTGTTTGAGAAGCGGTGGGTGGAAGCCACGAATCCCACACGACATCTGGGGACCAAACGCCCAGGGCCTGGAGGATGATTTGGGAAAGGAAGGAAGAGGGGGTCAGGGGAGGGCCAGGGCTGGCAAATGGCCCCTCCCGGCGCCTCCCCGACCCCAGGCCCGGGCCCCGGACCACACAGATCCCCGCAGGCAGGCTGGAGCCCTGGCAGCCGGTCCGCCCCGAGATGACGATTTCGTTATTTATTCACTTATTTATTCATTTATAAAGTGTTTACTTAGCTCGGTGCAGATGTAACATCTCATTTACAGCGTGGCCTCCGGGCACAGAAACAATTGGCAACAAAAGAGTAACTCCGGAGAATTAGAGGAAAAAACCACAAAACAACACGAGTCGGGGGCGGGGTGAGCGCTCCGGAGAGGCGCTGGGGGGGGGGGGGGGGTGGCTCCGAGCCCAGGAGCCGGACCGATGCACCCAGGCCAGGGCTGCGGTGACCCCTGGGCCCCGCGTGGGAGCAGCGCGCAGTCCCTCCCCAGGAGGCTGTGGAGGCCGAAGGGAGTCGCTGGGTACCCGGCTGGGGCTGTGTCTGAGCGCCAGGGATGCGCAGAAATGGGGGGCTGGCCGTGCCTCTGCAGAGGCCTTGGAGAAGCCTTTGGAGCGGGGCCCGCGGGCGCGTGGGGTGGGACCTGCTGGAGACCTGCAGGCGGCGGCGGCCAAGCAGGGTCAGGTAGTTGGCACCACAGGTCGCCCCCTCGGCTGCATTCGGGGCAGCTTCAGGGGGCCGCGCACCTCCCGCTTCACGGCTACGGGTGCGGGCGGCTCCGTCCTGGCCTCACCCCCCTCCCCGTCCTCAGCCTGGGGGCTCAGGGGTCCCGCTGGGCGTGTGTCCCGCCAGGGCCCCGGTGTAGGGGGCGCGCAGGTCTCAGGGCCGCCTCCCTCCCGCCCCCAGCACAGCGCCCCGAGCTCTCAGCCGGTCCTTGCAGCCGCGGGATCCCAAGCCCAGCAGCGGGGAAACTGAGGCCCGCAGCACCGATGCGCGCAAGGCAGCTCGATGGGGTCAGAGGGGCGGAAACGGATGGCGGGCCGCATCCCCCGGACCCTCAGGGCCTGGAGCGCGTGGAGGGCGTGGACCACCCCGGATCCCCCACCGCCGGGCGTGTCTGCCGAGGGTGTCATTGGGCGCCGCGCAGAAGGGGCTTCCGAGGACCCGCCCCTCCCCCGCAGCAGTCAGGGCGCTGACGGAGGCAGCTGCGCCTGTTTAACTGGGAGCCGGTTGCTTGGCAACCCGAGGCGGCTCATTACCGCGGCCACAGTGATTAACCAAAAAAGAAAAAAAAAAAAAGGAAAAAAAAAAAAAAAAGAAAAAAACACAAAAAAAAAAAAAAAAAAGGGGAAAAGCGGGAATATGAAAGTAAAATGGATTATTTAATTAGCTAATTGATAATCAACTTCTTTTTAATTATTCACTTAATTAAAAAAGTGTAACTACAACACTGCCCTCGTCAAGCTGTGGTTGCACCCGCAGGTTTCAAAGCCTGGTCTCCCTCCCCTTCCTCCGCCTGCCCCGGGGCCCCTTGGGGCTGGAGCAACCTTCCTCCTCTCCAGCCATGTCCCCTACCCTTAGAAGGGACTATTGAAAACATATTCTTCCCCAACAGCCGGGACAGCTCCACCCACCGGTGTCCAGGGACCTTCCCGTGGGGGCCCGGGCACTCTGCCCTCCGCCTCTGCCTCAGTTTCCCCATTTCCAGGACCTGATTTCGGTGCTGAAGTGCGTGTGGGCAGGGCAGTCTGGGTTCCCGCCTTGGTGGAACTGGCGTTCTGTGCAGGAGGCAGGCAGCCGTACCCTGGAAAATAGGAAAGAAGAGGATAGTGTTTGGGCCTGGACGCCAGATATGAGCAGAGCCGGTGGGTATTCCCCCCGCAGGCAGCCTTGCTGAGCAGGAAGGTTAGCACAGGGGTGTGGTCCAAAGGCTCCACTGGTGGCTGAGTTTTGAGTGGGATGAGAAGCTGGAGGATGCTGGGGCTGGGGGGCGTGGAAGCTGGGGCTGGGGGGCGTGGTGACACCGGGGTGTCTCTCTATCTCCCTGTGGGGCAGGTGCTTGTGGGGCTGAGGGGCGCTGCCTCTCCTAGCACTGTGTTCCCGCTCTGGGCCACCCACATCCAACGCCCGCCTCCCTGCAGGTGCGATGCCGGCCTGGGCCTCTGGCTGGGCCAGCTCTGAGGGAGCTTTCCGTGGGATGGCTGGGCCTCTGCTGCAGTTGCAACCAAGCTGCGGTTTAAATTCTCCCTGGGTCCAATCCTGTTTCCCTCCCCTAAGCCTCTTGCACACACGTCTGGTCTCAGGAAAAGCCACGCGGAGGCAGGGCAGGCAGCGCCTGGGCCGGAGACCCGGATGGTGGAGACGGTGCAGTGGAGTCCGTACTGCTGGGGGCACCTGCTGATGAGGTGGGAGGGTGAAGCCACGGGGGGATGGCGGTTTCTGGACTTGTTCAGGTGGGCGGGGGTGAGAGGGGATGCGGTGGGGGATTTGGGCTGGGAGGGGGGTGGGGTGTCCTGGCATTGCTCTCAGCACAGTACTGGTGGTCCCCTTCTCCTTCCTTGGCCTCCTCTCTTCCTTCATCCCCCAACCCCCGGTTTCTCCCAGTCCCAGATTCTACTTTCCCCTATATCTTCCTTCCCACACTCTCCACTGTCTCCACGCTCTCCATGGCCCTGACCCTGGGCCAAGCCCCCTTAGACTCCTTTTAACCTCTGAAAATCAACAGCAGCTTTGTCACCGGGGAGTGCTGGAGATTTTTCCTTGGAGGAGAAGGAAAGGGGAGGCTGGTGACTCCCCCCACCGCTGCCCCACCAGCCACTGGCCTGGACCTGTCCCTTCCCTCTCAGGGTATGAGGGCCTGTGATTCATGGGAGTGGGAGGGCTGCTGCTGGCACTGGAAAGCAGCCATGGGGACCTCTGCACCCAGGCATAGAGACACTACAGTCCCTGGCAGGGTCCGGGACAGGCCCAGGGCTGGAGGGAGGGGTCCGTGACAGGCCCCCCTTCCTGGGGCAGCCCCCTCCGCTTCCTCCCACAGCTCTATTTAGGGCAGACAGGCCAAAGGGAGCCACAAAGGCGTGTTGGGCAGCCCGGCATCGGCAATGAACCCCGGCAGACTTATCTGCTGGCGCAGTGGAACCCCGCCTCCCAGGGAGTGAGGTTGGAACTAGAACCTGGCGGGAGGGACGGAGGGAGGCAGGGCGGCAGCCTTAGGATCTGGCCCGGGCTGAGAGGGGCTTCACCCCCTTCCTGCCTTCGTCTCTGGCATGCCATGGTCACATGGGGAGTGCCCAGGAGCCCCGAAGAGCAGCTCCTTGCAGATGTGACATCGACTCTGTGACAGGGGTGAGGGGGCAGGGCTGGGTGGCTCAGGTGTTTTGTTTTGCTTTTTTTCTTTTCTGCATGTCCGGGTCATCATCACCAAACCCTTTCTTCTATATCTGTGGTGAGTCTGAAAGTGTATTCCAGTAAATTCCAGCTATCAAAGCTGTTCCCTAAGAATATCTTAGCTAAGTCTTATTTGGTCTTCAGAATGGTTCATTGGGCTGGCGTGGGGGTCCCTGTGCCCAGTGCCCAGAGGGGGAGGTGGCACATTAGAGGTGAGAGGAGCTCAGGGCACAGTCTTTTTTTGAGACAGAGTCTTACTCTTGTTGTCCAGGCTGGAATGCAATGGCGCGATCTCGGCTCGCTGCAACCTCCGTCTCCCGGGTTCAAGCGATTCTCCTGCCTCAGCCTCCCGAGTAGCTGGGATTACAGGTGCCTGCCACCACGCCTGGCTAATTTTGTATTTTCAGTAGAGATGGGGTTTTGCCATGTCGGCCAGGCGGGTCTCGAACTCCTGACCTCAAGTGATCCACCCACCTCAGCCTCCCAAAGTGCTTAGATTAGAGGCACGAGCCACTGTACCTGGCCGGGGCAGTCTTCCAGCTGATAGAATGCTCCCCTCATCTGTCCTTGGGCAGCTGTCTGGAAGAGCGGGGAGTGGAGCAGTGGGGAAGTAGGGGCTTGCTGGACAGGACCCTTCATTTATTCAGGGAAACCTGGGGGTTCCTACAGATCACCCAGGATTTCTTGTCCTCATCAGCAGCCGTGAGGAAGCAGGAGAAATTCAGAGTTGGACTTCCTGCCCCCTGACTTCACTTCACTCTGGCCAGACTTCTCCTAGGTAGTTTTGGGGACCTGCATTATGAGTCGTACTGGCTACGAGGTGCCCCACTCTGAATGCTGAGGGGGTGTAGCTGATCATGAGGTCACCAGGGTCTCAGCAGGGTGGCAGAGGGGGCCGCCAGCAGGAGAAGCTGCTGGGGCCTAAGTTCCTTCGGCTTAACCTTGCAGGCCCATGTAGGGTGGTGATGGGGACGGAGGGAGATAGCATATGTTAGGGGCTGAACTGTCCCCCTAAATTCCCACGTTGAGGTCCTAATCCCCAGGACCTCAGAATGTGCCTGTATTTTGGGATGAGGCTTTTAAAGAGATGGTTCAGATAAAACGAGTTCATTGGGATGGGCTTTAATCTAATAGGGCTGGGGTCCTTATAAAGAAAGGAGACGAGGATGCAGACAGGTGAAGTAAAGACCCAGTGAGGGCCCAGGGAGAAGACGCTGTCCGCCAGCCCAGGAGAGAGGCCCCAGGGAGGCCGGCCCTGCCCACTCCTGGATCTTGGCCTTCCAGCCCCCAGGACCATGCAAAGTCAATCTCTGTTGTTTAAGCTGTCCTGTCTGTGTGTTTGTCATAGCGGCCCCGGAAAAGTAAGAAGACATGTACTGCAGAGAGGGACAGGCCTGCCACAGACGAGGTGCCCAGCTACTGGCCCCTTTTCGAGTGGGCACCTGGGTGCCGGGATCGAGGGCCTCCACTTTGGGATGGGGGTTCTGACGTCCCAGGTTCTGGTGTCCTCACTGGGGAAGCTGGTCCTTTGGCTTCTCCAAGGTTTGGAGGCAACTGTTTCCCTAAAATACGAAGGTCAGGGTGACCTTTAGCCTCTCTCCCAGATCAAACAGCCCAGGTCAGTGGGAGGGAGCCCTTGCAGCCCTGTCCAGCAGTGAGGGCTGTCCGCCCCCAGCTCCCTCAGGCAGGAGGAGGGGCCCCTGGCCTCCTCTCAAACCCCAGGCTCTGAGCTGGGACTGAGGGCCAGGGCTGCTTGGTGACACTGAGTCCCCCTGGCAGGCAGGGGCAAAGGTGTGGCACGGCCTTGGCCTCGGTTCCTGAGGAGGGGGCTGGCACGTGGAGTGGCAGGATGTTCCCACATCTATCTGCAGATTTATGTCAATATGGATTATGGAATTTGGTCCCAGTCTTCCCTTCCCTTTCCCCTCCCCTGCCCCGGAACATCGGGGGTATTAGAGCCCTTGGGTTGGTGGATTTCTGCAGCCTGTCAACGAGCGGCGCTTAATTCTCAGGCAAATGTCTACTTATCTCACTGTGCGGTGGGCTTAGGCCTCTGAAAGAGACTGCCTGGCTCAGGCTGGGAGGCGGTGGGAGGGGAGGGGGCGGCTGCGGTGGTGTAGGGGTGGGGCCGTGGCCACAGAGAAGCGGGGGTGGGGCCGTGGGCATGTGACCCACACCTGTGGCCTCTGGGCTCTGTGTCCACACAGCTGTCACAGCCAGGCTGGCCTCTCCTGCGCGGTGCGACTCCTTCCAGACCCCTTTGTCTTTCTAGGGCTGGGCTCTCCTGTCTGAGTGTGGGTAGCCTTGGGGATGAGGCTGCTGGCTCAAGCGAGAATCCGCACCTTCACCAGGAGGCTAGGCCGTCACCCGGAGCTCACCCCCCCGTGGCCTGTGGCCAGAATTCTGTCCTGAGCCCACCTTTAGTTCAGAAAGATGCAGGTGACAGGCATGTGCGAAGCTAAACTCAGGCGAGAGTCTGGTCACCCACGTGCAGCCAAGCCTCCCACCCCCTCCCCCAGGGCAGGGACAAGGAGCAGGCGGCCAGCCTTGCAAGCCGGGAAGACCGGCTCAGACATCCTAGAACTTCCCGCAGGCGTGGGCCGAGGCAGGCTTCCTCAGGGCCCCGCAGAGCTATCGAGGGCCACAAAAAAAAAACACTGATCATTCAGAAGGGTTTTAGGTCAATCAGCCATGCAGAGGAGGGCAGGGCAGCCTGGCCAGGGGTGCCGTCAGCTCTGATCTCGGGACCCTGTGAGCTCACTTTGCGTAGGCAGGACCCAGTCCCCATTCTGCAGAAGTAGGAGCTTCCTGGCCTCCCGCTCCTCATCTTCACAGGGGCCTGGGGGTCCCCAAGGTGGAGTGGCCCCTGGTCCTTGGCTCCTGTCTCTCCCCACCTTCGACCCCCTCCTCCCCTGGTTTCAGAGCCACAAAATTAGTTCTAAAAAAATTACCCCTTCATTTCATCACTAATCCCCTAACTCCCTTAATTAAGTCAATGGTAGCCTAAATTGTTCTAAACATCTTTTGGGGGATTAAATATTTTAATCATCATTATCCAATGAATATTTGATTATATAACCATCATATAGTGAAGAGTAAAAATTATAATCCAAAAAAAAAGGCATTTAATAACACTTTAAACGACCAGGCGTTTGATAAAGGGCATTAGGGGATTAGGCGCTGGATTGAAAGACTGGATTGCGCTTCCCAGTCAAGGACTCGAGCTATCATTTTATTTAAAAAAATAAGACCATGATTTAAGAAAAAGGAAAACAGAAACCTAAGCTGCCGCGTCTTCTCCCACGCCAGCCCCCTCTGCCTGGGTAACAAGGTGTCATATTTGAACAGCTGTTTTGAAATGATTCCTATAAATATCACTGGGCTTGGGGTTTCTGCAGAATTTCACGGGAGCCCTTGAGTTGGCTGATGAGGTGCAGATTCTTGGGGTTAGATTGGATCGTGAGGGTGCCACGGTGAGGCCCCACACACCTATCTCTGGGACGAGGATGCTGAAGTCTGGGGAGAGCCTGAACTCTTGTGGGTCACCCCTGGTCTGCTGCACTGATCGGGAGCCTGGACCTCCCCCTCTCCGGGTTGGGCCCCTTCTGTGACCTCAGGTGACCGCCCCCAGTCCTGCCTGCCCCATGCAGTCCAGTGTGTGATGCCACTCACACCATCCCAGACATGACTGCCCCTCTCCCTGCCCAGCACCCACCATCCTGGACACTGGGGGCCCCAGAGGCACAGGCCTGCCCCGCCCGCACACCTTCTGTGCTGCATCTGTGGCAGGCGAGGCTGCACCGCCAGGCCCTTCTATTGACGTCTGCTGAAATCATTTGAGACAAAGTTACTGCACAGGCATTAGAGCCACTTTTCAGAGCGAAACATCTGTCATTTAGCTCGATGACGCTACGGGGACGGCACTTTAGAACAATCTTGTTGCATTTAATTTATTTTCTTCCGGATACTGCAGAGAAAAGGGCAACTTCCTAGGTGCTGAGTGTGGGCAAATTCCCCTCCTGTGGGTGGAGGAAACCCCCATCCAGAGGCAGGACGCGGCCTCCGTCCCCAACGGCCCTCCCCACCCACCGCCAGCAGATTGATTTATTCCCCTGCAGGCTGCTGGGGGGCCACCATGGAAACGCAGGCGGACCACCTTCTCAGTGCCCCGGGAAAAAGGCATCGGTCTGCTGGGGCAGAGATGGGGGCCAAGTGCGCTGAAATCTGCCCCGCTCGGGCAGGGGCGGGCCGTGAAAGCCCACAGCGCCATCCTTTCCCACCTCTGTCATCCCCTCCTCCCAGCAACCACAGCCTGGTCCTCTGGGACCCGCATGTCCCTCCTGCAGCCCGAGGAAACTGCAGAGCAAGCCCCTGGCCTGGTGCCCCCCCACCCAGGAGCAACCGTGAGCCCCACCCTTAGGGATGCCCGAGAATTCAAAAGTCCTTTCCCAGCCTCCTGTCCCCCGGCCTGTTGGCACCTCTGAGAGGCTGATAGAGGGGCCCTATTTTTACATCAGAGGAAGCAGAAACTCAGAGAGGTGTGGACACTTGCCTGAGGACACACAGCTGGGCAGGGACTGACAGGGATTCGAAGGTGGGCGTGTGTAGCCCTGTAGCCGGAGGCTTCTGCAGCGTGCATCCTCTTCAGGGCGGAGGAGACTGGCCCCAAGACGCCTGGGAGGATGTGGGAGGGTGGGTGGGGGCTGGAAGGGTGTGGGAGGGTGGGTGGGGGCTGGAAGGGGCTGCAGCAGGAGGTGCCTGCCTAAGAAGTTCCTGCTTCTCCACCCTGGTCCCTCCTTGTAGTGTCTTAGGGCAGTTTCAGAAACTCAGGTTTTGGCTTCCTGTCTATAATATGGGGGTGCTGATGCTGGTCCCAAGGGGGCCACCCCAGACTTCACCTCTGGGTCTGTGAATGCACAATTCTGGGATCTCCTTATCCTGGGGAAGCCCCTCCTCCCCAGCCCCTGGGGCGGGGCTGGCCTAGCCTGGGGCACATTCTAGTGACCACAGCTCCAAGTCACCCACCAGCCTATGGCCTGCTCTGAGGGCAAGGCTGTGTGGCAGGTGCTGGGCGGAGTTCCCACAGCCTCTCCTCCTCCAGGCGACATCCCGGTGTCTCCCAGACACTCCTTAACCCCGTGTTGGAGCACAGTGGAAGTCGGTTCTCAGTTCAGGGTGTAGAGCCATGGGGACAGGACAAGAGGGGGAAGCACCAGGTGAGCTCCTCATTGTCCTCAGCCAAAGCCCTGGGTTTCCTGGGAGGCCTTCTGCCCTCTCTCCTGTCCCGGGAGGCCCCCAAAACCTGGCTAAGGGCCAGGAGGAAGAGGCTGAGTGACCGGGGCTGGGATGCCCAGCCAGCCAGCCCTGCCCCATGGCCAGGCCCTGGGGTCTCTCTCCTGAGGTTGGGGTGCTGGGAGAGGAGCACCCCAGCCCCTTCAGGGCACAGCAGGCTCCCTTCATCACATGCTGCATCCTCAGAGGGGACGGGGACCCAGCCCCGCCGGTGGGCAGGTGTCGGTGCAGGGCACGGCAGCCTGCAGGAAGATTGTTTTCCTCCTGCCGCTCATGTTTGACTTGAAGGGTGGGCTCCAGCCCGGCTGAGCCCGCCCGAGCCCGCCCAGGGCCCAGGCACCTCCCAAGCGCTCGGTCTCCCATCAAACGGCATGAATAATTTAGTCTCTAATTAAAAGTGAGGTCAAGCGATGAAAAATGGCTGGACGCACAGTGGCACGTGATGCATTAAATTGCTGGCAGATCAGAGGCAGGCAGGCGGGGGGCTCTGGTTTACACACCAAACCTCCCGGGCTTTGGCTCCGGGGGCCAGCAGCCGGGTCCACCCTGAGGGAGAGTTCCCAGGTGAGCGAGAAGCTGCTGGACAGATCCCAGAGAGCCCCCGGCCAGCCCGGTCCCCACTTCACCTCCCCCGCACCCGAGAGGCTCCTCCCCAGCCTCCCAGCCTCCTGCCTTCCCCACGCACACCAGCTCGTCCTGCTTAAGTCTGCATCGTTCCTTCTGGAACACGCGTCCCCCAGGTGTCCATGTAACGTGCTCCCGCGCTCCAGCGAGCTCTCTGCCAGAGGTCACCTTGCCTGCTCGCCCCAGCTAAAATGCCACCAGCCACCTTCTGCGTCCCTGGCCCGTGAACTCCCAACTCACCTCCTCCCCATACCTCGCCAGCACTTCTCCCTACTTGGGGTTCATTCTAGTTTATATTCGTTTGTTTACTTGCCAAGTGCTTGGCTCCCCAACTCCAATATAAGGGCAGGGTCTTGGCTTGGTCCCCCTGTGCGTCTGGCACCAAGGATGGTACCCGTTACATAGTCGGAACATAACGGAGTCTCCCTGAGCAAAGTCACCATGCGGGCAGGGGCACAGAGCAGGGGCTGAGCTATTGGGTCCTGCTGCCTGATCCCTCCCTTTCTCCTGGTCCGTGGGAAGGTGGGACTCATCCTGAGAGTCCTGCCTGTGCCGGGGCACTGTCCTCCCGTCCAGGGACTGTCACTGAGGACAGCTTGAGGGATGCAGCAGCGAGAGGCTGGTGCAGCTCCTGCCCCGGAACAGCAGACCATGTACCCGACGGGTGGAGAGTAACAGAGGGGCCAGTGGGTTGGTGGCTGTGCCCCCAGGCAGCCAGGTGGGCCAGGGTGGACGGAGGGTGCTGCAGGGAAGGGGTCTGGATCCCCAAACCTTGACTGCCCCCACCTCGCATGGGGTAGCAGGAGGTGCCACCGCGTGTCCTCTCCCCCTGCCTGCACCAGGCCCCAAGTGGGACCCTCCCCTGCCCTCCCGCCAAGGGTCATGAGCCACTCACTGGGCCCTGTGCGGTGAGCCCTCTCTCCCTGTTTTCTAGAAGGGCAAGCCGGGGCTCAGAGAGGTCGGCCTGCTGGTCAGTACCTGGGAGCTGATTAGGGTCAGACCCAGTCCCTCCTGAGTAGCAGTGAGGATCTGGGCAATGTAAGGCGCCCCAGCCTCCAGGGACCCCTTCTGTAAAGTGGGGAGGCTGCAGCCGGGGAACAGAGACCACCAAGCTCCCGTCTGCTCCAAGCCTGAGCGCTGACAACCTGCTCTTCCAAACAGGGAGACAGCCAGGAGGCCCGGGGCAGGCTTGGGATTCGCACCCAGAGCTCCCGCGCGAGGCGCCACCACCTTCCCGGCCAGCGGCTCCCAAGTTGGAACCTCTTTTGCATTTTCTAAGCGAGAAAAAGGCGGTGGGAGGAGGGCCCGGTTGGCCCCTGGGTAGCAGATTAAAGATGGATATTTTGTTTGTTACAATCAAGACCTCTGATTTCAGTTTTATAAATTTTTAAAATATTAATTATATTTTGGAAAGTGTACGGAGGTGACGGCGAGCGCCGCAGTACTGCTTAGACGGCCCCTCTTTCGTGTTTGGTCCAGATTAGCTGCAGAGAAGGAGGTTGAGGCATTTTAATCCACCTTGTTAACTTATTAAATTTTCTTTATTTACATACGGATCCCACTTTCATTAGCATTGTAACAGGTGTTCATTAACAATTTATCATTTGGGAGGCAGAGTGAGACAACCGCGGAAAGAGAGACATTGCTACAAAGTTTACTCTTAATTACAAGGAACAGCGCAGAGGGCATAACACGACTGCTGCCCCGCCCCCCACCCCACAAGCCCCAGACTCCGTTCAGGCCCCAGGGGCTCCTAGAAACCCACCCCATCTGCCTGCTGTGCCTAATCTAGAGTTCTCGGGGACGAACCCTGAAGAGGGAGCCTGGGCCTGGGAGTCGGGAGACGGGGTCTGTGCACTGGGGTTTCTAGGATGTGGCTGTCTGATCCCCAGGCAGGAAGGACCTCCAGACTTTGCACCTGCAGCCCTGAGCTGGAATCCACCTGCAAATTACTTAACTGGTTGAAGCTTCCTTATTCATTTACTTATTAGAGATAGGATCTCACTCTATGGCCCAGGCTGGCATGCAGTGACATGACCACAGCTCACTGCAGCCTCGACCTCCTGGGCTCAGGTGATCCTCCCACCTCAGCCTCCCAAAGTGCTGAGATGACAGGTGAGCCCCTCTAGATTTCCTAGGCCTCTTCTCTAACACCTGCACACAGTTGGGCAGGATGGCTCACACCTGTAATTCCAGCACTTTGGGAGGCCCACATGGGAGGATCCCTTGAGCCCAGGAGTTTGAGACCAGCCTGGGCAACATAGCAAGACCCTCTCTCTACAAAAATTTACAAAAACTAGACAGGTATGGTGGCTCATGCCTGTAATCCCAGCACTTGGGAGGCCAAGGTGGGAGGATGTCTTGAGGCTGAGAGTTCGAGACCAGTCTGGACAACTTTGTGAGATCCCAATCTCTACAAAAAAAATTTTGTTTTTTTTTGAGGTGGAGTCTCACTGTGTCACCCAGGCTGGAGTACAGTGGCACGATCTTGGCTCACTGCAACCTCTGCCTCCTGGGTTCAAGCAATTCTACCTGAGCTTCCTGGGTAGCTGGGATTACAGGTGCCCGCCACCACACCTGGCTAATTTTTGTATTTTTAATAGAGACAGGGTTTTGCCATGTTGGCCAGGCTGGTCTCAAACTCCTGACCTCAGATGATCTGCCCTCTTCGGCTTCCCAAAGTGCTGGGATTACAGGCATCAGCCACTGCACCTGGCCTAAAAATGTGTTTTGTTTTTTTTTAATTAAAAAAAATTAGCTGAGCACAGAGGCACACACTGTAGTCCCAGGCACTTGGGAGGCTAAAGTAGGAGGATCACTTGATCCCAGGAGTGGGAGGCTGTAGTGAGCTATGATTGCACTACCGCACTCCAGCCTGGGCAACAGAGCGAGACCCTGTCTCAAAAATAAAAATAAAATAAATTATTAATTAAAAACTCTGGATGCTAACAGTGGAGGGCCAGGTTGCCTGGATGGGTAAAGAAGGTGCAGGGCTGAAGGTCGACATTCACCCAAAACTGGTTTGTCAAATGCCAGCTTGACGGGGGCTGTTAGGGAGGGGCGGGAGAGCGGCTGACCCAGATGCAATCCATGAGCCCACGGGAGCCCACGGGGAGCCGGGCTACAGGAGAAGCCTGGAGGTTCCCTCAACAGGGCCACTGGGAGGAGGTGGTGACCTTTGAGGGGGCCTAGAGGGTCCTCCTGCCATCCGACTCCCCTGAGGGAGAATCTGAGTGTGAGCAGAGGGAGGGTGGCCAGGCCTCAGCACAGGACAGGACCCCAGGGGCTTCTGGCTCGTGGCTGTCCCAGGCCTGGGTCAGGAGCTCCCTGCAGCTCGGGTCCTTAGCAGGGCTGTGTATGCAGCCGAAAGAGCCCGATGGTCACAGCCTCTTTGTCCCTTGACAGCAGGGTCTGTGGCCTCCTCCCTCGTGGTGGTCCTGCAACATATGCACCGCCACCCTGCCTGCTGCCCCGGGCCCCAGGCACCAACGTGCTTGGCGAGTGTGCGGGGGCTGAGTGGAGGGCTGGAGGGGGAGATGGCGTGGGCAGTGAGTGGTCAGCCCCGGGAGGTAGGGATGGGCGTGGGGTGCAGAGTAAGGTCCCGGTCAGCAGGGCCAGCAGAGGAGGAGGGGGGCACCTACTGGGGGCTTCTCACCGTTCCCCTGATGGGCCTCTCCCTCCCTCTGCCCCCAGTCCCCGAAGGAGCCCACAGCCCTGCAGTCCAGGACTTGAGGCACCTGCTGCCCTGTCCCCTCCACTTGTCCCTGGAGAAAGAGCCCAGGTGCCCATCAGGCACCCCAGTCTCACCCACCTGGCCCAGGAAACCAAGGCAGAGAGAGGTGAGGCAGCCATGGTCACCAGGGAGTCAGTGGCCGAGCTAGGGCTGGCGCGGGGAGCTGGTGCATCCAGCCCTGCCCTGATCACCTCTTCTGAGGCTGGATTGGCCAGGGGAGACGGGAGGTCTGCAGTGGGACAGGTGGTGAGGACATGGCTTTGCGCCGGAACGTGAGAAGACCCATGACCCCTGGTCAGGTGCATGGTCCCCTGCAGACCCAGATGAGCCTCGGTGCCCACCTCCCCTCTCCCTGTGGCTGCAGGCTCTCCCACTTCTAGCCTTCGGTCCTCGCTGGGAGCAGCGGCTTCTGTGGGTGCCCGGCCTGGCCTCTCCAGCTGCCTCAGATAATCGCCCTCGTAATCACCTTCCCTTGCGCTGCTCCTTTAAAACATATTTCCAGGGTGTTTTTCACGGATAGGGCTTTTAATATTCATCTCAGTGCTGACAATTTTTCCTGCCTTGTTACGGAGAGCTGGTGTCGGTTTTTCATTGTATCTTTGGACAGTCGGTTTATTCGGAGCCACTTAAAGGCTCAAAAGTGATTCTCTTTTATAATTTGAGAAGTTTCATGGACTGAACATCAAAGTGATTGGCTGGGAATGTTTTCCGCCTCTCTCCGTCTCCTTCTCCTCCCTCCCTGGTGTTCTCCACCTTCGTTTTGCTAAATTATTAGTAGCACACTCTTTGGCCCCTCACCCCAGCCTTGCTGAACCTCCAGGCCTTGGGGAAGGTCAGGCCCTGTTGTGGTTTTGGCCTCAGGGGGAGGGAGCAATGCCTTTTAGTCTGGAGTTCCGGACAGACTGGGAGGATGGCAGGGGCAGGGGAGGCCTGTAGGGCATCAGAGGGGCTCTCGGCATGGAGCCTCAGACCTGCCATGGGTCCCAGCCTGCAAAGGCCATTTTCTCATCTGTAAAGTAGGTGTCTTGGCTCAAAGCAGGGCCATAAATTCACACGGTCACAGTCATCAGGCAAGTCTCCTCGATGGGCAGTGGCAGCTGGGTTTGTCAGCAGAAGAGAGCTCCATCCATCCATCCATCCATCCATTCATCTATCCATCCATCCATCCATCCATCCATCCATCCATCCATCCATCCATCCATC